>NC_141395.1:48604530-49059530 GCF_034619465.1 Leptosomus discolor | reverse complement strand
TTATACAAAAAACCCCAACCCATTCAAAATGACAAAATGTGTTTGGATAGAAATTTAAAAAATTCAAGGACGTTTGAACGTTAGCTGTCATTATGGTCCAGTTCACTGTTTATTTCTTTGGTATGCATCTCCTGACCTGTATATAAAATTCATAGTTTCAGAAGTGACATGTGCAAGCCTTGGACAACTGGGGAAAAGGCATATTTCCTGACCTTGTAACCATAGCAACCACTTGCTGATTGGTAGCAGGCAGCCTTTCCATCCTTTACCACTGAAGGCAAGTATGTGAGATTGCTGGCTTTGTTTGTGGCTCTTGCTTTATTTACATGCAAACATGAATGTCAGCCTTAAAATCCCTCTTCCTTTTTTGTTCATTTGTATGTTTTTGTTGAACATTATGTTAGGACAGCAGGAAGTGAAAGACTCTTATTTCATAGTTTTGCAATCAATTTATTACAAATGTTAAAGCAATAAATGATTTCACTTTAACACATACACATACTCTCTGAACAAAGTTAGAAAGACCAACAAAATTCTGCTGTTTGTGCTATTAAGGTGTGCTTACCGCAAATGGAAATGTTTTATAGCTGATACCAGCTTGCAGGAAAAAAAAATATATTTATTAATGCACTTCAATAGGAAGCTATTAATAAAATAGCATTTAATTATTTTTCTATATTTTTCTTTCCTTTGTCATTTTGATATTAAGGTAGACTCAGCAAAATGTAAATTATAGAGTGCATAAGTGTGGAGGCTGCATCATTCTAGGATTAATGTTCAAAATTTTCCCTTCACCATCATATTAAACAGGTTGGAGATTCTCAGTCCAGCTGAATTCTTTGTTGATAGTAGCCAAAACCACACCTCCCCAAAGCCACCACTACAGCTACTTTCTCCTGAAAAAAAAAAAGAAAAAGAAAAAAAAAGACAGAGAAAGAAAAAGGGCTACATTTAATTCAGCATGATATATAATCTGTGCAAGAGTGACATAGACTAAGCGTGCAATGGACACATTTTCTTCTTATCCTGAAAGAGGCTACAATTCCAGGTCAGGACTGTTGTTAGTGATAGCGAAGTTAAAGGGAAGCCCACTTAGCCAATGTCTTGCTTACACTATAATAAAGTATACATTAACAAAAGAAAGCACTTCATGATATCCCATTTTCAAGGCTATTTTTTGAGAAAAAGGGAGAATTAATTTTCTTATATGTGAATGGTATACAACATGCTTTTAATTTAACGGGTAACATCAACACAAAAAAGTATTTTTGAATAATTCTTTTGTATTTAACTAGCATTTTTACAGGTGTCTTTTAATCACATTAATAATTGCTTTATGATGGGTTTACACAATTTTGAATTCTTTATATTAACAGGATTCTTCCTGCTTGCATTCTTTCTCATTAATTATTTCAGAAATCACTATTATTAATTACCAAAAAATTAGAAGTTATATTAATGCATTAAACATTGTTAGAGAAACACTAGAAGGCAAAAATTCTTCAGCTCCTGCAAAAGTATTGCTATAGAATGTTCTAAAGTTTGTATGACTCTAACTGGCTTTTCATTTTTTATCTAACTCTACTGTCCATAGACATAATCAAATACTGAGAATACAAGTATTCACTTCACTTTATATATATGCATATGTATATATATAAACATTTACATGCATGCAGTATGCAGCCATTTGAATATACATGCTGAAAATGTTAAACAATGCATGTTATGGCTCTGTTCATAACAAATTATTAAGTAATGCAACCAGCAAATTATGTTTCTAAGTATAGTGCTAATACATCCATTGTTTTCGTGAGTATATTTATCTTTCAGTTCTGCAAACATGTATGAATTTACTCACAGAAGTAGTCAAATTTAAGTCAAATGATACTTTGGCAATTTCAATTATTCATTTGCATACATTTTTCAGAAATCAGGTCCTTTTAAAATAAGAAATTTAAACTTTCACTTTGCAATCAGATCTAATGCAAAAAGATTCATTTCAAGTGTACAAGCCTCTCTCTGGGACCTGTTTAAAAATCCTTCTATTTAAAACTCATCCTTACTTATTTTCTTTCACATGTAAAGGTCATTTGCTAGTGCACTTAAAAAAAATACTCCCCAAAGAAGTCATGCTCAAGGAAAACATTATTTAATTCTTAAATAGATTAGTTTGCAGTGTATTTAATGTTTTGAATAATTAAATTATTTTAATAATGTTTTATCAATGAATATAATGATTTACTCTGACCTGGCAGGCATACTCACTGAGGAAAAAGATCTCTTCTTAGCAGTTAAATTACAGACCCCCAGTAGAATGTAAAAGAGAAAAAATGACTTTGTTAAATTTTCAATCCTTTCTTAATATAAACATTAAAAATCATAGGATTTTGAAAGGAGAAGCAGCTTAGGTTAGTGAAAGATTTTTCATTTTTTACATAGTGGTTGTACTCAGAAATAATTTGCTTTTACTAGAATGCTGTAAAGTTCTCTCTCAGCTCTGATGTACTGTATAAAACATTTCTTAACTCATTAATGTCAAATATAAATTAGTTTTATATTGGAATTTTAACAAACCAGACTCTACAGGCAACATAAAAAGCTAGACCATTGTCAGAAATGGTGTAAAGCCAAATGCAAATTTAAACCAGGTATCATTTATCATAAAAGATATACACACATAAAAAAAGACACATTACACTTTCTTGGATGTCCTGAAAATATTGTTGAATACTACGCAACACTATTAGTAGCTGGAATGTTGTAAACAAAAAAAGACCCCACCAACACAAAACTCAACTGTTTTAATTGAGCCAATGCAAGGTCATTGTACCCATGTTATTAAAACACTTTTCTTGGATATAACAATTCTGGGCTATGGCTACTATCCAGTGTAGGAGTGTCCTGAATATGATTTTTCCCCATGTGTATCCTTTGAATATCTGAGCAAGCATGTTGTATTGTATTAATATCATAATTCAAAGGGAAATTTATTAAACCTCCCCCCTCCCGGTATTCCCATCATAGCTAAAAGTTGCAAATTCTATATGGCAGAGCCTAGACAGTAATATCAAATTTTAATAACAATTTCTCTTCTTCAGTCAGTGCTATACTGAAGAAAAACATAAATTGCTGTGACTGACCGTTAGTTGTTAGAGAAGCAATCTGACTTCTCCACACCCTTATTTCAGTGTATCTGCTCTGTCCCTCAGCTGTATTAATGATAGCATGAAAGGTCACATGATAAACGAGTGACAAAAATATCAAAACATATTAGCCTGTAGCTTTGTTATCAGTGTATGGCAGAGATGACAGAAAATTGTATTTTTCCCCTGAATAATTTTGTGTTACATTTTGCTGGCTAGGCAGAGTGAATTAGGGAGAAATTTCTGCCTCTGACTGTTTGTCTCTTTTTCTGACATACTTGAAGTAATAATATACATTAATAATAGGGAGTAGGCACAGGGAAGAGGTAAGAATTCAAGAGCAGACTGTCTGTTTCAATTTTACAAGGTGCTGTCCTTGTTTCTTTTGCGACACAAATTTTGTTGAAAAATATGCACAGCATTGAATGTTATTAACACTACCGATAATGATCTGTTGTATATAATGGATATAGCAACTGAAAGACAAATGCAAAAGAGAAATAGAAAAATAACTTTAAAGCAATGAGGTTACGTTTCCACCCAGTTGTACTTCTCGCCACTACAAATGCACATACTCAATAATTAAATAAAAGCAAGCACCAACAATGCTTGATCCAGCTCATTGTGACAGAGCCCTAGTAATTACGAATTAGAGACAGATATTACTCCTGCTGGTTTAAAGGCTGGCAGGAGTTGCAGACCCTGGGGAGATGAGGTTAGCAATCTTTGAAAGAGAAAATAGAAATTGGTGGGAGCTTAATATCTTATGGCCTATCAGTCTCCATGGTCAGGAGTTAAAGTCATGCCATATCCAAGCTCCCTTTGCTGCTGGCAAACAGCATCACTGGCAACTCAGTCCTTAAGCTCCTAGCAGATCAAAAGCTGTTGAATAGAACCATTCTGTAAGGCAAGAAGAGAGGATCACAAGCCAACCATGAAAAGTTATATAATTAAAACCTTAATAAGCTGATAGCATACACATATAGAGAGAGTATTAGTGATCCACTGCAATACATGTGAAGTATGAATAAAAATGAGGGTGCACTACTTTCAATGAGCAAGCGGCACTGGAAAAAATCAGAAAGTCTTTGAATCTTTACCAAAATTTAAAACTGATCTTTAAAAACTTTCTCAAATATTTGGTTAACTTTTTAATCTTCATTATTATTCATTTTCATGCACCTCCATACTTTTAATTTCCATCTGAGAACAGAACTGCAGAAATACTTTCTGAAAAAAAGTTGTTTGTGCAGTATTTATGATCTGACACAGACAAGACGACACCAGAAATCTCATGTGAGAACATTGTTCTCATGAGATTTCTAACCAATTTTACAGAGCAACACAATCTGAATAGTTTGAACCTATTCCCAAACTCCAAACCTTTTAAGATATGTGTCTTACCACAAATGCCTTGTTATATTGTGCAGAAACTGAGAGTGAGTGAGGTGATAGTAAAGCCTGGAAGCCTATCTGAATTGTCCAGTTTATCAATCATTCTTTTATTTTCTTTTTTTTTTATTTAAAATAATTACATATATATGGGTGTGTATAATTATATATATGAATAAGCATATGTGTATAACTGCTCTTATTTGTGTACAAAAGTTGAGCATCTATTAATCAAGGCACTGTACAAGCAGACAAGAAGAACCAAGCTTCATCCCAAAGAACTTAGTAAATAATTCTTATTTGTGGTTTCAGCGTTCTCCCTCACAATATATTCCAGAGAGTGACTATGATTAACAAACCACCCCCCACCCCTGCCCTCAAATATCTCTACATTCCTTCAATACTTGGTACTTTTTTCAGCTCTAGTTCAAATTCCTTTTCTCGTAGTTTTGACATATCTCATTCTGTCTGGCAATATTAATATTCAGCCCAATAGCATTGTTCCGAGATCCAATTCAAGTTTTTTACTTACAGGTAATCAAAAGTCAGCGTCCTGACTTTGGGATATCTCAACAAGTCTATATTCAACTTCTTTGTGTGCTTCTACTATCTTTTTCACATCCTTCCCTCCAGAGCAAAGCAGTTTTGATTTACTTAAATAACTAAAATATTTTATTTCTTTACAAGACTGCTTTTGCTCTTCTGCATCTCCTGAGTGTTACTCTCTCTATATACACATATATGCGTATATTCTTGATTTAGATTAATTACTCCTGCTCAAGCCCATCCAAAATTGGTATTGCTGGTGGCATCTGTTTCAAAATTTATGGAGTTTCATAAAATCTATAAGGACTTACATTCACAAGAAAGCTGAAACTTTCTGAAAACATTTTCCCCTTTCTATTTTGTTTTGTTGAATTCGTCACTTTATGTTTTGTATTTTGAACGGGAGACCTTCAGCACTCCCAACTTCTATATTAAGTACAGTGTGAGTATACCATATATACTACTACACTAATTTTCCTTTTTAGCTTCAAAGAACTTCAAATTGTCCTGTATCTAAAATTAGATATTTACCTTCTACTAGAAAATTACTAAACAATTTACGAGAAAAAATTAGAAGGAAATTCCCATCCTTATCGGAAAGCCCTTGATTCTGCCTTCCTGGGGTACATATCCATACTGCAGAAATGCCGTTGAATATGCAGGAGATGAAGCAATGATCATGGTATAGATATAAGCATAAATGACAGAAGAACTGGGATCCAAAAAGTATACAATCTGAGAACATAGTCCTCTATGTCTGGGTTGTCCTGTAAAGGGAGAGAGACACTTTCAGGGTGCTATTCATTTCATCCCTATAGTAAACATTTAAATTATGTGACACAAATGACCCCCTAAAAATTTGTGTTTCTCTCTCTCCACTGACTACAGAGGGATCCTGGGGTAACCAGCTGAGATGCTGAGGTCTAGCACAAGATGAGGCAAATTCTTAAACTACATATTCTTTGTTTGTTGTTATCTTCTTCATGTTTGTGATGGTGAGGGCAAAAAGAAAAAGATATTTCTTACTAGTGTAGCTTTTTTTCCCAGTAGTATAAAGAAAACATGTCAGTGCTTCATTTTCACCACATAAACTTAATCTTTGAATTGCCTCCATCATCTCAGTTCTGTAACAGCCAGGCTTTCCAGTATTTACCAGGCTTTTTTGTTTGTACTTCTTAGTCTGAATTACAAATTTGCATGAAGTCAAGTAATAAAACCAGTATTCCTCAGTTGCATTAAATTGTCAGACCCACATATTTGCATATTTTCTAAAGCAAGCACTTTGAATTTGATATCTCTGTCTTTTTATTGACTGTGTTTTTTCTTAGC
Source organism: Leptosomus discolor (assembly GCF_034619465.1). Taxonomy (NCBI): domain Eukaryota; kingdom Metazoa; phylum Chordata; class Aves; order Leptosomiformes; family Leptosomidae; genus Leptosomus; species Leptosomus discolor. The sequence continues at coordinate 49,053,117 of NC_141395.1, read as the reverse complement.
AAATTCTAATACTCATAGTAGCAGGAGTAAATTAAGCCAGTTTTGTGACCACATGACTGCATAGGATATCTGAAGCCTAAATTGATCCTCAAAAACTTTAAACAAGGTCCAAAACTTTCTACTCTCACAACTACCCTTTGACCTCACTGTCTAGGCCACTTAAAAACTGACCTGCATCACTACTTTTTACTTAGAGAATTGCTGATTCTTGCTTAAATCCTCTGTTTAACCTACTTTGTGCCCTCCTTGGAGAGGTATTTTGTTCAGCACATGAAGTTAATCATCAGATGCCTTAATATCATAGAATCATAGGATAGTTTGTGTTGCAAGGGACCTTTAAAGGTCATCTAGTCCAACCCATAATCTATATATAGAGAGATAAGATAAATATATCTTCTTTTGTGAAAACTCTTGACTTCTTTCAGTACTGCTCTTCCCTAGAGAAAATCCATGTTTGCTGTCCATTGTGTTGCTCCACTGTCAGCTTTTCTGTCTCTTAGGGATGAATCCTTTGTTCATTCTACATGGCCACATAACCATAACGACAGCTAAGTCTTAATCACTATTATTAGCATGAATCATCATAGCTGGATCTTCACAAATTTTAATTCAGTTCTATAGAGGTTTTTTAGTCCAACTCTTCTGCAGATCAAGTTCCCCTCTACATACTTCTCCTTGTCATTTTATGCTACAGAATTCCTCATAGATAGTAATACTCTACATTAGTTGCCTATAACAAATTCTATTTTTAATTTTATTTTCAATATCTTGTTTATATTTTGCAAATATTTTCCTAAGCAAATGGTTAACTTCCATCTCCATTTGTCTTGGAACCACATACTGCAGTTGTAGCCAAATCTTTCTTTAGATCAAGAGCATCACTCTTTCTTTCCATTCTCTTAAGTCTTTGTAAAATTGTCCATTTTTAACAGTGAATATTCCTTGTTGGTTTTGTTTTCCATTCAGCAAACATATAGTATAAGAGCTACTCTTGATGAAATACAATTTCCTTAGTGATGTTTAGGTTATACTTATTCAACATTTTTATTTTATTATTATAGGGGAGCAGGCAGTATCTTATGACTGTTAACAGTTCTTAGTATGCGAGATACCTAGGTGTATTTTTAAGCTCTAACACAGCTCACTGTTGAAGCTAGCCTTTGAAATTTGGTCAAGTATTTACTCAAGGAAAACCTATCCGAGTAAAGCTAACTTATAAATTCTAAAAATAACTATTTCCTTTCTCTGAGTTAAATTCCTCATGTTAACATCATGCAAAAATTATAGCTGAATCCAGTGGGGCCCACAGGACTTCCAGGACAGTAGCAGGACTATCTGTTGAAATGATGTGGTAGATGTCAGAATGCCTGAACTGCTACATTTACTAAGTCCTTTGTGTGATATTTTACCTAACTTAATGAATTAATCTCTATCTCATTAGACACAGCTTGCTGGCACCAGAATTCGTGCCCCAAGCAGCCTAGCAGGCAGCAAGTCTTGGGAGCTACTGTCAGAATCTGTCTCAGTGCAAGATCACTTTATCGTACTCAAGATCTGGTATATGGATACACACTATGCAAAAAATAATTCACTACAGTCCCGTACCTTCCTGTGAAGGTTCTCAAAATTTGTGGTTCTGTCAGTTGTAACTCTGGTCTTCTCTCTGCTCACATCTGGACATACCTGCTTTTGACATACTCTTAATCTTAAATGTGATATTCAAAAACACTCCCTGGACCTGTCCATTGTCAGAGCAGCTGTCCCAGGAAAATATCTACCTATTTATCTGCGTGCAAGAGGATCCCCAAATCTGTTTACAGTCCCTTTCCAGCTCATAAACATGCAGGTATCTTGGAAGTGTTATTGAAAACTTACACTATGGAGAATCTGATACATGGTACCTCTCCTTAATCTCAGTTCCTTCACCCTGCTACATACTAATGATGTGGGATGTCAGTAGCTTCATAAATAAGTTAAGAACAGTAGCAGTTTATGATAAGTCAAGCTGAGGGGTTTTTTTCCAGCTTTAGCAGACTTCTAAGTGCATAACACTTCCTCAAACTGGCCTGTCATCTGCAAATCGATGAACAAGCTGAAACAGGAAACTGAGATCCAGACTAGGGTCTATTGCACTCCAGGCTAACCTAATCTGGGATGGATGTATTTTGGCCCCAAGTGCTACATATCAAAAATAATTGACATCTCATATGTCCCTATCTGTTTGAAGGAGGACTTTGAGTCAGCAGAACGTGAAACATCAGGGCATATCCGCCGGGACCTAACCACAGTAGAAACACACTAGAACAAGCTTTCTCACCTCCTCTTGCCCACTTCTCCAGTTTCCTCTTCTGAAGTTTCTGTGATAGTTCAGATAGTCATTGTCTTGGTCAGCAGTCTGTAGGAAGATGAGAACAAGCAAGAGGGAAGTATATAAGGCAGCAATGCACATTGGCATGATGACCATAATGTTTTCATTCAGATATGATTAACACTTTGATACTGGGATTTATCAATATGTCTTTGTTGACTAGTCTCTCCTGGAATCCAAAACCATCATTAAATGTTATGAAGATGTCCTGGAAAAGATTTGAGCTAACTGAAAAAAAAATCTAGAAATCCTGAATATATGACCATCACTTACGTAGACAGTGTAACTGGTCTGAGCACCCATGATCATCCTGTGAAGCTTGCTAGAGCAGGCAGAAAAATAAATATTTTTTGCTAGTGTCACATGCTTCTGAATTAGGCATTATAACAGCAAAATTAAGGCTCTTATTATGTAGACCACTGATATTTTTTTGTGCCTGCGGATACTAGCCCAGGAATGATTTCTCATTCCAAGTATAGTGCCTATGAAACCATAGAAGCTGAGAGTGGCTAGAGTCCAATGAGCAAGAAGATAGGTGTCTTATCAGAGAATATCAAAGGCGATCTTCATATATGTATACTCACATATTGAGGATAATATATATTCCAGTGGACAGAAATCACCTTGCCTCAGAGGCATCATGACCTGAGGAAAACATAAGGAGCACCCTGAGTAGGATGAGCCAGTGTAGGCTGAAAAATTGCTATGTGACAAAAGCAGAAATGATACAGAGGGGCTAAGGACAGTTGTATCAGTAACACTACAGTAGTGGTAGGTAGTAAGCAGGAAATGGAAAAGGGATTGTGAGGTATTGTTAGTGCCAACCAACAAGGGCACTGCTAGACCAGTGATAAAAAGAGTGGAGCATAAAGGGATATGGAATATATGGAAATCCCACGTTTCCGCCTTCAGAAGTGGTACTGCATAAGGCAGAGGTGATCTAAAGCCTATGGTTCAGGCAATAACATTTTAAGGATACTGGCTTATTCAACTCAGGTATGACTATTAAAGACAGCATTGGATACAGCCAAAGGTCTCGCAAGCTTATTAGCAATGTCTCTAGACATGCAGTTCTCTAACAATGTTACACATTCAAGAAGAAATCTTGTTTTCTGGGAAGATAAGTTTATTAAATCAAGTTCTGACCTTTGGAAGCTTACAGAAGCACAGTCCTCCACTTAACTACACAAACAAGCAACATCTCTCACACATGGCTCTATCAACTCCAGTCCTAAATTATACAATGCCAAATTCTTAAAGAGACAGTTGCCACCAAGTAGGACTGTTAAAAATCGACACTAGAACTATTATGTACACAGTAAATTTGTAGTGTCAGGTTATTGCACAAACTTTTCCTGTGTTGTCAACTTAATTTATTCACATTTCCCTAAGTGATTCTCAAGTGAGCTGTAGCCATAAAGGTCAGATTAAAGACCTCTATAGACTTCAGCTATGGATGTACCTTCTATAGGGAAAAACATTATTGTATTTTATGACGTGCTGTCCACAGAGGGAAAACACTGTCTCTACGACTGCATCATGCAATGACTTGTGAATGAGCCCAAGACTGTTGGTAGCAGCATTTCCAAGCTAAGAAGGCAAGCCTGTTTGGGTCACCTATAGGGACCAAGCCTGGGACTCGAGCTAAAAGGATCAGCTCAACACCTGTGGGATAAAGAGAAGTTGAAAATACTACCAAGCAAGTTACAGATCAGTACACTTCTCTGCATTATCTAGCTACCAGAAAAATCTTAGCAGTGATACTCTCACAAATATTCTTTAAGGAAGTACAGAATCTTGTCCATTTTAGCTAAAATGTAAAAAGAGGCAGGGTCAGCATTCCTTTCTATTGTGGGGTGCATTCAACCTGATAGGAATTCAGTCTGTAAACTGGATGGACAGAGGGCACCTTTCCTGATAGGAAAGTTTAAGAAGTAAGCTTTAAGGAAGCATTTCAGTTTGCTTACCCAGGCAAGTAGACTTGCATGCTAAATCATATCTACTACTACTCAAATTTTTTAAGAACCTCAGATAGAAGAAATATGGAATTTATGTACTGAATGTTTGCTAGACATCAAGACCAATAAACTAATTTTTATGTGTGTTATTTTTTAGAATTTGATGCTTTTACATAAGTTTCTAATCTGAGGGTCAGCTGTCAAGTGATGCTGAAGTAGTAAGAATGTTAGCAAAGGAACATACTTTATACCTTGAATTATCACTTGCAAATTTTCTTAGGCTTTTTGTTTTCTACAATTGAAGGGAATAAAACAGTAGAAGTAAGTTTCTTTGGAGTTGTTTACAGTCACCAGTAGCACTTTATAATTTTAGACTATCTTAGAAATTCATATCAAACTTTATTTCACTTTTAATTTTTTTGCTAGTCTATTAAAAATTAAACCTCACAAAGCAGGCAAGCTCATCTAACCTAAATAACCAATTCTTACATTCTTGTGAACTATGTACAATTATTTTGACCATCACCTGTGTTCTCCTATCTAAGAATGTGTATCACCATTAATAATCATTTCCATCCTCAATGAAATTATAATATACAGCAATAATAATTTTAGCTTCTCCATATGTAGTCATTTCACCTATTTCAGGCATCTAAGTTTTCTATACAGTCAATGGAAGAGAAAGACTCATCCAGAGAGTGATCTAGAGTATAAAGCTAGGCCTCAATTCTGATCTTCTGAAGAAGGCCCCCTCCCTTAGCTTTGTATAGAACTTTAGGAGATAAAGCTCATAGCTTAGACATTCAAGTAAATGTCTACAGTAAACAGCTTCAACATGGCTACAAACATGAATTAAGATTAAAAATACTCCTTATAAAATAATTTTGAATGATTGTGTCTAACATGCTTACCATCAATCAATGAGAATCAGCACAAGCTTCTTGATGTTGTTCGTTTTTTCCTTATTTCTCTAAGGCAGCTCCTCTTCTAGTCTAACACTCAATTTCAGAATCTGCTTCACGTGATACTGTATGATATGCTAAAACTTTTATCTATTTCCATATTTTTTGTAGAAAAATCTACTGCCCGAGTGATGATCAAATTTCATATGGTGTTTTATTCCCTATAGTTTTCAATGCTCTAAGCCACTCAAAGTGCCTAACAACGTCCTTAGATAAATAAGTCACTTAAATCTACCTGCTTAAACCTAAAGCAGAATTTAGCCCTAAATACCTCAATGATGTTTTCCTTATTTTCTTGACTCTAGCACCATGTGACAATGTGAATTACAACATATACTACTCATTTTGGTAAATCATTATATTTACGTATTCCTTCCTTACACTTCATTATCCTAGAATGAATGTGTTGAACACTGCTTATCAGTCTTCTTACTCTCCATTTTTAGAGTATAGTCCATCAGATTTACAGTCATTCAACTGTAATTTAAAAGCAGAGAATAAAAATACTGACAATGATTATAAAAGGAGCCAATGAGTCTGTACACCCTGTTATCTCTGTACAGATTTAGTTACACACCAATTAAATAGAACAGTTCACAGGTAACTTTAAAAGAAAGACCTTAAAAGACAAATCTATTTGCAGTTCTTTAAAACTGTTTTTAAAGCTTGTTTTATATACTGGAGAAAACATAATATATACTAGAGAAAAAATAAGTCAAGGAATAGCAGGAAACATGAAAAAGACAGGTCATAAAGACCACAGAATCAGCCCCAGAAAGTTCCATACCCTATAGGTGCTCACACTACAACAGTTATTTAAAGAACACATCCTCAAAAAAAGATGGCCTTTTTCTGATTAGAGCCTTTTACATATTTTTGTAACTTTCCCTATATAATCTCAGGGGCGTGTGTGAGTGGGTGTCAATACATAATATTGATTATGTATGTATACCAGTAACAGCTCCAGTAACACCTCATCATCCATGATAAACCCAGACAAAACAGGAGAACTGCATTTTTGCTCAGGTAAGTTGGACACCAAAAAAAGGTTTTGAAACACAACTATTCTGACAGTTTTCCCTAAATTTCTTCTTACTTCATCATTTAGTGTCTTTCAGTATCAAATGCTACCTTGCTCTTCAAACGAACACATACAGAACTCCACTACAAAAACTTTTCTGTTTTGTGCCTTTTTAGAAGCTGAAAGCTTGAAAGCCAAGACAACAAACGAGGTTGAAAAATTCGCCTGGAAAAGTTTCTTTGCAATGGGTGAAATTTGGTAAGGGTACTAAGGTCCAGCTACAGGCTCAGTTCATTGTGATAACCCCACAAGGAAGGAAGGTCTACAGCCTGTCCATAGATTGCAAGTGGGCAGAAGCACATACCTTTCCTGCCATGACATGTCAAGGGAATGGGCACTGTGATTCCATAATCACTACAACTCAAAAATGATGAAACATAGTATATGATCAAAACTGGCTGGAATAGTGCTTGTAATGAGATTCCACAGAGGCTCCATATCCTGATGCAGCACTGGAAACAAATGTCATATTCCAGTCTTCTTAAAACATGAGACTTCACCCGGAAGGAGCAACGTTCACAGTGGATCCACCTCCAGCTACAACGGAACCAGAAGTTCTCAACAAGAACAAAGAAAATTATTTAATTAATTGGAAATAATTACATAGTTAAATGAAAATTACTTTAGTTAAGACCCTAAAAGTGAAAGTAGGTTTAGTGCACAGTTTGTATATGAGTGAGCAAGGATTCACTGGGGATTTATCTCAGGTAATGTACAAGCGGTCAGATTAGATGATCTATTGAACCTTCTGGCCTTAAACTGTATGAAACAATGAGAGGTTTTTATTATGTCCAGCTTTGTTCGTCCCTCTCTAACTGCAAAGTTATAAATTATTAAATATAATAATAATTCCTAGACACTTCATTGCTCTGTTTTTAAAGAAAACAAATAGATAGCCCTGTAAAATGACAGCAAAATTTATATTAAATTGAGTTTTAATATCAGTGAATAAACTGCCTAAGTTATAATTAACATTGAAAAAAGTCCCTGTCTTTATAATCTAAAGTTTTGTTGCAAATCATGCTATTTATATACTACAAAACCAGTTTTATATGATTTAAACATATTTTTGCTTTCAAAGGTAAAAATTTGCATTATTTCACTTAGAAATTACATGTTGACATTTCATTCAAATCTGCTCAATGATTTAATTGAAGATGTAGTACAATTAACACAGACTCTGAATAAAGTTTTTCTGTTTACCAAGATTTCTTAAGTACACCAAATAATTCTAGTGTTTTAACAAGATCTTGAACATCCTTCTTTTGCAATAATAAAAACATTATTTTCTGACAGATAAGATGAAATAACCCGATTATATTGTCTCAGCTTGCACTGTTTACTTCTATTGTCTATTTCTGTAGTTTACCGCCAATTATGTAAGAAAAATAATTCATAATGAAAATGTATATGTTTGTTTTTATCTTGAAATCAACTTGCAACTAGGTAGCTATTTTTTATTTTATTTTAGTTTTTGAGTGGGAGAAGTTTAAAGTGATTCATTTAGGAAGATATTTCACTGCACTTGGTTTTGAGTTTAACTTCTCATTGCTGACAGTGAGGCCTTGTTTGTTATTTAAATGAATTAACATGGAGTGTTGGATTCATATATTCATATAACTTAAACTCAGAAAGAACCATCAAAATTATCTAGTCTGACCTAAGGTACATGACTGTCTCTTAGTTTTCACCCAGCTAACTACATTTTGAGATCATTAACATGGCTTAGTTTAAATTACAGCTTCAGTTTTTCCACAGTAATATTTTTAGGCATTCACATGTTTCTAGTTCTAATTTGCTTTACTTCAGCTCATGATATTCATTCTTTCTTGTGCATTTTCTCTAGATTAAAGTTTATAAGCACACCTGTAAGTGTTTATAAAGTATTATGGCATCCCTATTATCTTTGTTTCAGAAATGAAGTGAATTTAATGCTTTATTTATTGTCTCAAAAATATTTTCTCCCGCTCTAAAAATATTTTAAGGTTCTTTCCCCACCTATAATTTTGAATTGCAGACATTCTCCTGAGATAATATATTTTATATCTCTCTCATCATGACTGTTTACATAAGGAAATCTCTTCCCTACTCTCTGCCCTGCTTTTACATTCCAGGGATCACATGAAGCTGCATCTGACGTTCATGAGGGTGATACACATTCCTGTTGAACTGTCATTCGTGGAATTCGCTCTCATCTCTGATGAGGAAGGTGATCAGTAGAAACAACATGGGGCATAACTCTTCTATTTGGTCCTATTAGCAAGGAGAGAAATGTGGGAAAACAATAGAAGTTACAGGTAATTTGTTAAAATTTATATAAGGTTTTTGGCCACCGTCTTTTGTCCAGTAAGTAACCGAGGACAGTAGTTGTGAATTTGGTCCCATCTCATTCAATCTTAACTGATCACTTGTCTTGAGTTCAATTTGGCCCTTTGTGCTCTGATTAACTGTTACAACCCATATACATATATGGATATCACAAAATCAAGTGACAACATAATATTTACTGCTTGCGTTTTAGTCATCAAGACCACTACTAATCTCTGTCCTATGACAAGGAAAATGTGTAAATATTGAGCCTTTCACTATTTCATCCCTGTAAAACATACATTTTTCCGCGTAAATGTTGATCGATATAACATTACCTTTTCAGGAACTGATTTTGAAGACATAATGCAGCTGACATAAAAATATAATCTACCTTTAGTATCGTTAAAACATGTCCCGAAACACTCACTTTTGGTCTTCAATGTTATATATATCCTATATATGGTTTTATGTTCTAGTAAACAGGACCAGGTACTTTGTTGCCTCCAATTATTGAATCAGTAAAAAAAATAAATAAATAAATTCATATCTCCTACCAGACCTACCAGATTGAACTTGTATTATTGCTGAGATGTACACATTATTTCAGTCCAGAACATCATATTTCTTCATATTACAGCATAAGTTTTCTTCCCTCTTAGTACTATAATGAATGACAGGTGCTATCAATTTACCTACAATGTATTGGGGAAAAGTTTTACTGTTTTAAGTTGGTCTGCCATTGGAGGAAACTGTATGAGAGTAAAGAGAGATCATCACAAAGCGTGACTGAGGAGTGAACTCACTATATGTTGTATTCCTGATCGCTTGCGGCTGTAGAGTGTTCTACAGCAGTGCAGTTATTTAGGAAACCCGTTTCCTGAAATCTTGCAAGTAAATAACAATAAATTTGATATTAAGAAAGCTGATGAAAAGATTCTTATGTACAGATGTAGTTCATTATACAGATTCAAATATACCTTGCTTAGATTTGATGGAATCAACCATGCTCACTACAATGTCTTTCTATCCCGCACACATTCAGTAGAACAAAGGAGAAAGAAGACTTGTTAAGGAGGAACAACTCTGTGAAGCACTAAGCACAAATTTAGTTTGTTGCATTTAAACTGGACTGGTGAACTGCAGTTTTCTTCTATCCTGCTTTTTGATTATGGCCACGTTCACATGCAGAGGTGTAAACTCAAATAAGAAGTTGTTTTAACAGAAGTCAGATAAACTCTTTCCAACTTTAAGAAAGGTCTAGAGGCAGAAGTGATCACTGTGCCCTTTTAGTCAGTCAAACCTCTGTATATATGCACACAGTTCTAATTTTTCATCAGATGAGATAAAAAACTTTCACCCATAGGCACTTCAGATGCATGGTGCTGGAGCAGGCTTTTTTTCGTTTCTTTCTATATAATAGGTATGAAGGATTATTTATAGGCTACATGTTTCCTGTCTGCATTCCCTGACAGGCACCAACTCGGCAGAGATGTCATCTTCATTCTCACAAGATGATGATTTCAACCTTGTCTGAAATCTATCAGGAGATAAATGTGAGTGAAGAATAAGAACAGAGCCAGCTGAAGTCTGCAACAAACATGAAGCCCAAAGGTATCCACCTCTTTTCATTAAAAAATGAAGATAATGAAAAACACCTGATGCATTGTGTAAGTTTAGCTAATTAATTAACTGGAAGCTTATTCATACTTTGCTATAATAGAAGAGACAGTACATGCAAATATAAAACAGAATATGCATGAATATTGGCATGAAGTTGCAGGCTCACACTGTTGGTACAAATTCTGGCATGTTTTATAGGCCTGATCTGCAATTGATGTATGCTAGACTGCAGACAGAAGGAATGTATAATGAGTAACATTTACATGTTATAAAGGGTGTGAAATTTCTCAACATGCTGATAATTAGAAACAGCGCTAGAGGTTACTAGTAGTTGATTGTCTGATGTGAATGCTGGAAGACACTGCACTAACAGTGATATCTAGCCCCAAATCTGATTCATAAAGCACAACAATCAGACAAACCAAAGAGAGATTTTCTCAAAAAGTAGTCTTTCATTTTTCTTTACTGGATTTTTTGAAAAGTGGTTTACAGGGGACTGCCCTGAGTATCCAAATATAATTTGCTTAAAACAATGGCCGTCTAGTTTTGTGGTCAGTATGCCTCACCTTCATCAAGATGTTAGGCACAGAGGGTAGTAGTTATTTATGCCTTTGTCTACAGAAGAATTATCATGAGTCGATAAAAACAAACACCAAACCAACCAAACAAAACAAGCCAATAACAAAAAGAGAAATCACAATCTGTGCCACGTGTACAAATCACTATATTTCCCATTGCACTTATGCGATCTTTGAGTATTGCTGTTCTAGATGATATTAGGAGTCTACCTTTGTAACTTAAGAGAAAGTGCTGGTGACCTCTGTTTGTATTATATGGAGGAAAAAGCTATTTATATCTATTTGTATGGACATAAGGTATTCAGCAGTGGATAAGCCTTCTGCTTTTAGTTTGGAAGTAAGAAATTGCAAGTACTATCAACAGGTCTTTAGACGTATCCAAGGCAATGGGCACAATATAGTAAAGTTAGGTAGTTTATACTCATTGTTACAGCTGGTTTTGTTAACCTTTACTTAGAACAAGACAATACTCCCAAGCGGAAAATTTTGTTCATGGAGAGGTTTGTTCTCCTCTAGGTTGCATAATGACCTGACACAAATGAAACAACATTTACTTTACGATTAGAGGGCAGTGTGAACTTTATATTTTATAAAGCAAATGAGATTTGTCATCAGAATTTAGTTGCTTACAGATTTTACAAACCCTTAAATGTAATACAAAAAATAAATGAAGGCAGAGAACCACCTTCTATGGCCCACTGTTAAGTGTAGAAATATCTTATTCTGTCAATGTGATTTCATAGCAGGATGAAAAATGTCAAAAGTGGGGATGACAAATCAGTCTAGTGAGGAAAAATGACTCTCAGACAAGAGATGTCATTTGTCATGATTGCCATTTGACTGCACTTTCTCCTGTCTTCTCTTTCAGATGAACGTTACTTTGCCATTAATTTAAAATTATCTTAAATCAACGATGGGTTGAACATGAAAAGCAAAGGCACTTGTCTTTTAAAGTTTTGCAATATGCAGAAATCTATTCAAATGTAAACTTACCAAAAACTGACATACACATTATAAAAAGGGTTATCATCATGAATTGTTAACTTAGAAAATATTATAGTTCTTTACTTCAAAAGTCCATTTTTTCCTAAATACAGGCAACAGCATGGCTTTTGTTCAAAACTGACACAGCTGAGCACAGCTCTCTGAGCTACTGCATAATATGGGTAGTAATTAAGCCACAGCTTCAAGGTTGCATGGGCACAAGACAATTCAGCCTAATGAAGTATCGATTGGCTGCAGTCGAGGTAAAACAAGTTGACATTCATTTAGAGGTAGCAATGCGAATATACCACAAAGCCACCAAAGAAGTAAGGGAAAAAAACAATGAGACTGAATTTTAATCTTGCAAACACAATTAAGAATCTTATTTACAGCATGTTGCTATCACTTAAACTAAAGCTAATTGCGTGCTTACCACCTTGACATCAGATTCTTAAATCACCAGAAATTGTATTCATAGGCTGCCGGCAAAAAGCACATGAAGTTCAGTGTTTCAATTAGAACCAATCCTAACACTTCAAAAACCCAACCGCAAAAAAATACTTACAATCAAATTTCCACTTGATTCATACAACTGAGTGTATTTTAAAATGCTGTGATAAACTCCCCTGTAACACAAGTTTAAGTTATATAATTTCTGAAGACAACAGTTTTACCTCTTAAGGAATAACTGCAAGTAAGTTTCTATATATTGTCACATTATGCAAATATTCGACATAGTTTTTAAGCTTAATTTTCTTCTTTTGTCTTACAGGTCGAAAGTTTTATTCACACTATCATAGCCTTGTACATATCTGTCTCATGTACACATATATATTTAAAATTACAATGTGCATAAAATGAACATAGTAATATATAAATGTACATCTCTACACTTACTATTTTAAGCATTTCATTCCTAACTACTAAAGCTAATTTCCTCAGAAGTTAGGTGTTCTCAAAAGCCACAGCATGAGTGCTGAATTTTCAGCATTATTACCAGCACAATTTCCAGTGAAACAAGAGGATTACATTTTGCTCATACTACTGAATATTCAGGAGATATAGGCTGTGGATACAAATATGAAACTGCTAAACTATTGCTGTGTGTTACTATGTTTAGTTTAAAAGTCCTGAAATTTTACTTATGTCCTTTAAGAATGAAATTAATAAACACATTAACAAATCAAATAAAATATGTTTAAGATAACAAAACCAACTGAAAAAAGAACCTCAAAAATAAAAATAATTGAATTTTTTCAAAATTTTATTACTGGTTACAAAGAATGATATGCAGATATTTCCATATTTCTCAAGAATTAAAATTGGATAGTTGACTCAAATTTTACATAATTCATTAACAGCTTATATATTCAAAATTTTTTATTCTGTTAGTCACAACCTGAAAACAAAATTTTGTTCGAAGAAACCTGTAACTCTGTACGCTATTGTAGATAGTATAGCACTTGAGACTAAATTCTTACATCTTGCAAACAGATCCTAATGCATTACATAACATCATTCTAAGAAAATCCTCCTTACAAAGCTGAAATGCAAATGTATTATGACTTTTCATCTTCCAAAAGTGCAAACATTTTACAGCTTGCACCAATCACATTTCCTCATGAAAAATACCCCCAAATGACTGAGAAAGTGCTAATGTGTCTAATTGCATTATAGACCCCTCCGGCAGACAGGCGTTTCTTTAAAAAGTAACTCATTAAAGCACTCTGATTGCCAGATGTTGGGATTCACATCAATTGCCCTACTTGTGTACTGAATTAAGGCAGTTTGAGCACTGAACTAAGTCTTAAACTATTTTAGTAATTAAAGTATTATCCTAAGAAATCGGAAATTGAGATCTGCAAATCTGAGTACGTTTACCATATATGAATTCTGACAGGCATAAATATTTTTTTCATCACACATGTAAACTGACTCTCAGGCTCTATTAAAATAATTCTGGAATTTAAAATAACAAATCCCACAGAAATGAAGGGATATTTAAAAAAAAATATCAAAATCCCTTAGCATACCAGTGGTAAATATTTGCAACAGGAATTATGTTATTGCCTGGACTCTTTGTGATCATGGTGTACCTTATCAACTGTCATCATCTTATGTAGAAATCATGTAAAAACCACTTCATATACAATTCTGTAGGTACTCTACAAGATTTTTCCAAACTAAAAAGCTGACAATTTTCATTTTTACTGGTGGAATTGTATGTCATTTGTTGAATCAAGGTCAGCACACTGCATAACATGAGAAGGAATAGTACTCCAGAGCTGACATACTACTTGTCTATAAAATTTCCCCCCTCTGATTAGGTCGAGTCTTACCGCGTCCCCATTCATCTGTGAGGTCTACAGTCTAGATGGAAGTGGCAGATAGAATATGTAGCCGCTAGTACTTTTGATGAAAGTAGATATCTGTCTTGGTAAGGACTCTTCTGGACCCACATCTCAATTGTGAAGTATTAATGAAAAGGATTCAACCCAGTATCAGTGATATGGGGATTCCTGAGGTAGAAATGTTCAGTCCAGCAGGCTTCAATCTCTTTTCCCAACTAACTGCAGAAAGAATCTCTGTCCATTGAAGATAAGCATTTTGGAATTAATGGCCATTTAAAAATGTTTTCCTTTTTGCAGCCTACCTGTCAGACCACTAGTGTGCCCCGGTAAAGGGATTAAGGAGAAGTACAGATCACTTCTGAGAGAACCCATCAGCCTAGTTGCTATAATTAATCTGGATAGATTATACACTCTACCTGAAGAAATGAGGTATATTCAGGTAATATCTTAAGGCCTAAAATTGTTCTTCTGAAAAATTTCATTTTCTCTTCAGAAGACAAGTTCTCTCTGCATATTGGAGATCCAAATTCTTTACTGCTCATTCAGAATATACTACAATTTTTGCATGCAGTTGTATGAGAATTAAACAGAATTTTTTTTAAAGCATTCAAGTCGCTGCTAGCAACATGGTTTTGAAAAATAATTTATATATACATACACATTCAAAATTATTAAAAACTAACTCAAAATAATAATTAAAATTATACCACCACTCCATTCTTCAATAGCAAAAATAAACCCCGACCACGCATTCAAAGCTAAAATAAAAGTGTATTTCAATATATCAGCTGTTTATTTCCCTATCTCATATCACGGCTGTTTATGTCATCAACATTCTAGTAACCTTTTATTTACAATTTAATTAAATTTATTCTCCAATCAAAGTAAAATAATTTAATTTTTAAGAGAATTTCAACCTCCCCTGGTGCACAACGAAGTTCTCACAGTGTACTTTTACTTCTGCTATCCTGTGTTACAATGTTCTTTATTCACAAAAGTAAGTGCAATTGAAAAAAACATATCTGTTAGTGTGTGAGATAATTTTATGAACTTCATCAAGATAATTAGAAACAGTTCCCAGGAAATTCAGTTTCTTTCCAAAGTTAGTGTCTACTCACACATTCTTTACACTCATTTCAACTTTCTGCTTTGAACTTCAGTATATTTCCCTTTAACATAAAAACTGCACAACCTCTTCAGAGAAATATGGTTATAAAAAAAAAATAATTTTTATGTTATTTAGGAAAAGAGATTTTTTTATTTAGCTACTGTACATATACAAAATCTATGCATAACTAGGTTGACCTCATTTGAAAATGGAACGCAAACACTTTTTCTCAAATACTGTCAATAGTTATTTTACAATTTTTCTTTTTTATGATTTTCCTATAGGAATATGACTCAATGGCAAAACTATATCCTAAAATAGTTCTCAGTACGTTTAATACTTTTCAAAAACACATTTTTGTACATTTAATACATTTATGCTAGTCTAGTTAATTTTTTGAAAGATTCTAAGCCTGTCCTGTACACTATTATGTTTTAAACATCTTACAGATGTAAATAGTTATTGTCATCATGAGAAAGATACTCTACAGTTAACACTTTTGTAAACAACTCAGTATAATCAGGTATCTTCATATCCTTGATAACCATGACATTTGAAAGCCTTATTATATCTTTACTATACTTATAAGACACAGAAGAGGACTGAAATGATTGTTTCACAGATATAGAGGTGAAACAAAAACAAATCACCTTATGTGATTTATCGAAGAAAAGATCATGATCATGGCTATTGACTATTGATTAAAACAGTTCCATTTATTTTTTAATAATTTATAAAACTGTTTTCAAATAAAATAGTCCAGTTCTTTTGTTTGCTTCTGCCTGCAGGTCAACCAAGATTTGCCACCTAAAAGCAAGCTTTGCCATCTAAAACTGCCCAGGAAGTTGAAGTGATTTCTTTCAAGATCTAGGACTAGACTTTCAAACAGCAGAGTTCTAAGAACGTGCTTTACACATCCAACCACAGCTTCACATAATTCTATACTTAAAAGATATTATCTATTCACTCCTAAGAGAAGAGGGTCTAATCACTGTCTTTTCAAGAAAAAACGGACAAGTGAAGCAAACATATAAAAAAATGGCAGGTTGTGAATGATAGGGAGTTATAGCTATATCTTATTAAAGTTCCATCAGTTAAACTCTAGGAAAGAGGCTCATTTTTGTCCATAAACAAAGAAGATCAAAACTCCAAGGTGTCAGTCTGTCTAGTACCACAGTAATAATTTTGGGATAGTATCTTTTATTTCTTTTTAAATATTTACTGTTATCTGTATCTCAAAAATGAGAAGGATTTCTGCAAGAAAATGTTTTCAGTAAAGGTTACAAGTGATAATATTGTTCCAAATGTCTAATAATAAGATATATATTAATATAATATAATGTAGTAGTAGTAGTAGTAATAATAATAATAACAACATAAATAATAGTATAATGATTATGATGACAACCAGGAGGTCATCAATTCAGATTCCACCAAAAATCAGCTATGTTTTGACTTCTAAGAAATGTCATTCCAGTCCATATTAGACTAATGACTAATTTAGGAGCATGAAAGTCACTGTTTAAATCAGTCTGTCACTACATTTAACAACTCTAAAACTGAAGTTAAAGAATCAAACAGGCCTGAACCAGAGGGGTTTTTTTGTTTATTTGTTATTATTTTGTCCTTCCTTTTTACACCACAGCTGATATGTACATGAGAGCCATGTTGTAAGAAATATACATGGTACTTTCAATGATGTGTTTAAAATTAAAAATTCATCAGCTTCTAGATGTAAAAGTTCTCTTATAAACTTATTATCTTTGGCTCCTACTCCTATACTACTCAAGGACTATGGCCGATGTATGTGCCTTGGAAGATAATGGAACTGGAAAGAACTTTTCAATCACAGATTCCAAGCTTCTGCTATGGCACAAACTATGCTATGTTTTCTCTTGCATGAGTTGATAAAGCTCTATCCGAAAAGTGATTAGTTTTCTCATCCCCCCACTTAAAGGACTGTTCCAGATCTCCATTCCTCAGATGGATAGAAAGAGTGTTCTAAGTTTTAACAAAAATTTAGTTGTGATAAATAATATATATATTTGTAACCATTTGCTTACCATGCACAAAACTCTACTTCAAATTTTTCATTCTATGGCACCAGTTTCATTCATACAAAGTTAGCATTGCCACAATCTCATCACAATGTCAAGTGAAGACTATGGAGATTACATTATGATGTCAAAATGCAATTGCAATGAATTTTTATTACTATCTATGGTCACCACATTTACAATATCAAATTATGATGAAAAGTGTCTCAATGTTTCTCTGGAGATGAAATTATAATGTCAAGCTGATGACACAATGAGGTCAGTACAAATCTTCATAGACCGAATTGCAATGTTCATGCAATGGGAAATGTATGGAGACTGTCATATAAAGACTACAGAAAACCAAAGTAGATAAAAAATACTGAACATTTCAGCAAGCTTTAAAAACTTTCAAAGTTGGAACAGGTTTTGAAAAACATATTTTAGTATCAAAAGATTTGTAAAAGTTCATAGGAAATGCCAGATTGTCTTTCGCATATTATTTTACTTAATATTCACCTTCTTCTAAAAAGATACTTTCTCTCTTGGCAATCTTTCCAATGACAGTGCCTTGAGGTAGTCCTAATGCAGCCCCTGATCCCAAACCCTGATGTCACTCTAACTTCTTTCTTAATCCCATTTTTACTCTGCTTTTATGCAAAAAGACCACGACAAATCCGCTTTCCTTTATAAGGGACGGGAAGGAATTTTATCTTCTTTCTACATCCAGTTCCTATAAGGTCTTGCCAGTTTCCTCATGATGGATATACGACATCTTTTAGTAAAAATTAGCCAATTCTTTCTCATATTTTCACATCTTTCCTCACATATACATCTCCCTAATATTCTGTACCAACAATTAAACCAAACTTCTTAAACACAACTTCTCAGACATTGCCTTGCTCTTTCTCCATCACAAGTTTTCTTTGGCTTTTTATGGTGTTCCTATTTTCTAACCATATTCTCTTTGATGTTATGCTTCACTTTTAAGTACTGTTAAGCTCTGCATTCTTGTCTTTATTTCTTTGTGTATGATTCCTTGCCAGTTGACTTGCTCACTCCATATTATCAATGTTGTTCTCAGCTAAAGTTTAAAAAAACCCCATTGTTCTGGACAATGTTGCTTCTGTAGTTCATTTATTTAATTTATTCTCCAAAATTTTGTGTTTATGCTAACCCCCTGCTAACCAACAAACTAGTTTAGTTACAATTTTGCAAGTACTTCTGTTGTTTCTCTTTTTGCTCTATCTTTGCACTATGCTCTTTTTGTCATCTAGTGTCATCACTGAACTATTCTTTTCTGGGTTCTGTGTTTGTGATTCCCAGATATTTTGGCCCTTCTTAACTTTTCTCCAGTCCTTGTTTTACATAACTCCAAGTGAGTTCATAACAATTTCTCATTTACCATTATTGCAATCTTAATGTGGTATTGCCTTCATTTTTTTTCCTAAAGCTTTTTGATCCCTTTCGTGATGACATCACACTCAGCAACTGCAAAATTCTACTCTCACGCAAGGCTTGAAACCTGCTTTTCACTGAACTGTCTACTGATGCTAAGTTTTGTCACTTTTTGCCATCTTGATGATTTTCTTTTCTGTCTTTGTTGCCCATTCCAGTCATCTCCTGAATTACTCTCTGATTTTCTATCATCTGCTCCAAATTTTCAAGTTCCAATGTTTCTTAGCACACAAATTTGTCTCAAAAGGCTTTATTAGTTCTGATTATTTCCTTCATCTCTCTTTTTACAGTTTGCATATTACAAACAGCATTCACTCCTCCTATGTATTCAGACCAGATTTTAGTGCAAATTTCCTTCATAAACCCTTTCTGTGATAATTAACCAGTGGTAAAGTATTATTTAAAAAGAAGTGTGAACATTTTCTTAGCCATTGACAGTGTTATATGTCTGAAATATGCTACCTTCAATTCGTAAGCTAGAGTTTGGGTCATCCTTCTATATTTGTACAGATTGATGCTAAGCAAATAATAACGTCAATATTATATAACTCTTTCAATCTCTTTCAAATAAATAGAATTTTCAGCTTAAAATTCTTGCATATCTTTATTTTAGTCAACAGCTACCTCTAAATTCTTGGGAGGATTTTCCTTTATTTGAGTTATCACAACAATATTTAAGTTCCACTTATGAAATAATATCTATATTACATACAGGTAAAAAGAAGTGTATTGCCATAATTAATATTGTGTTTTTAAAACACATTTGTGAGGAACAATCCATGATCTTCTAAACTATTGAAGGACTGAAAAATCCACGGAGGGTTAATCTGATTGACCTAGTGCCCATTCGGTGGTACATCAGTGACAGACTACACTCTGGTGATGGCTGCAGGGAATATTCATCTGCCTTCTTTTTACACATTTTAAATCTTCTCTTTTTTGAGTGCCCTCTTCTAAATTAAAAGATATTTAAAATCATAACATTGTTACAGTTTTCTAAATCAAGAGTGTACAAAGACTTAATGTTTTTCCACTTGTTTAAAGCTGTTATTCATCAGAATAGCATGAATAACAATATTATCTTCACTGAAGCAAATTATTCTCACTTCTTCTTAAATAATAAATTATATTGATGCAATTTATCCAGAACAAGTGTCATAAATATTTTAACCTAATGCTAATACCAATCAACTGGCATGTTAAGTGCAAATGCAAAAGAATATATTTATCATCATTTCCTTATTTTAGAATCTATCTTCTTCATTTTTACAGCACTAGAATTCGCATGACCTTTTTCTCATAAGGACAATGATAGAACAGGATTTCAAGTTTTTTTCCACCAGATCCACAGTAGATGTGCTCATTGATATTAGGTCAGTAAAGCTTCCCCTTTTTTGATTTTTAATCTCTTTCTCAGCACTATAAAAAATGAGTAATTTTACTGAGCTACTGTAAGTTTTAAACTTACTGTTACCAGTTTGGGTTAGACATATTAAACTTGTGAATTCTATATTATAAAACATTTTTAGCTTGCTTTTTTCCCAATATTTTTTGAAAAACAGGAGGAAAAAGCCTTATCAAATACCTTCTCATATGTAGTCCAAAGGAAAACTCCTACTTGATTGCTAGTATAGCACTAGATATAATGGCTCATGTACTGTGTATTCGGGAAAAAAAAAAATGAAAGAAAAAGGGGAAACCTGAAGAAAAAACAAAACAAAAATATTAACTTAATAAAAAGGAACCAAAGCATGTGTTTTCTTGGTAATGGAGAGCTGACACTGACAAGTTTCATTCACAAATTTGAGACACCACTAAGTACAGAAAAATAGCAAAGGAAGGAGTAACGGGAATAAATAAGTAGGAGCATATGCATCTAAAGTAAAGGTACAGTATTCTTAAAAAGGAGAGTAGGTTTTATTAGTACTTAATATTTTTGTAAAGAGTTACCAACCAACTTAAATTTAGATCCAATTATAATAGATACCATATGGATACAGAAATTGAAGTGAGAAGTGAGAAGTGAGAAGCAGAGAAGTGAGAAGCAGTGAAAAAAACCCAAACCAAACCTTCTAGCCCTGGCTTTTCAGGATTTCACAGGCTGTGAATACTCCAACTTCCTTCCTTCCCTGATGCAGTGTACACCGAGAAGCAGAGGGTGATTGAGGACACATAGAATTTTGCCTCTACTACTTCAATATAATGCTATTTTCCTTTTGTCTGTTTGCTGATATAGCAAATTACCACTTGTTTCTTCACTAAACAACAGTGAAGTAGCTGAGAGATTCCGCACAGTCATCTTTACACAAAAGCTCAGAACTGTGACAAAGGGAATAATACATACATACAAAACACATATGACAGTGTCATAATCATTGGAAAATGGAGAATTTCCTTTTAAAAAACTTATAAGATTAAAAAAATGCATTTTAGACTGTTAGTGTCAAATGTAAACTTGAAGTCATTTTGTCAACACACGTGCTAATGTTGCTCTGGAGTATGATTATATGCAGTTTCTTGTACATCAGGTTAACGTAATGTAGGTATTTAAGGCAGTGGCTGAATTACAGACCAGGAAAACCATTGTCCAGGATGGTGAACCACTGGTTAAAAATGTGTTTTGTATGTATGGGCTTGCTTGCATGACCCACCTTTGGCCAACAGCCTAGTTATCAAAATTTGTTAAAGTAAAAATGGAGGTGTACACAGTGTGGGCATGGATTAAATACACAAAAATTGTCTGGAGTGTATTTGCTCAAAACTGATCAACATTAAAGAAAAACATGAGCATCAGCCAGATGAAACAGTAACGAGGGCATTTCAAAGAGGTGTTGGAAAAAGAGGACTCAACCTGAAAGGAAGTATAAAATAAGCATGAAAATTTGTGACAGTGGGGAGAGACAGTGGAGGGGACAGCAGCAGAAAAGATGCAGCCAGAAGTGGTCTCATGCCCTCCCTGCCCCCCGCCATGCATGCTGCCAGCAGGCACATGCAGCTCACCTACAGCTAGCATAGGTCCACCTTGGGGTGCATGAGGGTCTCTTCCTGGGGGCTGTCGCCTCTGGGGTAACGAGGGATGACACAGGTCTGGGCTCTTGCACAGCAGGGTTGTGCAGGCAGGAGTCAGTCCCTCATGCTCAGATGAGGGGGGTCTGCACCCTCCAAGACCTATGGGGCGGGGGGTGGGTGCACATGTCCTTGTGTGTGCATGTGCAATTAGAACTTCTTGGGATTAGTTGTAGAAGGGTGTTTCAAAATTTACAGGTATTTATTAACGTTTTCTAAGTGTTTAGTGGTGTGGTTTACCCGTTGTTGTACCAATTTTGACTCTGAATACACAGTTCACTGATTGCTAGTTAATTATATGTTGTTAATAAATTAATAAAGCACTTCAATTTCTGATCTGCTTTAAACCATGTGCTTTTTCCCTGCAGCAGTAAGTCTTCACTTTCATCTGCAAAAATCGTAAGTAAATGAATCAAACTGCAGTTGATTGGCAATTTCTAGACTATTAAACACTCCTCCAGCTGAAAAAAAAAAAAAAAGAAAAAAAAAAGAAAAAAGAAAATATCTCTATTCTTCCTATTATTTTTCCTTAGTAGAATATTATGGGATGTTTGGGCTCATTCAGAAAAAGGAGGCACTCGAAACACAACAGTACTGAATGTTTATAATCTCTATAAGGTTGGCAATGTTCAGTGAAACCATATGAAGTATCAACTAACTTTATAATTCTATTATATATTTGTATTAACGAATACTGAAAAGGCTTTGCTTATCCAAGCAGCAGCAACATCCCTACAAGCAATAGCTAATAATGCAACTTGGGGCATAAACTGATAGTAAGAATACAATATTAATTTTTTGACACTTTCAGCAAAGTAGAAATTTTAGATAAATAAGTGCTATTTTCTGTAGAGACATACAAAGTATTAAAATGTGCAGAAACAATGAAATATCCCATATCTAGAAGATTCCTAGCAACAAAAATTTAAGTATCAGTAGTGATTTATTTATGCAACACTATTGCAGTGAAACCTATTCATATTTTCTTTTATTTAGAGTAACACACAGTCCACAAATCTCTTGCTTGCTTTTAATGGTTACTGAAGACCTAATGTCAGAAGTCTTTAATTCACTTTGCACCATTTGGAAACTTTTAGGGAAGTGAAAACTGGAAAAAAAAATTGAGAACTATAAATGAATATTTACAAAATATAGAAGGAAAATACACATGCAAATTGCCATCTAAATACATAAGCTCATCCTGGGTTTCACTGATACGGTGATAAAAATGATTCATGTTACACTGGAAGACTCTTTCTTTGTGTTCATTCACAGTAAATATACTAGCACTTTCCCCAAAAGTCTTTGGTTTCCCTCTAGTTTGACAAGGTTCAGTCACAACACATGTAGATATAATGGTAAAAGTTATTAAATTCTTAACAAGGGTAGATACACAGAAATTCAAAATATAATGTAGGTCAGATCTTTCCACTTGTTTGAGCTATGACTTGAAAACGGAAATTAAATTCCCATGTCTCACTGACTTTCACTGGGATTTGAGCACCAGAAACTTCTTTAAAAACCCTAGCTTTTGTTGAAAATTCTCACGGTCACTTTGAGAACTATCCTCTTGTGTGTCAGGTGCACTTTAACTGGATTTGAAGGCAGTTACTCCTCCCCTCGCTGGACTCAGAGATACTTCTTTGTGAGCTGTAATGTGGTCTCTTCAATACATTTAGTTCTATGAATAATTAATGTGTCTCTTGCTCTCACCACTTGATTTCCAGTTATTTGCGTTGCATGCAGTATGCTGAGCCAGTTTCTTAATTCCTAGGCTCAAATGTAGGTTTCTAATCTCATTAAGTGTAATGGGATATGAAAAATAACAGTTAAATAATAAAAAAAGAGAGCTGTAAACCTGTCAGACATTTCTTAAAAATACTAAAACTCAAACCTCCAGGAAAGAAAATATAGGTGTTACCTACAGAAGAACTAAATGATTCTATGCAGAAATTCAGTGACATTAAGCAGGTTTTTTTGTTTGGCTTTTTGTTTGGTTCAGGGTTTTTTGGTTGGTGGTTTGGGGGGTTTTTTGTTGTTCTATAATACATATGAAAAACATTTGAAATAGCATTTTTGTTTGTTTTTCATTCATTTGCTAAACATAGCTTGGAGAGGGTTTGTGAAAGTGAGCTTGTCATTTAAGCTAGTCACTGTACTTCATGGATGACTGAATAAAAATGGGTTCTTCAAGAGGTAGCCGAAAGTTCTGCCACAATGAATCCATATGTACTTACATACTTGACATAGAAGAAAAAATCAGTTAGATGTCCTTCTAAGACAAAATAGATCAAACTCATTGCTTCTGTAAGATATAAGATGAATCTGAACAGACTGAATAATTTCCAGAAGCAGTTATATCAGAGCAGATATAACAAAAAAAGAGTAGCTGCAAGAAAACTGAATGAAAAATGTCCAGATCATTCTGAAAGCAAGAAGATTCAAGGAACGTTTTTATTGCTGAGGTACTGAATTAAAATAGTAGTTGTGAAAACTCTTAATGAATGTTGACATATTATATAAGTTTTCATTTACTGATTTTAGAAATATTTCTTCAGTCTTGTGGAACTGGCTATCTGTAGAAAGTTCTTTTCTGTAAGTGAAATGATTAAAAGTACTAATTTAATTTATTCATTACAGTTTAACTGATGAACTTGAGCTAATTAAAAATTGTTTATACAAAGAGGAGATGGACTATCTGTTTCTGTTCCTAAAGCAATGTCAATCTGGAGTCATTGCTTTGGGTTCACTGACTTTTAGTTTGGCTTCCTGTTTTTGTTTTATTTTTCTGCACCATTTTCATCAGAGACTTCAAATTACTGCAATAACTAATTACCATACAATTCATCTATTGGTCTTGCTAATAAAACAACAAAATTTACTTAATAAATGTAAAATTCATCAAAACAGAATTAGCAAATTACATCAGAAAAAAAAATTACATTTTTATTATTTGCAACAGAAGTAATTTTTTATTCCTTAGCATGCTATTCTTATTTACTTCTTATTTCTTTGGGGGTGGGAAATTCAGGACTCATTCCTTTTTGATTCTCAAGCATCATTCAGTTTGCCTTCTCCAAAAGTTGAGTAGTAAAAAAGCCTTGATCGGGGACTGCAATCTTTTCCTTTCAACTTAAAGCCTAAGAAGCTTGACCTTACTGCTGTTCACTCATTTAAATTTCCAGGTTCATGCCTTAGAGATGTATGGGGAGTTTGTAGTTTTGCCGGTGGGTGGAAGCGATATGTCCATCTCAAGAGCTGAAATAAGGATGGAGAAAATAGTGGGTGTACAATAACTTCTCTACAATGAGATCTGATTCTCTCTTCTTTGCAGCATCTCAATCTGTTTGGGCAAGTCAGTGCAAAGCAGCACTAATCCTAACAGTGTTTGTAGGAGGTTGAGCCTGAGACCCACCCATCCCATCCCATCTTCTCCAGCAGTGACCAACAGCAGCTGGTCACCACGAAGAGCACGTAGTGATGTTCTCCTGGAACACTCTCACAACCTCTAGTGACATGCAACATAGAAAAATATCATCATGTTAGCTAACTACGGGGTAAGTTATAGATATATCAAGTAGCCAAGCAGTGGAACATTCATAACAGAACTAGCTGGAAGTATTCAACTGCTTGAGTATAGTCCACCTTCATGTGATGTGGTCATTACATACAAAATTATAAATGGCTTCCAGACAAAAATATGACTCAATTTACATTTCTTCTGAAATACGGGAAAAGCATTTCATATACATCTGAGTGGACTAAAATTCATGATGTACAACAGACATTTAACCCTATATGTAAATTTGTTTACAAGTATCCTGTATATTCTTTTTCTGAAAACTTATTATATGCTTCCTAGTCTACTCTCAGTTCTGTAAACATATGTATCAATAATAAATGTATGTGTAAATAGAACTGCTTGATACAAATGATACTTAGCTTTTTTTGGTTGCTTGTAAATATAATATGAAATCCAGGCTTATCTAAGCCAATGAAGGTTTCAGAGATCAAGGTAAAACACTCTCCAGTTTCATTATAAAACATAACATAATCCTAACACGGCACCATAGATGCCAACTGAAATACTTGTGAGAGCAGAGGGAGCAGGATGCATTTCATACTTTGTTTAATATCTTCTTTAAAAGTAATGAGGATTTATATTTGGAAATTCCTTGTTAAAACACAAAGTTCAAACTGATTCTGTGCCATACAGGGATAAAAATTAACAAATTAACAAGACTGTTACTGGAAACAGTGGTATCTCACTACCTTACACCAAAATGGATCCTGACACCATTTATGCTGCTCTGATTTGTAACGGCTCTTAAACTACAAGGTCTGGGGAAGGGGAGGCTGCGGGGGTAAAGGAGCAGAAGGAGGCCATGGACAGCCTTGTGCTGGCCACAGCCATTTCCCAATGGCTCTGGCACTGGCATGAGCACCACAGAGAACACCAGAACTTTGGGCAGTTGGAGGAGACCACAGGCCCTCAGCAGGTCTATTTAGGGGTGGGGTGGGGTTGAGGAGTTGATACACACGCCCCTGAGGGACTGTGGCTGCAGGCCACTCTTGCTAGGGCAGGAACAGCCCTGGGGACTGCAGCCACGGGCCACCCAAGCTGGGGCAGGGACATCCCTGAGGGACTGCAGCAGCCTCAACCTGCTCTCATCACCTCACCTCCTCATCAGAGGAGTTTTCATCCTCTGTGTGTAAGCCTTGGTGAATACAAGGGCAGTTAACACTGGAGAAAGAGAGAATATATGAGCTTGACTCATTGTTTGTATTCATTTCCCCCAATACCCAAGTCAGTGATCAAAAGTTTGCTTTTACTGGCAATAAATTGCATACAATTCTCTGACTCACAAATGTTTTGCCTGAGACAAGTTTTTTGCTGGTTTACAAGGCCTACCGCATTCGTTTCCAGAACGCTCTCTCCAGTGCTGATGTGTAATTAAAGACTTGGCTCTTTGAGACATACATTTACATGAAAAGGGCCCTAGAGGTGCAAGCTGTTTCTGTTAATGAACAACCAAAGAAACAGAACATTTTAAGATTTCTTGTCTTTGAATGATTTTATTTCCTCTCTCACTGGTGTTTTCCTCTCTAACCTCTCTAAGAAATTAATGTCAGCCTAAATGTATATCTTAAACATAAATTACAAATATTTAATCTTTTTTGCTCTCATCTAGAGTTACACATATCTCTTTGGGAATACAGATATACTTCAAGTATTGCCGCATCACCTTTTTTTAAGTCTGGCTAATTTCTCTGACGTCAGTGTACACCATTTTAATTCTGTATTAGGAGACACAGTATGTTTTCATGTTTTACGAAATCACTCACTTTAAAAGTAAAAACAAAGTATTTCCTATAGTTGTTGTCTATAATGTAATAAGTTATACATCATTAACCAGAAAAAACTTCTATACAAAAAGCAGGAGTAATTATGGAACACAAATTCAGGCCAATGCAAGTAGGAAGAGATTCATTATCTCCATAGTAATGCATAGAAAATTTAAGAAAATGTCATTTAATGAAATCTTTAGTTTTTGTAATGCTTTTACATGTACGTACTCTAAATAGAAAGAAAAGGCACAAATTTTTCTCAGAAATTCTGCTGTTAGGAGGACAATAGCCAGGGGTTCTTCCAGCTGATGTGCCCTGAGTATTTCTTCTTAACATAGGAGTACTGTAACATGTGGGAAGGGATATGAATGGGAGGAGAAATATCTTCTTGATTTTTTATTGTAGAGTTCTGCTTAGCTGAGACATCTCCACCTCCTCAGGCAACGAAAATTAATACCAGTCATGTATGACGGTAGCAGAGTAACGTTATTGTCTAGAGATATCAGTAGTTGTTATTAAGTAAAATACTTCAATTATGAAGTTGATTGGTCTCAGGCAAAGAGCTCAAAACCTATACACTTGATATAGCTTTAAATAGCTGACCACATCTTGTTAACTTATACGGAAACACCTCTGTTGTCTGCTCATAACTGAGTCTCCTAGAGCGGAAAGGGACTTGGTGACTCAACTGTAACCCTCTTCATTCCTTCAGTATCTCTTTAAACTACCCGGCAAATTCCCCACAAGACTACTGGCTTTCTACACAGCTGCAAGAAATAAATGGGACATAATGATAACAACTCCTACCTATTCTTGAGGAAAGATTTTTTTTTTTTTTTTTTTTTTTTTGCTTCTGTTTAGTCTCTGAGAGACATATTATGATATGGGCATAGTTCCCCGATCTAGAATGTTGGATCTTCTGCTGGCAGTGGCATCAAGCCTTACTCAAGGAGGCTTTCCACTGGGGAAAAGACAACTCAAGTAATACATTACTGCTGCTCTTGTGGGACTGCATTCTGCCAAAAATATATGCCTCATAAACTTTAAAACAAGGAGGGCTTTAGGACACCTCTGAATGCAGGACACAGAACAGCATGACAAACTAAAACATTGAAACACATTAAACTTGTATTTCAAATTCCTAAAAATTCACATTTTCTGTTTTCAGTCAGTTCCACTAACTTTTTCAAGTATATATTTCATATATGCATAGGTGGTTTTTAGCATTTAAACACTGGAAATCTAATGATTTTTCAATTTTATATTATGCTTTTCATGTGTTGTTTTTTTTAAATAAGCTAGTACAAAATGTCTTTAAAGCAAAAGAAAATTCACTGTATTTTATTTGAAAATAACATTATTAAAATTTAAATAAACTTACAAATGGGATGACTGAGGCACAAAATCAGGTCTGTAACCATTTCCACAGCTGATGGGTTTCTACTACTTTCTACTCCAAGTTGTGTTTTACATAGTCTTTGTTCCATTATCAAGCATTAAGAACAGTTTCGATTAGTGAATTGACCAAATGTTTATTTTAATTTTGATTATATTCAAAATATGAAACAACTTGTACCAGTATAATGAAATAGTCCAAGAAGTGAGAAGAAGAGATTAAGAGATTACCACCTAAAGAAAAGAAAAGAAAAGAAAAGAAAAGAAAAGAAAAGAAAAGAAAAGAAAAGAAAAGAAAAGAAAAGAAAAGCAAAGAAAAGAAAAGAAAAGAAAAGAAAAAAAGAAAAGAAAAGAAAAGAAAAGAAAAGAAAAGAAGAAAATAAAAGAAAATAAAATAAAAGAAAAGGAAAAGAAAAGAAAAGAAAAGAAAAGAAAAGAAAAGAAAAGAAAAGAAAAGAAAAGAAAAGAAAAGAAAAAGAAAATAAAAGAAAAGAAAAGAAAAGAAAAGAAAAAGAAAAGAAAAGAAAAGAAAAGAAAAGAAAAGAAAAGAAAAGAAAAATGAATGCTTTATCCCTTCTCCCCCATCTTTTAAATCTTCAGGTGTACATTTCAATATGTTTATCAACTTTTCTAATTTCTTTCAGTTTCAATTAATTTTAAGGTATCAGGGTAACGAGCTTATCTTTCTCACGTTGTTTATCTAGCCTTACTGGGTTAACACTGGAGAGTGAGTTCTCAGCAAAATTTACGTTCTTTAATCTCCACCATCTATTTTTTACATGTAGTATACCATCTCTGATTTATGGTTTATTCAGCCTAATACCCAGCAGCTTCATTTTCTTACTTTCTTTTAGGGTATTCAATACATTTAAAAACTATTTTCTCAGTGTGTGCAGAGGTGCTTTGGTTTTGGTGGTTTCTGGGGTTTTTTGTATGTTTTGTTTTTTAATCTTCCCTAGAGCATCAGTTCTTGATTATTTTCTTCACTTATCTTTAAAAATGCTTTTGTTCTTCCTGTGTGTTTGTCTCTTTTCTCGTGACATTCCTTCTAACTATGTTTCCCTTAATTGGCAGGTTTGCATTTGAGTTTCCTACGTGGAATGACCCCCTGTTCCTCGTTCTGCAGTGTCAGGAAATAGAAATGTCACTGCTGATTAGGGGCCTGAACCCTCTGCTCCTCCTTCTCATACAGTAGGCAATCTTGTTCTGTACACACTCTAGCTGCAGGGTCAGCCTTAGGGGAACTCTAAACAAGTGTCCACATGGGATACCAAAGTGGAAGGGGCACTGTTAGGGGCAAGTATTCTTTGAGCTCATTTGTCTACCACAGAAAGTCATTTCTGTCCCTTTAAATGAAATGTCCACTGGCATTGCCCAAGTGTGTACATTTTAACCACATAGAAGCAATTTTGTGCCTCTGGCTTACTACACATGAACATCAGTGATGTTAATAACATCTCTACCTAACAATGTGACACTGAGAGGTACTTCTAATGGTTGTCTTTCTTCTGAACCGAGATACAAAAGCTTTCATTTTTGGTTCTAAAACCTCTGTTAAACCAACTCTGACCTCATCCCAGGGCACGATTACCTAGTCTTGCTTGGGGCACCTGACGCTCTAAAGATGGCCCTGTGTAGTTGTGGTTGAAAATCTCTCTGCTCAGTGTACAGAGTGCATCCTGTCTTACAACTGAGTGGAAACCCCTGCTTTTTCCACTTTTGCTCCTCACCTAGGGAAGTGGAACAAACCAGGAGAGGGAGGAAGAGAAACTACACAGAAAAGAAGAACAGAAGGTAGTGCCTTCATGTGGCAGGGAGCATGCATAAAGCCAAAACTTCTCCCTAAACCAAAGGACATTGCAAAACAGAGAAACTAAAAAGAGGGGAGAGGGAATAAGACTTTACTTCCTACCATATTCATAGCCTGAAGGAAGTCTATGGATAATCTACAAAGATGAGGGAATGGAAATGAAACATAAAGGGCTAAATATGGATCCCTTTTGTAACAGCTGATAAAACTGATGTTGCTTAGAATAGTTTAGGGATAAAGGAATAGATTTACTCCCTAGCTCAGGCCATAAGAGTAGTTGTATAGTCACAAGCATAACTTGTTATCTACAGCAACTCTGTATTTAAAACAAAACTATTCATCTCTCACATGAGCTCATAAGCTCTAGCACATGAATCTAATTTTATTTATCTAAATAACATTAAAAATAAAATATTTTAAAATATATTAAAAATATCCCAAACCCATTTTTTTAGAAGGTGAATTTCCATATCCCTATTTTGTTATAGACAGATATACAGGTCTGTTATTACACAAGGTTGTCATTAATATATACTTGTAATCAACATATTAAATAAATATCTACATTTTTATGAATTTATAATCACAGATAAGAGAAAAATGGAAAGATCACTTGTGTTTATTTTTCTAGAAATAGTAACTATCATTTAGAGGTGCCAGTAAGCCATGTTTGTACAAATTCTTTCAGTAAGAGTAAATAAAACCTTTTACCAGTTTCATAAAGCTGTCTTTAGAAGAGATGTAAAATTCAGACCTTCTTGACCAGCTTGTCATTAAAAATCCCATGACGCTTTTCACAAAAGAAGTGTTATTAACTATTATATTCTGGACAAAGTCTAAATCACTTTGTGGCTACCAAATCCCCAGTTGGAAAAATTATTCTGCACTTTCCTCAGAACATTGTTGCATAGAGCATCAGGTTTTATCTAACAGGCAGTATTAGTGTTGTAAGGCTTATATGATCTTTCTACACGGGAGAATGATTTTGGATGAATAAAGTGACACTTTGAAATAAAAGTTAAGATAATACCAAATCTATATATACACAACAGCATCAAAAAAACAAAAAAAAAAACCAAACCACCAGAGATTTGAAAACAGATTATTTGATTATTGGTATATCCTTCTTTTTATGATTTTTTTCTTTAAACTCAGGAATTTTCATGAATAATATACATGGTGCGGTGATATTTGTTATCCAATATATCATCTTTACCTGGAAATGATGGACAGGCAATTAACCATGTGATCAATCCTTGAATTTTGATTGTCTCCTTCTTGATTAGGTAATTCTTTCAGATACTCCAGTTCAAAAAAAGAATATTTGCATTTAGTATGGCTTCTTTAGGTGAGATGTTGTGAGAGAATTTGGTTATTAAAAATGTTGCCTTACTATGAAAAGGCAGAACGTGTTCTATCCTAGGTTAACTGTGACAGTTGAAACAGTGGGGGTTTTCTACTTTATATAGGCTGATGTTATGTACTGTGACCCATGATATTTGACGCTGTGTCTCCATGACATGTTGGTGACACTGATTCGGGACTAGCCTATGAAAGTTCTCTCACACCAAGACAAATCTGGTAGAATATCCAGCCCATGACTCTTTCCCTATGTTTTCAGCCACAGTTAGCCCCTCACTTTCCTGAACATTAAATGTATCTAGAAATTATCTGAATACATCTCTTAATGTTTGCCTGCCAACAGTGCTACTTACCACAGTACATTTTCATCAAGGTAAATTGAAATTAAATGGGTTTAGAATAGGTTGACATTTTGGTAAGTAGCAGGCAGTGGGAAATCCTAATCAACTGAGGCTGCTTCTAAGAGTTGCAGTAGGGGTTCATATTAGGCTCAACACCCTTCAATATTTATCAGTTGTCTGAGAAGCAAAGATGAAATCAGAGCTGATAAAATTTACAGGATGACACAAAGATTGGCACAGTGGTAAATAATGAAGACAAGCAGTCATGGGAAGTGATCTGTATGACTCGATGGCTGAACAAATTCAAGTAATGTACGTTTTAATACAGCCAAAGTCACGTCTATGTTTTTGCAGGAATGAGGAACTCCAATTAGGCCAGACATTAGAAAAGTTAAAACTGGTCATTTCCATTTTGTGCATAATGTATGTCCTGTTAAAGATGGGCATATACATTTTTATGCAAAAGGAAAAGAAAAGGTTTTTTCTCTCTTTTGTCCTGCCTCTCCAATTTTCTTCTAAGATTGGACTGGATTTTGACCCTTTTATTTTCACATGTGCCTTTTATTTACATTCATGGTTCTGAGTTTTCTGCTGTTAGGGGAAGGAGAAAGGTGAATACAGTTCCATCTCAAGACTTCATCAAGTTCAGCTCCCATTTCTAGAGTATCATAAACTGTCCTCATAAACCAAA
This sequence comes from Leptosomus discolor, assembly GCF_034619465.1. Lineage (NCBI taxonomy): Eukaryota > Metazoa > Chordata > Aves > Leptosomiformes > Leptosomidae > Leptosomus > Leptosomus discolor. The sequence continues at coordinate 49,020,289 of NC_141395.1, read as the reverse complement.
GTGTTCCCCACTGACAAGGAATTAAATATGGCCATCCAGTTAAATGCCCTGTCAAAAAGAGGCAGTCTTATCTGTTGATACATAAAGGGAAAACGTTGAGAGTAGGATTAGAGAGGCAATTTTATTTTTGTTGTTCCAGTCTGCATTTTCAAAAGATTATTGAAAACTTTGAAAGGCTGCAGATAAAGATGGTTCAAGGTCTGGGGAAAAAATCTCAAGCCCGAGAGACTTAAATAACTGTTTGCTTAGATCACTAAAAAAAAAAAATAAAAAAAAAAATTACCAGGGATACTTTATAATAGCATGGAAATGCCTTCATGGGAAGAAAGAGTAGGCTACTAAAGGATCTGCAATCTGGGAAAGAAAGCGTAAGGAAGAAAGTTTAGAGGTTGAACAGGGACAAAATCTAAGTGAAAAAAAGAGCAGTGAGTTTGAAGGAAGTAGCTTCATCTCTTGCTGTATTTAGATGAAAACAGGACAGTTTGCTGGAAAATATACTTCAGTGAAACTCAAGTTATTGGGTTCAATGCAGGAATAAGGAGCTAAAAATCTGTTGCATACTTTACACAGAGGCTCAGACTAGAGGTCTCATGGTCCCTTTTTTGGTCCTAAATTGTTTAGAAAATTTATATCAAATTCAGGTAATGGCCCTGACAATTCTGTTTCACTTATTGCCATTTCAAATCTCACCAGTCTTGAGACTTCACTAGGGCAAGTAGCTAAAACTTTGTGATAAATCCCTGACTCAGGGACATCCCACTGTATGTGATTTTAAAATAACAGGAAGCATAAAGCAATACCAGATGTGAAATTTCCAAGAGGAGTGTGAAAGGACAGTGTCAGTGCAAGCATGAAACCTGAAAAAAATACATAGTGAGTCTTGAGGGGGAGGAGGAGGAAAGATGTGGAAGAGGAAGCAGAGGGCCCTCCAAGGATTAGTTTGGATAAATCTGAGATTAGTATCCAAACTTCTTGGTACTTCTCCAAACTAAACTTCTAACACTTTAGAACTTCATCCACCCATCATAATTCTAGCTGCTCTTGAAGACTCAAGCTGCCAAGGTCATGGTCGTTAAAGGGCAGAGGAGAAGGCCATTTAAAAAAAAACCCAAAGTTTTTAAATAGTAATTTATGCTAATTTTGCTCGTGAAATAATTTGTCCTGCATGTCCTAACATGGAATGTCTCCATAGCCTCCATCTGTTTATCATCTAAGATGTGTCAGCAAGATGTGACTGCTCATCATGCAGCTCTCCCACAGCATGTTACAGTCACTGTAATAACATGTACAATAGAAATAAACTACTTGATCCCTCATTAGAAAATAAATTATACTGCCCTCATACATTTACTTTACTTGTAAAACATTATAATAGAGCTCATGAAAACATTTACCCACAAGAAAATCGCATAGTTAAATATGATCCAATACATACATTGCTACCTAAGGCTCCTTGGGATAGTTCCTTCAGCCTGTAGATAGAAGGTTTATAAATCCACTTCTGGCATTTTTCCAGCAGTGTTATTAAGCTCTTGGAATCTTCCCTTTTCTGTGGTTCCTTTATGTGTTTCTTGTCATTCCAGTATCTTCAAGTCCCTCAATTTTCACCCTATGAACAGCTACTGGACAATGCTGATCAACTATTATATACTGGAATTTATCATGTAATAAGCTGCCATTCTTGAGTTTGTTTGAACCTGTCTGCTTTAACTTCAGTTTTATTTCATAACACTGTGGTGGACAACATTTCCGGCAATTTGTATTTTCTTTCAAATCTCTTTTCTTCCAACATCTTAGCACACAACCTTTATAACAGCACTGTCTTCGTAATTCTGGATCTCAAAATTATGACCATTGTGTAATCTCAGGAATGAAACCTTTCTTCAAGCATTTTTTGGGTAAAAAAGAAAGAATAAATAGTCTATCAAGATTATGGTGCTACACTGCTCTATGACAACACAATTACTTCTTGAGTTAGGTGAGAGAAATATGCATTCATTTGGAAGTGGCAGTGATAGTCGCCAAATAACCTCATGGAGCAGCATATTCATTTTGTTAAAAGATTATTATTATTATTATTATTCAGACTTATCCAAAAGTTACTTATCAAACACTTTAAGTTAAATAAAAGTCCAAAGGAAAGTCTGGTGTTTAGAACCCAAGTCTTGCCACAGTCACAGATGACTTATTATTAAGAACATTTCTCTTCTTCCTTCCCCACTGCATTTTGAAACTGTGTTCCCCTTTCCTGCAGGGGAAAAAAAAAAACAACAAAACCAAAGCTGAACAAGAGAACTAAAACTATATTTATTGGATAAATGCATCTTATTGTAAATAATGTAAGTCATAATGCTATGAATATGAATAAAGACTGACCAAGTGTGGATCTCAAGAATTTGCTCCTTGACTTCAAGGTGTTATTTTCCATTTCTAGCTCTTCATATTTAAAAATACACTCCTCAATGTACATCATTCAGTCAGCTGCAAAATTAAGAAGAGAGGTGTAAATGTCCACAGATTTTAATGATGTGTTAACTTTAAAGTGTTAACTTCGAAACTTAATTACACCTAACTAAATACAAATGCAACTAACTACTTCAGTGACAGATGATGAATATGTCCAGCTAAATCTGTCCAACATGTCTAAATTTTCTGGCAGGCATCCACTATCCATTCATTTTAATGGAAACTTCGTGGAACTATGAAAAACTGATGCCATAACAGATACATGAAGCACAGTAAATGAACCTTCTGTTGTATTTCCAAAGACGCATCTAAATAGATACACATTGAAATTATAATATATTTCTATAGAATTAAGTAAAAAAGCTTTTTTCTTTTGTTTTTTATTCTACCTTAAGACATTTATTTATAGTAACATGCAATTTAAACTCTCTACCTGCAATTAAAGACTGAGACAAGGATTAGAATGTGTTTTTCAGAAAACCTAAAAAAATCCTTCCTAATTAAATTAATTTGTGTCCGTCTCAAGCAGAAAAATGAAAAACTTGACACTCACTTCCGCAAATCTTTTTTGTGGGGGTCATATCCATAGCTTTTAAATTTCCATAAGATTTAGATAAGACCTGGAAAGTCTAACTCATTTCCCAAATAGTTCATTAAATCATGCATTCAGTACTAAGCCATAGTAGTGAAGTTAAGGGAATTCAGTAAATTACAAAGAGCAAAAGAATGAGTGATTCCATAACCTGGAGTAAAAATATAATGAACAAGTGATACTAATAATACAAATTTATTTTCTCACAAATTTAAAATTACATTTATCACTGGTTTATCAGATAACCTCTTACATGAAACTTTTTTCACGAGAACTTGCAGGCATTTTCCTGAATTTATTTCAGTATTTGCATGGAAGAATAATAATGCTTTAACTGCTTACAGGAGTATTACAAGCAGTTTGATGTTTCATTCAGTTAAAACCGAAGGAGAGGTTAAGTAGACAAAATATAATTTCCTGGAATAGAAAATGGTGTTGGATAGGAGTACCAGGACTAGTACAATAGGACTTTATTAGTGTGAAAGAAAGCATTAAATACGCATATTGACTCCTTTAGTGATTTCAGAAACTAATAGTAAAAAGTAGATACTATATATAGCCTGTAGGTGTTTTTTAATTCACTTCTGATATTTATTGAATATTTTCACCTATCAAATTGATTTAGAAATACTGGGAATGGTTATTGGACACATTGCAAAACTAAAATTTCCTCAATGTTTGTTTCAACTACTAATATTTGATATGTTTTAGGTAACAGTACTAACACTGCCAAAGGTGTTTGAGAGCTTTAATTGTAGGTGCTGGTGTGGAGCTTGATATCTGACTTTTGTGAGGTAGGCATAAGACGTAGACAGGAACATAATGTAACAATTGTATATGCATGTATCTCTGTACCCATCTAAACCACACCGAAAATATTAATAAGATGATGCAGGTGTATCTAGACAACCCAGGAAGTAAAGACTGTAAGACTGTAAAAACTAAAAAAATGTTGATATTTGTGACTAAAAGAGGTGAGACAGGGTGGTATATAGATTCCTTGTACAATGGCAAAGAAAAATATCTCTGGTTAAAGAATTTCAGGTATTAGCAAAATATATTTCTTCTACATTCCAGGACACAGAACATTATCTCTGGTCTCCACAGTCCTTCAAATAGCCTGTAGTAAACCTATTGGTCAACATAAAATTTTGTGCGACCTTTCTCCATCCATAGTTTATTGACAAAATATAAATTAAAAAAAATAATAATAATTGCAGCAAATGACAGATGTTCAGTCCTGTGTAGCAGGATATAATGTTTTATTTCAGCTAAGTCTGTTTGTTACCTTGTGAGGGGAAAGTATAATCCATATCTTAAGGAAAAAAAGATCTTAAAAGCAAGTTATATAAAATAGATCTTTAACTATTTTCATTTGCTAAGTGTTAGTCCAGAAGGATGTGGTATCTCGTACATCCTAAAGTCTTCCGCATTCTATTACTTTAATTCCAGTAGCAGTACTGATGTCTTGTCAAACAAACAAAAAAAACCCCACAGAACAAATATGAAGCAGGGTAATTAAGACAGTGTATGATTGATACCCCTGGGTAAATCTTAAATACACACTAACCTTAAATGCCTCACACACATTCACAAACAGATCTGGTAACACAAAAAGAGAAGATTCTGAAGAGATCCAGAAGATAAGCGTTACTGGTTTTTTGCCTCAACCCAAGGAGTACGCTTCTTTCACAAAGACAACATGGAAGAAGTTGTGTAGCTCATTAAACTCAAATCAGCAAGCAATTTGCTATTTGCTATCATAAACATGATAAGAGTGGCAGTAAAGAGACTGAATCATACATGAAGAGGAAACTGTCTTGAGGAGAAGGAGTCACAAGTGATAGTTTCTCCTGATTACAACCTAAATCCTAGCCCATCTGAATTTAAGTTTTTGCTAATACTGTTGAGGTTTTCTGCTGTGCACCTGTTCCACATGCCTTTGAAAGAAACAGATGGTAAACTGTCTTCCTCTTTGTAAAGCTGGATGTCTCCATGCATGGCAAAGCGGTAATACTATTTGTTTTCCTATAGAAGACTTTTGGTTTGGGATCAATAAAAAAAGCAAAGGGTCCCTTATGCCATCAGTGGCATAAGCAGTCGCAAATTTAGAGGTGAGAGGGGTAGTTAGTGCAGAAAGGCAGAGGATTCATCACTTCAGTTGTGAATCTGGTTTCCATTGCCCCTTTTTGAAGCTACTCATATGATTTCTACAGCTTTATGGGCATCACTCTTGCTACGAAAACATGTGTGAACAAAAAACCTCAGTTATTTCTGTTAATTGTAGCTCTGTTATGCTTTGCTAAAAGGCTTAAGAGTCACTTTAGTACATATAATTGAAACATCCTTGTTCTATGACATCTGCATCATTCATGTCACTGACCTTACTAAAACAATATAAGAAAGAGTTCTGGTTTGAGATTCTGTTGCATTCATTTCATATATACTTAACTAGCTGAAAGCAATGCAGAAGAAAAATAATTCTGATTAATAAAAGTTTCATATAAATGGAATTTTTCTGTGCAACTGACAATGAAGACTGCATCTAACATTCCCTGTAGTTATTCCTGCTGGAAAATCACTAATTTTGTAAATAAACCATGAAAAGGGCCCCACACCAAACAACCCCAGCACCCAAAAAACAACAAAACCCCCCCTCTTTTCCTATGCAATCAATCAATCAATTAATTAATCAATTAAAAGTAATATTCAGTCTTCAGTTTTTCTGTTGTTCTTACAGCATTGCACCACCTTCTGAAACGACATTACCTGATCTTTACTTCAAAACAAAAGAAGTAGCAGAGGAAAACCTGTAGTGGATTTCCTGGAAACTTCAACTCTTCTTGTCTTATGTTCTCCAAAATCTAAGTAAAGGTGTGGGCTACTCATCACCTCACTTCCTTCTCATTTTTTTCACTACAGTACTTTTTAAACTGATTATATCACTCCAGAAAAAAGTGAAACACAAAACATATGTGCATCGTTTATCTCTCTCTTCCACAACAAGTTTACCTATCCCTTTTGTGTTTACTTCACCCCTCCTTAATTTTTTTCTGACCCTAATATTTTATTGATCTGGCTTGTGAGATAATATTTCATCACGGCTGCGTACAAGTCTTAAATGTCAACATGAAGTTTGATCTGTCAGAAACTTTACATGTAGGTTTGGAAGAATTACTTAGATAAACATATGAAGACATTAAAGTCTGATTTCTACAGATTAAATGACAGTGACTAAATACCTTTGAAAATCTGAATTTTAAGTTCTTTGTGTCTCTTCTGGGTCCCCAAGTTCAAGAAAGACAGTGAACTCCTGGAAGGAGTCCAGTGGAGGGCTATGAAGATGATGAGAGGACTGGAGCATCAGCTACAAAGATGATGAAGGGACTGGAGGATCTCTCTTCTGAGGAAAGACTGAGACACTTGGTGCTCTTTAGCCTGGAGAAGATTGAGAGGGGACCTTATCATGCTTATAAACATCTAAAGGGTGGGTGTCAAGAGGATGGGGCCAGACGTGCACCTCAGTTGTGCCCAGCGACAGGACAAGGGGCAACGGGCACATACTGGACCACAGGAAGTTCCACCTGAACATGAGGAAAAACAACTTTACTCTGAGGGTGGCAGAACACTGGAATAGGCTACCCAGGGAGGTTGTGGAGTCTCCTTCCCTGGAGATATTCAAAACCAGCCTGGATTTATATATATATAATGTATATATAAATTATATATATATATATAAAATCCTGTGCGACCTGTTCCAGGCAAACTTGGTTTAGCAGGGAGGCTGAACTAGATGATCTCCAGAGGTCTCTTCCAACCCCCAACGTTCTGTGATTCTGTGTGATTCAACTTCCTAACTCTAAAATGGTTCCTGCAGAAGTGGAGATAGGAAGGAGCTTGGTACTTCTGTACAGGGATCCAGATCTTTGACAAAGAAATAGATTTCAAAGCATGGCATCTACAGTAACCTAAGTTTGTTGGTAGCAAAAGAGGCTATCTCAAGGCCAGCTGAAAAAAATCCTGCTACAAGTCATATGATGTCATTCTTTGCCTCACTCTGAATAACACAGAGATCATTTATGCAGACAGATTGTTCTTCAGATATCACTTCTCTGTACGTATTTGCCCATGAGTACTGGGTTCTTTCTGTCATCTCTTTGCTGACTCAATATCTTGGTTTTGAAATCCATATTAAAAGCCCCAATTAATAGAGGTAGCTGGTCACTCATGTCTGACTGGCAATTATGATTTGGACAAACATAAACAATATCTCTAGACGCAAACGATTTGGAAAATTTAAGTTAAGAAAATACTGTGGTTCAATAGTATTGATTGTCTTCCTAACTTTGGTACTTGCTGCAGATTCATAGCTCTGTCTTGCCATCTTCTTTCAGACATGTAAAATGTCCTCTGTAATCTTGACTGATAGGCTCAATTACAATGGTAAGATAACTCTATTATTAAGAAGAACTCTAATATAATAAATCAAACTATAAATAACCTTAAAGGACTTTTCCACACAGAGCTGTACTTAACATATGCTTTATTAAGTAGAGTTTATAAATTATACATTCTCTCTCATTCTCAAGATCTCAGTTTCACCTTATGGGGCCCATTTCAAACAATAGTATAATGTCAACATAATCAAAAAAGTCTCATAAAATACATAAATTTATATATTTCATAGATATGGGATTCAAATTCCCTTTAGAAGTACAAAATTTAGTTATCTCCCAAATTTTGAGTTATTCAACAGCAAACTGCACGGAAAACAATACTGTTGTTTACTAAGCTTATTTATCTGTGCAATTAAAAATGTGATAATCATCTATTACTTTTTTTTTAAGAGACTTTTTTTTTCTCCTTAAGAAAGCATACTGTCTATTGTGAATAAAGAGGATCTATAAAAGAAGACTGAAATTCCACACTTTGCCCTTAAGAGTTAAATCAAGTGAAGTTTTTTTTTCTCAATCCCTGGAACTGAATTAGCTGCTTTGGCTTAGGCTCTGGCTTTTATTTCCCAGATTAGGTTTTAGTTATCTAAATTTATATTCTGTCCCTGTATCAGAGTATTAAAACATCTTACATATCTGCTAAAGAAAAGACAAAAAGTTCTCTGTTTTTCTCTTTCCATCCCTCCCAACAGCAGGAATTGATTGGCTTATTTTTTGGCTTTGGTACTGCTAGGTGAGAGAAGCAGGTTTCACCATTTTGTTCTGAAGGTACTGAAATGGGTGATCACTTAGATTTACTCCAGATGTGGTTCCATAGTTTTGGGCAGCTGCCAAAAGCTTTTAGCAGCTGTGCAAATGTGTATTACTATGCAGGGAGAAGCAGCCTCTCAGGAAATTTCAGTCGGTCTCACGGACCATGGAAGCTTTGAATTTAACACAATATTTATTGGAAAGCAACTCAGTGCTGTGATCTCAGGCACTGTTTGTTCACATGCCTTTTTAAAGTTTTTCTTTTGGGTGAACATTTGGATGACTAGACTTCCATAAGATCATTATTCATGATAGTAGTTTTCACTGAATCAACATTATACATGGTATCTATTATGGCCAAAAAATCTTAAAAATTTAGATACTGCACCTGTCCTGCTGTGCTGCTTCTCTTTTAGCCTTATTTTTACAGATGAAGACTCAGCATCTCAATTTGCTGGCAAAAATCAGAAGAATATACACTGATGTTAATAACTGGAGTTTATTTTTTTTACATTTTTGCATAACTTTAATGGTAAAGGTGAAACAAATATGTAACACATGAGGGAGAATTTCTTCCCATTATTTGTGCAAATCAGATATTTCAGGCTAGTAGCTGGGACAATGGATAGAAAAAAGAAGAGTTCAAAGATCTGCACCACAGATTGCCATAGAGGGGATAATTTAATGGAACAGTTATTTCCTTATATTAAATAAAAAGTAATTTGAGGATATTGTTGTGACACTATTGCAAAGGAAAAGAGAAAGGAGAACCCAGGACAGTAAGGAAGGGGCACATGTGGAACTGGAGAAGAAAAATGTAGAGGCAGCAATAAGTAGGACTACTGTAGAAACATAAAGGATACTGCACTTTATTCCCAGACTCCAAAGTCCTTCTCACAGCAGTGCGTGGTGCAGAGTCTGTGGGCAATGGAAGCCATCTTTCTGGGTGAGATAGGAGCAGCAACACAGTGAGTGGTGTGGAGTGCACTGTGGACTTCAGGGGCCTCAAATCCTGTGGTGAAGATAAGACAGATCAATGGTTTAGGAAATGGTCGTGCTGTAAAAGTCAGAGGGTGATAGCTTCGTGGCACTCTTGGCAGCAACAGTGAATGCTCCAGCAGTGAAGATGGTGGTGTTATTGGTGGTAGATTTCTCTTCCTGTTTTTTCTCATATCACATAGCAGAGGGAGAAGTTCACTGGTTGGAGCTCTGACTGCCACTGTACTCAGAATGCCTTGCCCTGACTATCAAGAAGTAGGTGGGACATCATCTCTTTCCTTTAGTGGCCACTGTCAGAAGATAATTTATGTTACAAAAATGCATATTCAGATGGCTGGAGAAAGGAAGTTTTGAGATAAACTGAATATGAAAATGCAATACCTTTCAGGAATCATGTTATAACAAAGAAAATGTGAAGGAAGAACCCAACTTCTTCTGCTTTATTTTCTGATATTCTGGATTTGTTATTTGAATTTGTCCTCTCAATAGAGCCAGCCAATTTCTATGGCAAGACTGCATTAAAAACTTTTGTCACCGTTACCAAGTGATTTGCATCTTAGATTCCTTTCAATCCCTTTTCAGGGTCCCACTGAGATGAAAGGTGTGACCTGTTAAGTCTCATTCTAGGAAGAAACTCAGGATTTCCTCACACCAGATCTTTAGGTTCCAGTCTCCCCTTTTCCAATCAAGAGATCAAATCTCGATAGTTAATTCTAAGGCTGTTTTCTCTGTGAGCTGTCAGAAGATCCTGACATCCTAATCTGATATCCTAGCCTATGACTGGCTGGGAAAAAAAGCTGGTTACTTGTAATTTAGCAGTATGCATTCTTCAAGCTCTTGGTTCCAGCTTCATGTCATCCACTAAAAATACCAAACATTTTCTAGGCTCAAGTTCCTCTGACAACCATTTTTTTATCCTGCTGCTGAGAAAAACAGACCCATACTAGGTGAAGTCATAGCCTCAAGCAGAAGCTTCCTCACAATTTTCCAACTTATTCCTTACAGTAACACTTTATTACTTACAAGTCTTCCTCTTTCAACACCCTTAACTCTCTGAAATCAGGAAGACAACATTAGAAACAGGCAAACTAAGAGGCAAGTGATCTCCATAAAGTGAAAACACAGTAGTTCTTCATACTTCCCAACAACAAAGAGAGAAAGACATTTAATTTAGTATTAATTTCATAATATTAATGGAGACTCTGAAATGTTAATGGAAATACTGAAATATTTTCAGAACAATTTTACAGAATTCTCTGAATCAAATGAAGCATATTTCCAAGGAATACGAGTGATCTGCAGCAATCATAGGAAGTCTAAGACAACATAATTTAGTCTTTTATTTTTATGGTAGCTTCTATGGCATTTTCGGATTTTTAAAGATATACAGGTTAGTTTTTTCCTTTGCCTTATGAGGTTTGCAGTTTAATCACAACCCTCACAGTAGCTGTGGAACGGGGAGGGGGGGAAAGGACAGATAACTGTCATCCTAACACAGTTTATGTAATTCAGGACTTGGGGCATTTCAACACTGTTTTTCCCACAGACTGGATCAAAGACTGTGGGGCTGCCAAAATGCTTCCACTTTATCTCAACTACTGAAGTGTTCAAAAGGGAAAGCCATGTTTAAGGTTACTAAGACACAATACTTCCAAGAAGCTGCCTGTCAGGTTGTCTGCACTGAGCTTTGAGCTCACTTACAAATGCAGTAAGTGATAACAATTTCAAACATGGTTCGGTTGGCCAGATGACAATGTCAAAGTTTCCGAAACTCTTTTCAGGCATGATATTTGAGCTGCAATAATATGTAACAAAGACTTTTGGAAAATGTGTTTAAAACATTATATCCTATTTAAGCTAGAATTACATGTCAAGCAAGTTCAAATTTGTTATTTAAATATGGCTCAAAGCTCAAAGTAGACTGAAAGAGACAGGCTGTCCCATAATAATACTATGGAACATTTTCTTTGGTATTTATAAATGATGAGGATGAGACAAAAGAGACCTCATCATGTATTTTGAAATACATATTCATTTCACACAAGATAATTCATTCGCACTACAATTTTCAGTCTTTGAAAGGCAAAGAATTTGATACAGCTCTGCTTTTCTGTTCTTTTCTTGGTAGAATTTGTGTGGTTCAGATGTCCAAAAATATCAAAACTTTTACTAAGAATGCCCCAAATTTTTTTTCTGGCTATTGTTGTGTTCTATTCATCTCTAATTAGAACCCTAAATGGTTTGAAGTGGCCTACACAAAAGTAAAGGAGCGCTCTGTTTCCAACATAACTAGTCTAGCCAAGCATTTGTTAGATGTAAGAGTAGAATGAAGTACCACCAGATTTTTTTCTAAAACACCAAAATATTTACCTGCTGTAAGTCTCCCACTTCTTCCTGTAACCCTGTGAAGATTCAAAATTAGTTGTAATTGTAGTACTTGACATTCAGAGCTTCTCAGAAGCAAGAAATTAAGAACTATATTTTTCAAAAATAAATGTAGAAATATGTCATATTTAGAAATTAGCACAGTATCTGAAAGTTTCGTTATAATAATGTTCTAAGAAATATTTCCTATATATCATGTCACGTGTCAGATATGTTAGATAGCTGGCCTCCTACATTTTATTAGACAATGAAGTGGGGAATTTAGAAGACGGACTGTATCAGTAAGTCTGAACTTCCAACATATTTTACCAATCATTACTTTTTAGTACTATGAATAGATTTTTAGCTAGACCTGTCTTTTATAATACAACTCCTCTAAGTACTTTGGTATTTTAACAGAAGTTGAACATTTGGGGTTTTTTAATCGTGAAATGTTTAGGGCTTTAAATAATCAACCTATATACAGAAGCTGCAATATGCACATTAACATGAAATTTGTATTTAGTCATTCATTATATAAAAGAATTTTGAGATTAAAAAGTTAAAACCACTGGCCTATGTTCTTCTAAAAACTTTTCCCTGGATTCCAAAAATCATGAAGAAGGGGAATAACATGTCATCATGTTATTATTCACACCACAATATGCCTTCTGGAAGAGATTCTTCAGTTTTTCTTGAAAAGAATATATCCAGTTATTTATCATGTAACTGTTATGTGTCTGTCTTCCCTGTGACAATTGCCTGCAGAGTGAAGAGCCTCAATAGATGTTGAATTGAGCAGGCATTATTCAAGGGAACAGCTGAAAAAAAAGAATGATCATAAAGAAAATCAAAATAATTATTAGCGTGCTGTTCCTTTCAGTCTATAAATGTAAACACTACTGCTTAAAATTTAGAATTATAGTCAAACATACCTTTACATTTAAAGGGTTGTATTGCCTATCAACAAATGTCATTGTGCAAGTCAACATTGTCATCAGGGCCGCTGAAACAACTGTGGCACATCAGACCAAATGTATATAGCTACCCATCCTACATTGCAAATAAGCAATATTTTTAAAGAATCAAATTTGAAGGTCAAAGAATTCCTGCAGAAATGGCATGTAGTAGATATGGCAAATCTATCGTATTAGTTATCATAACTTTTATATAATCCTTGAGAATACCTATTAAATGCAACATTGTCCTATTCTGACCATTCTTCTGACCAGTCTTTGCTTCAGGCAGAGTTGGCATGCAGTGTCTGGAAGTCCTGACAGTGATGTTTTGGAAGTGACTACTGCTCTAATTTCAGATAAAAATGGGTAAAATGCTATGATTTCTACTTTTTGAAAGGGAATTGTAAACTGTGCAGTAGAAATATTTAGTGACTTTTTACCCTGTCCTGGATAATCACTTTTAGATGAACATATGGGGCTGGTAAGTACAGTAGAAATATTTTAAACCAGTAGAAGTTCAGCAGCAAAGAAAGAGTAAGGTAATGTGGATCCTTGTGACATGGCAACACACAAAGTTAGAAAAGAGGGGATAGGTACACAAAAATTCATTTGAAAGATTTTATAGTATCATTCAAAACAGCAATGTTCTGCTGTTGTCCACTTCTTAAGACAAAGCTTTTGAAATTCTAGTCAGCAAAGCTGAAATCGGATAATATGACAGCACACAGAAATAATTAGCTGATTCTATCAGACAAAGTAAAATTAAGATCTGATTCAGCTGCTGCAATTGATACATTCAGGTCATATTCAAATGAGGCTACCTATTGTTGTGTCAAAGCAGTCTAGAAGAACAAGATCTGCAGAACCCAGTAAAAATTGCCATTTGGCCATATAAGTTCTAATTTGAACTTAAAAATATCAGTTGGTGGTACTACGGACACAGTCAATACAAATATTTCCATAAAACATAAAAATGATTTATGCTAAAACTGGGGTTTGTACTTTCTTTCAGGAATTACTTGTAATTGCAGTACCAGTACTTAGGGGTATTATTTGCAACATTATGAATCTGAACATGATATTTAGGTTAAGAGGAAACTTCAGTTGAAACCCTTGAAAGTAGTGAACTGTATCCATTCAGAGAAGGATTAAAGTTTCCACAATGATATGCTCAAGAAAACCTATAGGGAAGGAGAAATCTTGGCCTTCACTTGCCAGGCAACTAGAGGATGGTCTCAGACCTCCACTTTAGGGGGGGGGGGGGGGGGGAAAGTAAAAACATATACGTACCAAGAGCACAAACAAACAAATTCACAGTCACAAACAAAATCACAGTCACAACCAAACCAAACCAAAACTAACCCTTAAAATCTCAGATAGATGAATAACTGTAAATTAAGGTACTGAGTTGGAACACCAGGAATCTGTAGATAAGACTTTGCAAACATATTAACTCCAACCAAAAACTGAAAATAAAATCCTTTATAAACTGACATAATAAAGTTATTTGCTCATTTGTTTGCTGGATTTCACTCATTCTGAACAATTAAACAGAGTAAGTTTGAATTTGGGGTCATGCTGAATTTCTTGTTAGCTAAACCAACCCTTTTATTTACTTGTCATTATCATTAAACACCTGTAAATATGCAGAATTCAACAAACATAAGTGTCACAGGACGGAAATATCACCAGATGCTGTTGATAACATTTCGCTAGTGCATAAATGTCCAATGCCAAAACAAAACCAAAAATTCACGTCTTATGTTAAACAGAGTATTTTTCTGCTGACACCTTCTGCTGGACTCTGAAGCCAACACCAGCTCTGAGTAATACCTGGGTGGTAAATTATTTGCCCAGTTACCAAGCTGTATAATTTTAGACACGTTACTATAAGCAATAATTTTTATATTGTTGTCAATGAAAACGTATCAAAATTAATCAGAGCATTCCTGTTTTTGTAGAAGATGCAGAGCTTTTTCAAATCCAAAATATAAATTTCCTTGACACTTGACACCTTTTTTTTTAATAAAAAAAAAGATGGAAAGAAAAAGACCAAGAGGCCATCACTATCCTAAGCTGCTTAGAGATAAGGAGGTATTAAAAAATAGAGTTCTGTGACCTGGGGTCATTAATTGATTGTTAGACCAAAAATGAATCTGTGAATAACTACTTTGATTCCCTGTGTCATCACAAAAGCATCCTTCCCACATAACGAGTATACTGACAGGAAAGTTTTCATAGTCGTTTTATCACTCCTTTTACCTCAAGCACTACAGGTTTTGGGCTAACATGAGGTACAGTTCACTAATATACCCTGTACCAATGCACTGACCTTTTACTGTGACTCCTAGCTCCAGGAAGAACTCAGACTTACAATAAGAGTTTAAATTTGAGAGAGGTTATTTTCCAGATCTCTCTTGTTGCTATTTGGAGGTCAATTGGTTGCAGTGGGGAGAGTAAAGGATATTTCTAATCATTCTTAGAGCAATGTATTCTGTTAGAGGGCAGTGATATTAAGAAGGAATGTGAGGAAACAGATAAAATGTAATGAAAGTTGCACAGCATAAAGATTTTAAAGATTTTAACTAAATATCTACTACTTCTGGACTGTTGAAATGGCTTAACAAGCTATGGGTTGACCTGTGAAACCTGATGTTCCAAGGGACTGAGACTGACAGTTGGGTTGGGAACGGTAACCCTGTTAACCCAATGAGGTTTTGAATTCTGAAGCACACAGCAAAGAATCAGTCCTTCTCATTTTCCTGGGTGGAAGTAGCAAAAAAAAGAGGGAGCACCCAACTTTGAGCAGCCTTGACCATTAAGGCAACATATAAAATTGGTGCATAATGGTGAACATTACTGGGATCTATCACCAAGGGAAGCGTGCAGTAGATGTATGGGATGACACTCCTTACTGTGAACACTGGTATTGAACAGTTTATACCAAGACATGCATTTCCACAGGGATTCCAGAGACCATTATGAATCATCTTCACACTAAATGTTGGAAAATCATTTGAACTTTTCACCTACTGTCATAAATAAACACTTGATTTTCCTTAAATTTACAATGATTGCGCTCTGACGTGATCATATTAATGATTTTAAAGAATATCCCAAACAGTTTTCCAGAAGTAGCAGTCTAAAAAAGGAACTGCAAATTACTGTTGTGCTTGTAGATGGCAGCATTCGCAGCTGCATTCAAATTCAGTCACTCCACCATGTATAGGAGCACAACAATGGTCTTACCAAAACTACCTGTGAAATAAATACCAAGAAATGCTGTGTACAGCAGACTAACTCATTGTGTATATTTAGGGAATCAAAGTGATACCCGAGTATATGCTAACTGATGGATTCGGTGAAGCCTCACGTCATATTTCAAGATGAGTGCTAAGATGATGTTTTGGGAAACCTCTGTCTTGTGCAGGTGAAACAACAGATAAATAGATGTATTTCTACTACAGCCAGCAGAATGATGCAATTTAGAGCTGAGAATCACATTATGGCATCCCTATATCTGTATTATTCTGGCAGGAGCACAGAATTATTCTACCTCTTTGGGCTGAAACATTCTTTTGCCTAAAGACACTTTTAATCCCTCCCCCAGTCCCTTCTCCTGCCTGTCTTCCTTACACAACAAATAGCTAGCAACCATCTCTAGATACTTTGAGTGCTGGGAGAAAGGAAGTAGAACAAAGGACTTTATTCCTTATCAAAGATATGGACCAAAGGAAGTCAAATTAAGAAAAGAAGTTGGAAGACAAAAGTTTCTTTACATTTTCACCTTTTATGCCTTTCTGTGGCTTGATCAAAATAGTTCAAACAAATACATGCAAAAACATGATAGATGACATAAAACAATCAGGAAGAAGTGAAAGGAAGTTTATATCAGTTAAATTATGAGTTGTTAGTTAATCACTTAGGCTTCAAATAGTTCAAGCTAAAGTATATAAACATTATTTTAAGAGCTTTTCTTTAGCATCTCTTAATCAGATGCATCACAGAAGAGACTGTTCTTTTTCTAGAGTCAGTCATGCACCATTAAGACCATCTGCAAACCACCATTTATTCCTAAGTCTAGAAGATATATGTGAAATAAAAATATAATTACTAACAACTTTAATGCCAGACACTATTCTGAAAAGAATTTTTTTTTCCTTGCATCATTTAAAATGCTCAGTCTAATTGCATTTGGAATATAAGTATATAGGCTATTTGCAGCTCCTTTGTAAAACATGGTGGAGAATTCAGACCCTTTTTATTCATTATCTTCTCAAAGAATGCCTCAGTGACGTCTGAACCTAGTTAAAAATTAGGCTTTTTGCAAAAGGACATTATTTACCTCTTCCCTTCCACTCAGACACGTGAGGATTAGATGAGCAGCGCGATGTTTTCAACCTTTGAGAACCTGCAGTGACATCCTTTGTGAACTGGATGTTTATGTGAAAAGGAGAACCTTTCTCATCTGGATCAGTTCTGAACCAGTCTCTCCTCAAAAAACTTTGCGTTATAAAGACTTCTTATGTGAGCAGTGATTCTATTTTGTAAACAGCCACCAAATTGTACATAGGACAATTTATTTCACAACTAAACAAAGCAATAAAGATATGGTCTTGGAAGAATCTAGAACCTTGGAAATCTGGCTTCAAAAATCAGCAGTCATTTACATCAGATTACTTTGACCTGAACTTTTCTTTTCTACCATTAGGCAACCCATAGCAAAAAACGGAACAAGGACAGCAATGGCAGAAGAAAGTGTGGTAACTAAGGACTTTCTGCTCCTTAGAGCAGTAGGATGAACGTCCAAATACTAACAGGATGCATATGCACCAAATAACTGATAAGGCAGTGAATGTGTGCAGTTCACTTGTGCTAGCTGGATCCCTCCTGTGTACATGTATAAATACAGATATTCAAAAAGGAATATGTGCGCACCGCAGTAAATCTGAACAGTCCTTTGCAAACCAGCTTTCCACAGTTTCCACCTTCTTGCTTCTGAACTAGAACTAGTCAAACAATTAAATTTGAATATTGTTGTTCTCCAGTTCTGATGACTAAAACTAAATTTATAAATCTTCTAAAATGCAGCCTGACATTACAAAGGGGTATGAGCTGAACGGTACAACTCATCACTGTAAGTCATTATAAAGGTAAGCATACCAACTAGCTATATTCCCCACTTCATATTCCATCACTTTCTGCTTGGTCAAACACATAATAAAAATAGCTTTGCTTCTTTTTTTTTTTGAGACTGTTGCCATGAAAAAGGACTCACAAAACACCAAGACAGGCCCAAACA
The DNA here is from genome assembly GCF_034619465.1 of Leptosomus discolor. NCBI lineage: Eukaryota > Metazoa > Chordata > Aves > Leptosomiformes > Leptosomidae > Leptosomus > Leptosomus discolor. The sequence goes on along the minus strand of NC_141395.1, from coordinate 49,002,403 downwards.
TTACTTTTAAGAATGTTTTATTTCTATTTGACAAAAATATGGTTTATACTTTTTTTGAAGCAAGATTTAATTTACACATGACTTCATTCCACTTCTCCACTTCTGTGGAAGGTAATCACAGGGTCCAGATGCCAAGCTATGAAAGATCTTCTCCTTTCAGTTTCTTTCTGAGTTAAATTAGATTTTGACTTGAGAAATGTGACCACATTATCTGTTTGAACATAAAGAAACTGCACAAATCCCTCATAAGACCTATGTAAAACTTCTTTTATGATTAAGAAGGGGCAATTTTCTCATGTCCATATTTCTTACAAGGGAATCTATGCTTCTCTTTAAGGAACTTGCATTCCAGTGCATATTTCTCTGGTGCAAGTTGAATTTGGGAATCAGTAGTGAAACGCATAATCAACTGGTTATGCAGCATAGCAATTAGATCAAGTTTTGTGAAGATTCCCAATGCATTAATGATGCCATAATAGAGCTACGGTGCCACAGTAAATTCTGAACACATAGCTAGGGCTATACATTTTTAGTATGAAAAAAAATGTAATGTTTGTCAAAATAAAATTTTAAAAATGTAACCCCAAAAAAAACCCCAAGGACTCGAGTCTGAATCTCTACTGTAACTTTACCTTTGTTCTCACGTGTTTTTTTCTGTAGCATATATCAGTCTTATAGAAGAAATCTGCTATTTAATGTGTCTAGTATAATGGGAACTTTGAGATGGACCAAAAGGCATGAAATGAAAAATAATTTAAACATTTCTATTGTATATAAATATTTAAGTAGTATTTCTATAGTAAGATAATACTTTGATTAGGGAAATTATAATCCTCGGAGAAGAATTTAGATATTTTAATATCTCTTTTCTTTTTTGCTATACACTCATTTGTTCTTGCCAGTCATGTATCTAAGCTACCTGACATAGTTGAAAAACAGCTTTCCAAGGATTGTGTGTATAATTGCTTTAAAACATTATTTGTATTTCCAAATTTAGTTTGATTTCACTGAGTGCTTCACATTTTCTACCTGTAAGCATGACTAATTTTTCTAGCTATAAATGCAATTTATAAATACAGAAATTGAAAAGCACTTTTAATCTCACTCACAATGTATCATTCAAAAGAGACTTCATGTGAAAATTGTGGATTTAAAAGTATCTGAGACATCAGTAGGAGAAAAAAATAGTTCCTGATGATGTGACACCCATTCCTCAGTACAGTAGTATAATAGATGAAGGTTGAAAAAAAAAAGAGCAAGAATGAATACGGCTTTTGTTTTTTCCATGATACAATAAAGGTGAAATAAGCTGTGAAAGCAAGCATTATGGACTTATGAGCAAGCAGGAATACTGCCAAGAATAGTTCATGGGACACTGAGAAGCTGGCTGAAAATCACTGCTTGTTTAGAACCTTTGGACGCAGTTTTAGGTCAGGGGCTCAGAAGTAACCTTACCACTGCCCCTGGTCAGTGTTCCTTCAAGGTACAGTTCATAAATATAAATCAGCTGCTACTTGAGTTGGCATCAACAACAGTTCAAAATCCTGCAAGTACTGCTGCACACAATTTGCATTTACTAGTTGGCATTTAAAAATGCATTAATTGCCTGTTTCCTGTTGGGGCTGTGGGGAGAACTGGGCAGAGGGATGAATTGCATAATCATTTTCCTCTTCCTCTCCAGCGTGTTGTATACTTCAGGCAAAAATATCGACTGCCACTGGTCAACTAGCCACTTCTCTGCACAAAATTTCCCATGGAAGTCAGTAGCTAAAGCCCGTAATTTAGTTCAGAGCCTGCGTGTTTTCTCCAACAGTGTCCAACAGGTGTGATGGAGAAGATAAGAACTCAGACCTTCATCCTTACCAAATTAAATAAAAGCACTTGTAGAATTAATGTGAGAAAGCAGAGGAAGGTAAATTCTCAGCATTAGGTTCTTAGTTATTCCCCACAAAACTGTCCACATGAAACAAACTATCACTTTTTAGAGACAGGATCCAGGAAAAAATACTGCCATTTGAAAAGTTAAATACTAGATGTATTTAAAATTCAGTGAGAAAACCAGAACATTTTGCCTCTCTTAGCCATATAAAACCAACAGACTAGAGGCCAGAAACTTTGCCATACTAGTATAAACTTGAGGTTCTTATAGGTTCACACACCTTGTGGAGAGAGGCAGGGAGAAAACAGTTCTTTGCCTTTATTGTCCAATCTTGCTTTTAAATTTTGTATGACCTAGAAAAAGTTATTTTAAACCTGACTCCTCTACACAGTTACCTGATATTCACCAGTAATTAAATAACAAGAAGCTACCGCCTTATGTAAAATTCTCATCCTACACTAAAGGTAAAATTATTCCCAGAATTTCTTTTTGTCCATCTTGATCAGTAATGTAAGTAACGTGATACATCTGTTCTTTTACACAACTATGTTTTATTAAACATGTCCAGAAAAGTATGTTACTTTATTGGCTTTTATACCCGTTGGCTCTTCTTGTATAGTCATTCTATGACTATGTCATGTCACACATTTTGAACACTCTATCTTCCTGCTAAATACAGCCTTTAAAGATTCTTTTCTTAGGAAACACTCTTATTTTGGGTTAACCTTGATTTATACAACAATCCAAATTAGTTCTAATTCATTTCCCCGTAATATTGTATGCATTCTAAATGCACATATTATGAAGATATGTCCTCTTCTGGTAATAACTGTGCCAGATGAAAAAGCTCCTGCTACCTTACTCTCTGCTTAACTCTTTGGTACTATACCCTCCTCCTGGAGATTACCACAGTCTGAAGCCTTCTAGCTGAGCCGTACGTGTGATTTCTTCCTCACCCATTTCAATTAAAATAAGGTGGTTTAGCTTAGAGAGTTTAAATATTGACTTTGTGCCTGCCCACCAAATTTAGATCAAAATGTATTGGGAAGAAATCACAGAAACATTTCAGCTGTCATAGCTGATGAGGCAGTAAACCTGTTCAGCCAGCCCAGCTGCAGGTATGTGGATGTGCAACAGCATTCTTAAGAGTCTGAGAACTTTCCACAACATAAATCACAGATTAAATCACTCCTATTCTCTTAGAAAACACTTCAAACTCCCTAAAAGCACAAGACACCGGTCATACAAAAAAAAAAAAAAAAAAGTGCCAGATTCTGACCTCGTTTGCATTCAGGCATGTCCAAAATCTTAAACATTTAAAATGGTACTTTACTGAATTACAATTAGTCAGATTCCGCAGTACAAACTCTGTAAGTGGATGGCTTCATATATACTACAAATATACAAACAGAGGCCAAAACACTTCTTAGAAACTCAAAAATGGCTGAAGGGTTTTGCAACATCTTGAAAAGTCCCATTAACTCTATGATGTGAATAATCCTTCCTCATTTGAGTAGTCCCATGGAAACTAATAGGAGTATTGTAACGACTAATGGCTGCATAACAGAGCTGATAGTATACTACGGAGAATACAGCAACTGAAGACCATATGCCATTTTGTATGGTGCAATTTAATATTCCAGAATTTATAATGCATGTCTTTAAGTAAGTTAATAGTGACAGAGCTTGAGTTAGTGCACGTTGTGTTCAATTCTTACAATAAAAAGCTTTAATCTGAAAATAAAATATGTTTGGAAACTGCTATGCCAGTAGATACTCGTCTTGACAAACTTCCACCAGCACAACAGAAATAGGAAAATAATCAATGAACAGGATAAATTCACTGACAGAAAAGGAATATAATTCCCAATTATGGGATTTCTAAGCCTTCACTAAATCTTTAAATCTTAACTTGCATTAACTAAGTTGCTGTGATTATACTTGAAACTGATCTCTCAGGAAACTCCACATGTTCAGCCATTTATTGAATGCATTTTTCCCCAAGACCAAACTGATATCTTTCCAGGAATAAGTAATGAGCATTTTATTTTAGGGTCCACAGATAGAATTATAATTAGTATCCATGACTAAAAATTACTTTAGAATTTTTTTCAGGATTACTCCATAAATAAAGTAGAGTCTGAAATCATTAATATACTAAAGTCACACTTCTGATTTCATGATGAACCTTACGTTCAGTAGAGTCAAATATCAGGACTCCCACTGGAGGTTATCGTAATACTTAATTTTCAACCAATGCATGTTGAAAATAAATAAGTAAAAATAAAAATACAAAGGTAGAAAGACAAGCAGTGGAATAAGCATTTTGATGTAGTGGTACTGAAGGGCCTCTGAAGGCATTTTGCCACTCATACCATTTCTGTGGCCTTTGAGCCAAAAGCTGGGTGCAGGAAAAGCCATACTGTCACAACTGAAGGCTGTTTAAAGTTTGTTTCCCAGCTGCATCTATACTTAGTGGCATTTTCTGTCCCTTAAAATTGCAGAGAGTAGCATTATCTACATTTCTGAAAACAAGAACATGAAAGGTTTTTTTATAATACAGATGTTTAAAATTTGAAAATGAAGAAATACAAAAATTGTTATACACCACATTTTCACCTTAATTTTATATTTAAGGTGGGGTTTTTTTGTGCCTAATATGTTAGCTTGGAAGCTGATATTACAGAGAACATGGGATACAATCTAGCACTTTATAAGGGCAAAATTTAGGTTTAAATTGAATATATATGTATCAGATCATTTCATATTGACAATTACCAATTTACTGTAAAGTTGCAATCTGTAATCCTTGCCTCCAAAATTCTTCCTAAATGAAAAGTGATCTCATCTGTTATATAGAAAAAGGGGTGAAATAGCTAATTTCAATATTACTATACGAAATGTTCTGTTCTTTCAGGCAAGTTAAGGAGATAGTAGTGTCTTTTTGTCATCTTTCCTCATACACTGTTCGATACTCGCTGATACCCAATTAAGCTCTAAGAAGTAACCGAGATGTGGTATCTTATCAATACTGTCACTCCCAGGCACGATATCCTAACCACTGCCTATAAAATGGAGCATGTCTCGGTACTCCTATCCTCTCTTGCTTCTGAATTTATGAAATGGTGAATCACATTGTGAAGCTACCTTTTGTTTTCAATTTTTTGTGCCTTTAATTAAGGTGTATAAAATAATTGAAATTAACACAAATTCCAAATAATATCATTTGCAGGTTAACGACTAACCCCAGTTCTTTGGTCGTAACTGCCAAAGAGATGCCTTATTATCTCTCATCTTATACCTGACTTGCAAGCACTAAAGCAGAGAAAACACCTTTTCTTCTGTGCTTCAAAACTCCTGACTGAAATGTAATAATCATTATTAAATATCACATAAAGAAACTACAGAGAGAATTATCAGGTCACAGGCTTAAAGCCAGCCAAAATCAGTACATTTTCACATTACCCATAAGTAGTGGAAAGTCTTATCACTGACACTTGAAGAGATCAATATAAACAGATTCAGGCAAACCTTTTACAAAGTCATGGAGATGAGTACATGGATAAAGAGTAAATGTAATAGTGCAGTTAAATCTACAGCTATGAAAATTCCACCTCTACATGGATGGTGACTGGAAGTGAGGAGGCTCTACCAGGATAAGGATAATTCTGTACCCGTCTTGTTTCTTATGTACTTTCCCTAAACATGTGCTACAGACCAATGTCCATGATACCTTTTTTGGACCAGAATAGTTGTTCTTACCTCTTAAGAGAAACAAGGAGATGGTTTAATGCTTTCAGACCAAGTGTATAGTTCCAATATTGACATATTATTTACTGTGAAACTAGCAGACAGAAAATACCATGCATACCAGGAACATTACATTAGTAGTCTTCTGCTTTATACCTTAAAAATCTTAATGTAAATGGAAAAGTATATTTAAAACATGGTAGCACAAATTGGTAATTCAGTAATAAAACCCAATGGTTGGAATTAATTCCACAAAGAGGTCTTCTCTTTGAGGAAACTTTCCCTTGAAAATTGTCTTCTTTATTTTTTTAAAAGCTATTATTATTGCCAGTAGTCTGACTTGGCCTTCAAACAGGAATCCCATATGTGCTTTGAAGATGTTCATTTATAAAAGTGCATTTGCTTACTTTCACTGATAAAAGACCATTATGATTTCTAAAGAAAGAGAGTGGGCTATGTGAAAAACTAATGAATTTGTGCCCTTCCTTTTACCCTTAAAGGCAGAAATTCTTCAAGTTTAGAAAGGAGGAAATGAAACCCACAGAAATCTGTTGGGAGGTACGAATGCCTTAGACCAGAAGGAAAGCTTTGCTTCAAACTGACATGCAAACGGCCTTTCTTGCACCTTTTAGTACTTGTTTTGCAAGGAATACTCTTCTGATATGCCTAAACTGAATCTGTATTATTGCAATATTTTTTGGTGGCAGTTTGATTCCTCTATTGCCTTTATTCCTCATGACTTGCTTTGAGCAATCTCTGTATGAAGGAGCCGGGTGGGGGTTGAGGGTGGAGGGGAAGGAAGTCAAGGATATGTCCCAATTCCAGATTCAGCGTTGTTTCTGAAAACGCAGCTGGCAAAAAGCCGTTTGCAAAATTAGCTTCCAGAATAAGTGAGAAGTGTGAATATTTTCTGCAGCTGATTTTATCTTTTGGGGTCTTTGTGGTGTCCATGTAATGGGAACTGATGGTGTTGGAAAAAAATAGCTTTTATTGCTGCAAGTTGACTTACTGCCAGAAATTCCTCAACCTCTGTGCCCTGCAGTCAATCAGCCACTTGAATAGGCTGAGCTTACAATCTTAGGAAAATTCTGCCTGGAGGCACAATAAAAAATCAAACATAGTGAAACAGTAGAAAGACTTTGGAATTCCTTCCCCTGCTGGAGACAAAAAAAAAATCAAATACAAAAAGTTAAAAAAATCCTACCACCTCTAAATAAATAAAAGTGGTTTTTAAATATAGTAGAAGTAGAAATTATCATCTAAACTATGTATCTAGCCATTGATGGGAGACCATTCCAGTACATTCATTATCAGAGGATGAAGGCAAAAATAATCTTGGATGGAGGTCCTAATATTCTATCACAGCAGATGTTAGAGAGCTTACCAGAAAGAGGCTGGTAACTCTGCCAATAGCTAGCTACAAATTCTGATTGAGTAGTGTTCAATTTTTCCCAGATTTCCTTTGTAGTGATCTGATCCCTGAACTGGATTTAGCATCTGGAGTCCCTGCCCCTGTTTATTATTTTCTCTGTCTGAAGTAACCTATGGCGGGTCAGTTGCCTTGGAAGCCTTGCTAGCTTTGCTGTTGATGCCAACAAGACTATGACTCCACCCCGAGTTTCTGCTCTTTTCACTTAACAGGGCTACCTAATTGTCAAGAAGTTAAACATGCTCAAGGTCTCTGCTGGGTTACAACCCCTTGCAGTAGCCCTGTGTTTTGTGTTCAGCTAGTCACTTCATGGTGCTTTCTTTCTCTGTATCTGCTGCATGAATTACCTTCACAATTGTGCTGGTTTTGGCTGGGATAGAGCTATTTTTCTTCATAGCAGCTTGTATGGTGCTGCATTTTGGATTTGTGACCAAAAAAAAGTGTTGATAACACAGGGATGTTTTTGTTACTGTTGAGCAGTGCTCACACAGCATCAAGGACATTTTTGCTTCTCACATTACCCCACCAGTGAGTAGGCTAGGGATGGGCAAGAAGTTGGAAGGGAACACAGCAAGGGCAGCTGACCCCAGCTGACCAAAGGGAAATTCCATACCATATGATGTCATGCTCAGCAATAAAACCTGGGGGAAGAAGGAGGAAGTGGGGGGACATTCAGAATCATAACGTTTGCCTTCCCAAGGAATCATTACACATGATGGAGACCTGATTTCCTGGAAATGACTAAACGTCTGGGAGGCAGTGAATGAATTCTGTATTTTGCTTTGCTTGTGTGCGCAGCTTTTGCTTTACCTATTAAAAACATCTTTATCTCAGCCCATGATTTATCTCATTTTTCCCTTCTGATCCTCTCCCCCATCCCACTGGGAGGGGAGTGACTGAGTGGCTTTGTGGTGTTTAGCTGCCTACCGAGGTTAAACCACGACAACAATTATAGTTTTATTTAAATAAAAATTTTAATGTGTGCTGTGTTTTTTATTTTTGAAGGAAAATAATGGAAATTTTGCTATTCTCATGTTTATAATAATCAGGGCCTCCATATATTTCAGTTACCATTTGGGGTGCCAGTAGTTTGCTGCATTGTATTAATAACCTACGTAGTGTAACATAGAAATGTAAAGAAATCAAAAGCAAAGCTCATCACAAGCCACATGGCACAAGAGGCAAACACTAACACGATTTCTGAAAGATATATAAAATACTGTTCAAATGATACAACCATTCTCTCTGTAACAGTGCTCTGCAGTTGAATGTAAGTATAATTTTGTATAGAAATACCATGTAATCAAGATTGTGGATAACCAAGTTGTTTAATCAGGAATTATTTTCCTTTAGCTAAAGACAAAAAACCAGCAGCAAGGTAATTACTTATTATGATACATAGAATATATTGCCCCACATAAATCTTGTTCTGCAAGACACCTTTCTCCTCTCAAGTACAAACACACAACTATGTTTTCAAAAGTAACATCATTATCACATGCCAAATCTGATAGTATTACATTCTCTAGAGTAAGATATTTGTACTGAATCTCAACTAATAGATCTTGTCATAATTTTCCACCATGCTTTGTTTTAACTTAACCAATATACACAAAAGAAACAGTTTTGTTCTATTTAGTTCCTCGCTTATATATGATTGTTCTAAGATTCTGAGGAACTTAAGCAGCAGTCAACTGAAGTCCCTAGTGGCTAGAAAAAGGGAAACATCACACCTGTTTTTAAAAAGGGTAAAAAGGAGGACCGTGGGAACTACTGACCAGTCAGCCTTACCTATGTCCCAGTAAGAACATGGAACAGATCCTCCTGAAAGCTGTGTCAAGACATATGAATGACAGGGAGGTGATTAGAGACAGCCAGCATGGCTTCACAAAGTGCAAATTCTGCCTGACTAATCTGGCAGCCTTCTACAGTGGAGTGACTGCATTGGTGGATAAGGGAAGAGCAACTAGTGTAACCTATCTTGTGTTGTGTAAGGCTTTTGACACAGTCCCACACAATTGCTAAATTGGAGTCACGTGGGTTTGATGGATGGGCTACTCAATGCATAAGGAATTGGCTGGATCGATGCATCCAAAGAGTTGCAGTCAATGGCTCAATGTCCAAACGGAGGTCAGTAGCAAGTGGTGTCCCTCAGGTGTCCGTATTGGGACCAATACTTTTCAAAATCTTTATTAATAACATAGACAGTTGGATTGAGTGCACCCTCAGCAAGTTTGCAGGTAATATCAAACTGAATGGTACAGTTGATATGCTGGAGGGAAGGGAGGCCATCCAGAGTGACTTTGACAGGCTGGAGAAGTGGGCCTGTGCAAACGTCATGAAGTTTAACAAGGCCAAGTGCAAGGTCCTGCACCTGGGTTGGGGCAAGCAGATGTACAGGCTGGGTGATGAATACATTGAGAGCAGCACTACAGAGAAGGAGTTGGGGATATTGGTTTATATTCACTGGTAGATGAAAAATTAGATACGAGCCAGCAATGTGCACCTGCAGCCCAGAAGGCCAACCATATCCTTGGCTGCATCAAAAGAAGCATGGCCAGCAGGTCAAGGGAGGTGATTCTGCCCCCCTCTACTCTGCTCTGGTGAGACACCACCTGCAGGGCTGCATTCAGCTCTGGTGTTCCCAGCACAGGAAAGACAGGGACCTGCTCGAGTGGGTCCAAGAGTGCCCTATGAAAACGAAGAGAGCTGGAACACTTCTCCTATGAAGAAAGTCTGAGAGAGCTGGGCTTGTTCAGCCTAGAGAAGAGAAGGCTCTGACAAGACCTTGTTATGGCCTTTAATATGTAAAGTGGGCTTATAAGAAAGATGGAGAGAGGCTTTTTACCAGGGATGTAGTGACAGGACAAAGGGTAATGGTTTTAAACTAAAAGAGGGTAGATATAGGTTACATATAAGGAAGAGATTTTTCACAATGAGGGTGGTGAGACACCGGAACAGATTTCCCAGAGAAGTTGTGGATCTCCCATGCCTGGAGGTGGTCAAGGTCAGGTTGGGCAGGGCTTTAAGCAACCTGATCTAGTGAAAGATGTCCCTGCCTGTGGAAGAGCAGATGCAGAGTGGGAATTAGATGATCTTTAAAGGAACCTTCCAACCTAAAGTGTATGAATCTGTATCAAATCTCACATGAAGCTTTATGGTATATTTTGTGCACAGTTTTCTTCAGAGATCTGTTTTCAACATTGCACTGAACAATAATAGAACCAATCTATAGCACAGCCGTGTTTCTCCACATTCTCTTAAAATTGTTATTTTTTCTTGCTAATATCCTCTATAATGTAACTGTAATTAGTTGCTTTTAGTAGACTCCTTTAAAGTACTCAAGAAACCAATGCATCTTAAATTCATTCACACGTGTGCATTCTCAGATGTGTATCATTCACACAGAAAATAAGCATAAAGTAAGCTTGTGGTTTCTAGCCAATCGAAGAGAAGGATAATGTGGACAGGAAATATTTTATGGACCAGATGCTGTGAAATAAATATAATAGGTCACGACAGACAGAATCAGATTGTCAAGGAGCTATATCACCGTAGACCTTCTCTCATCTGCCACTGATGCAAACAATACTCAGGAAAAAGGGCTTCATAGCAACACACCCACTGTGCATGTCTGGTTCTGACCATGAGGCCCACTCTATGAACAGCTCTCCAGTGGCAAGTTCGAATGGAACCCTCATTTCCTACCTTTAAAGACTTCCTATTGAATTAAAGATGAAGAAAATACACTAAATTCTGACTGCAAGTCTGCCTGCTATTAGGCAGCTTCCCTTAAGGACTATTGTACTTTGCTCAAACTTACAAATGACAGCTTTAAAATACACAAAAGTGTTTAACTGTGGCACGCATGACTTAGTTTGAAGGATCAATACAATAAAGAGTTTCTAATATGTATTCTTCCTGAGTACAGTCGTTGTATGCCAAACTGCTTAATTTATTTATGAACAACATCAACTGCTTTTGTAGATGCTTTCATTTCTATCTGCACTGCTCTTTCTCCTGCTGCTTTGTGAAGTCACTAAAACAAAGTCTTGCAAAACTATTAATCAGCTCATAATATAAACACTGATTTGCTGGGGCAAAAATTAACAAGAGCATGGAATTTCATAGAAAATTCATAGCCATTCCTTTCTTCCTTCTTCTTATCTCCCCACAGCGCCTGCCCCCCCCCGGCAATTTTCAGATATAGTCATGTGACACATACTGATTTGGTAATACTAAATGATTGTCTAGGAAATTATCCTGGGTATACTGCAGTACATATGAAAGTCTTGCAGGCAGTAATCTGCAGTATTTTCCAGTACCACTGAAATGCATCAATTGCAGTTCTCAGTTCTCACCACCAACTCTCACTTGTATGAATTCTGTATTCAGTCCTAGTAAATGTAAACTATCCCACTGACTGCAATAAGAGTTTTCCTTGCTTTCTGTATTGTCTTAAATTGTACTACCCTATATCCATGAGTAGAATTGAATATTAAACATTATAAGAAAAAAGATTACTTTTAGGTAAAGTAAGCCTTAACTAGTTGACTGACAGTCAAAAGTGTTGCTTTATTGAACAGTCACAAATGAAAAAACAGGTCAACTTTTAGCTGTATTATAATTATTTTCAACACATATCTTGAAGAGTGAATACAAGCTAAAGATCACAAGCAGTGTAGCAGCTCCACAGTCCATGATATCAAATCTCTGTTTCCACTGAGAGTACCGTTGTGTGGAATGCACAACATATTTTTTGCCTCTCTTGGAAGATAATAACTGAATAGGGAAATTTTACAATAATACTAGTGGTAGAAAGCCTAGTGGTGTTTCAGAGTCTTCACTACATGACAGAAGAAATGGGGTGAAGCTGCAGCATCTTTTTCCCAAATTAATTATTAAGACAAAAGTACACAAAAACTTCCAGCAGCTGCTGTGCAAAGGAAGCATGCACGTGTTAAAAAGACAAGTTTTGGAAAACAGTCACTATCTCCTCAGAGCAAAAGATTTAAAACACAAGTATTGCCAAGTTAGATGCCTTACTTTTATCATAAAAGTTGTGAAAACATTGGATTTTAGCAGACTTCAACTAAATACAATGAAAATTCGTTATGACCAGTTTTTTCATCGCTGGATTTAATCTCTAACACAGTCCAGATACTCAATCAAGCAAATAGATAATTTTCTATTAAAAATGACCCTGAAGGATCCCCATAAGCAAGGTACAGGCGATATATTTCAACACTATCAGATGAAGAAATGAAATGGGACTTATTTAATTTTTTTTAGTGAAATGGTTTCTGGGTTTTGTTTTCTTTTTTTTTTTTTCTTTTTTTAGCTGCATCTCAGTTTCTGTTTGCTTACAAGCTAAGAGAAAACAGACATCAAGCTAAATAGCACACAACTATTTTTTTTTTTTCTTTAAAGTTAAGAGACAGAGGCCTTTTTGTGCAGTGCCAGTCCCAGCAATTTCAGTATTATGGGATAGGTCCTTTCTCTCTCTTTCCTGCCTACTGATTAATAACCCGTTCCTGGCCTGTGGTGGCACACATATCTGTGGTGGCATGCATACACTCCATTACTGTCTGAGATATCAAAAGTTTACTTAATTTGAGACGTGGTTATTTTTAAAAGAATGTGGACTGTGGTAAGACAGCACATGAAATTGCATACATTGCAAGAATGTTTCCAGTTACATGACAGAGGGTGTGCATCTTTCAAAGGAAGGGAGAAATACATGAAAGAGTGGCAGGTCCAGAGGCGGGTGGTGGGGGAAAGAAGGTTACATAAATGTAGAAAGCAAATACTTTAGATGAGAAAAAAATAAACACAACTTACAGTTGACCCTGGCCAGCTTTAATTTATGGAGTGTAAATGGGACACACTCAAGCTATCTTATACAACCATAACATTGAAAGCCATATACACATTTAGGGACTCAATAAGAGCACTATTTACTAGACAGGTATTTTCATAACTATACTACTTGCATATCTTATTTCGGCTTAACATTACTATAACTACAATCAAGCAATATCAGTTCTGAAAATATACACACACTGAATCATGGTATGCAGTGTCCAGAATAGAAATAGAAGCTTGTGAAATTACCTTGAAAACACTTCTTCAAAGTAAACCTGATACAGTAGGTAGTATTAGAGACATTATGTTTTCAATAAGTAAACACCACAGTCTTAGTACCTAACACCTCATCAATATTATTATACAATACTGTTATGTATGCAAAATGACAGAAGAATAGTTAAACTAAAACAGAATTAAGATGGGAAATTGCACAAAATGAAGTAATATGGAAAGAATATTGCTTATTTGTTCATTTTGTAAGAAGTATGGAATTATATAAAGCAGCTCCGCTACTCAGAAGAGTCTCATAAAAGAGAATTTTAAATTGTGTTATGGACCTGATGAGCACTAGATTTGACCTGTTTCCTGATGAAATGTTGCATCTTTTGAAATAAAAAGAGAGACCTACTTTCTCCTTCCACCATACTGAAGTTTTTTTTTTAAAAGTTAATTCAAAATACAGATTTTTATTAAATAAAAAGAGACAGGATTAAATTTCTGAAAGAAAAATTATGCTTCTAAATATGCTTAGGAAAAAACCTCATCTGCAACATTACTGTTTAAAATATTGCAGCCACATGGGACCAAATAGTTATTTGTTAAGTTCCATGGGGCGCTACAAAAGCCCAGATGGCATTAAGTTTTACAGCCTTGCAGTTCATTTTGTATTGTATATTTTACCACAATATGCTTTGGTAATACCAAATAAATCTAAAAATCTAGTCACTGACCTTCCTTAAACAAAATTAAACTGAGTCCCCACAGGTTTGTTCAGGAAAAGCATGAAGAAACAACTTCCTTAAAAAATAAAAACAAACAAACAAGCAAGTCATCATTTAACGTACTAAAGGTCAGCGTAATGTGTTGAACTCAAAGGACCAGCTTGAAAGGAATTAAGCAAATTTGGAATTCTGTAATGTCAGTGGGAGCTGCAAATTCTTGGTGGATAAGACATCTAATGAAGAATGTTCCAGACAATATGTTATGTTCTGACCATTAACAAATATACATATTTGAACTCTCACAGATAAAAGTATTTCATTATAACGTAACAAAGCATATTCTCCGTGTGGTTTCTCATGTATTAAACATGACAGAGTAATGATTTGTGCAGTGTTATTTCTGTAAAATTATGAGCTGCACATTCTAACTGAACCAGTCCATGTCCTCTTCTTGAAACTTTCAAAATGTGTGCCAATAGCTATTTTGTTGAAAAACTCTCAAGGCTTGGTTTTTTTTTTTTTCCCCATTCATTTTCTCTACAAAACTAGATACTTCTCACTATTAGAGCAAACTCTTAAAACACAGCTCAAAGTTTCTCTGGGCATCCACTCTCCTGACTTAATATCTCTGGGTGACTTTCAGAGGCTGTGTGGTAAGAAATCTTATATAGTGTGTGGACTTGGTACAACTTTAAAGCAGCCTGAAAACATGTGACATTTGACTGAGACTTACTTTTTCATGTTGTAACATGCCAGCTTAGTTTTGTCTAGATCACCTTAATTCTACAAATCAGTGTGCACAGGTGCAAAGAATGGGAACTGGACATGAAACTTTTATTTAATGCTTGTTTAAATTCGGTATAGCGTCCTACCTACATCAATTTATTTCCCGGTATTGTAAATGACAATTATTTCTTGACCAAATATCTATTTATGTCAAATTTAATTCTGAGCAACGGCACGTTTATTAATGAAAAAAAAATCTAGAAACAGAAGCTGACAACCAAGTTTTGGCTTTTAGAGATGAAACCAGTGTTTCTGAAAGGTGAATTATACTGCGCTATAAACATAAGTTAAGACACTTAAAAAACATGAAGGTAAAAGTTGTATTTTAAATAATTTACATCACTAAAAGCAATTTTTAATGTAAATATAAAAAAATCCATATACAGTTTACTAAGTGCGTTTCAAAATGCTACCTGCAAACTTGCTTGTTGAAACATACTGTATGACTATCTTTCACATCATGACAAGACAAACTTCCTAACTTCTTTGATATCAGTTTAACTCCACTCTAATTCTGTTTGAAGCTAAATGTTGATTCATGTTTTTTTCAAAGCTCACTCTTTTTAAAGATGTCTACCCTTGAACAGCCTACTGACATATCTGGCAGAGTCACATGAATGCAGATAAAATTCTTACTAAGCAGAGGTTTTTAAATGGAAAAATCAGCATGGTTGAATGTTTGCAAGATCACTAGTAAGATGCTGTCTACAGTTAATATAAATATGTCTTCATCAAAGGAAGAGGAATTAAACAGAAATAAAATAAACCACTTGACTCACTAAGCTCATAGGTTCTGTATTTAGCAACATTGTCAAGTTGAAGTTTCCTTCATAGTGTGATCAACTTTATTTAATAATCAACTATTTTAATCACCATGTTAGCTCATCAGAATTAATAGTTAGATTTTTTTTTCCCCTCAACTTTTTGGTGAGTTGTTAATTTCATTGTGAGAACAGTTACTACCATGAAAATTGACTTTTTCTCAGTATTGGTTTTAAACACACTTATACCTAAAGCACTGATAACAAAGTGCTCTGAACAACACTAGCCACAAAATTATTATTTTTTTTTTAAACGGTGACAAATATTTCTACAGTTTGTCTTGTATAACTAACACTTTGGCTTGTACAACAGACTTTTTACTCCTCTTCACATAAAACAACTCTTAAACGTTACTGACTATCCATCATATGATTTTGAAATATAATATCTGATACTATATTTTGAAGATTAGAATCTAACTTGGCCAAGACAGAGAAGGTTGCACCATAGCAAGAGAGACCTGAGATGCACTAATTACTCAAGAAATCTTGATCAAAAATATCGATAACATTAATCTCTCGACTCACAGCACAGAAAGACGACAATCAAGATCTCATTAACTTATTTACCATATTAAATAAGTTTGGGAGAAACAGAAATAGAAATTCAACAACATCGATGATCAACACTGGTTAATTTTAACAACTTCCAGTTTGTCCTCAAAAAATGTGTGCCAGTTTCCTCACATCATTTTGATTTAGTTAAACTGAAGAAGGGACCATCGAATACACTTCTTGCTGAGCGAAAAGGATAGGTTGTTACATATGATAAGTTATTCATCTGGAAGACCTAGAGCTGAATGGGAAACAGTCCTTTACACTCCTTTACAGTTTAAATAGAGAGTTATAGTGTCTAAATAGACTAAATATACATATATACACATATAGCGTACACAAATCCTGGTATTGGTCAACTTGCTTTCACAACAGGGGTTGTCTGAGACATCATGATCTGAGACATCTAAGTTTAGAGCTCTACATTGAATTAGATATCCAAGGTCACCTTGGGAGTCCATAGAGAGATCTGTTGGATTGGTCAATTTTGGTGCCAAAGATGTCCTAAAGTAACATGACAAGACTCCAGAGAGAGCTCCAGAATAGTGTAAGACTTGTATATGTTCTTTGCCACACCTGTCTGGCCTGTATATCAGAGATACCCTAGGACATGTAAAATGGCACCAGAGAGGTTACATTGGTGCCATTTAGGTTACCCACATGGTTACATGTGAGTAACCTAATCAAGTTCAATTGAGTTAAAAGAGCAATTCAGCTTCTCAAATGTCAGTGTCTGCTCTACTGTGACCTAAATAGCTCAAATATTAAAGAATATCACAGAATTACAGAATTGTTGACGTTGGAAAGTGCCTCTTGAGATAACCTAGTCCATTACTCCTGCTCAAGCAGGGTGATCAAGAGCAGGTTGCCCAGAATCATGTCCAGGTTGGTTTTGAATATCTCCTCATGGAGATACCAAAACCTATTGAGGCAACATGTTCTAACGTTTGACCACCCTCACAGTAGAAAGTTTTTTCTTACATTTAAGTAGAATTTTCTGTATTTTCAGTTGTGGCCTCTTGTCCTGTCAGTGGGCTCTGCTGATAAGAATCTGGCTGCCTCTTCTTCATTCTCTCCCATCAGGTATCAGCAGGTATTAATAAGATCCCCTTGAGCCATCTCTTTTCCAGGCTGAATAATTCCAGGCTCAGTTCTCTCAGCTTCTGTTAGTGCGAAAGAGGCTTCAGTTGCTTAATCATCTTTATGGCCCTTCACTAGACTCACTCCAGCAAGCCCATATGCTTCTTGTACTGAAGAGCCCAGAACTGAACACAGCACTCAAGATATGTCTCACCAGTGCTGAGTAGAGGGGAAAGGTTCAGCTCCCTTAACCTACTGGCAACGCTCTTAATGCAGCCTGGGGTACACTGCTAGTTACTTGCCTCCAGCTGGACTCTATGCTGCTGATCACAACCTCCTGGACCCAGCTGTTAAGCCAGTTTTCAATCCACATCACTGTCCATCTATCTATCCCGCGATTTTTTATCATGTTCATAAGGGTGTTATCAGAGACAGATATCAGAGGCATTACTAAAATCGAGGTAAACAACAGTCACTGCTCTCCTGTTGTCCACCAAGTTAATCACCTCATTGAAGAATGCTGGTTAAACATGATTTCCCCTTTGTAAATTCATGCTGACTACTCCAAGTCACCTTCTTGGCCTTCATGTGTTTGGAGGTGGTTTCAAGGACTGGTTGTTCCACCACCTTCCCAGGGACTGAGTTGAAGGTGACTAGCCTGTAGTTCCTCAGATCTTCCTTTTTTACCCTGCTTGAAGAATATTTCACACTCACACACCTGAACTCAGGTGTTTTAATCTGGGCCCGAATTCCATCACAGATGTCAAAAAATGCAGGAAAAACTAGCAAGGTACACAGGGAATTAATCTGGTTGTATACCCCGAAAACAGTATAACCTCTGTATTTCATTAAATAGGATTTTATTACAAGGCATGGTTTATATTTAGTTGATATTCTTCTGGCATGAAAGCTATGAGGCAGAAATTGCTACCATGCTCTATTGCCATATAACATCATATAATCTCTTCCCAAATCCATGTAAGATTTTTTGGGAAGTAGAGAAACTCTAATCAGACTAATACACAACGAAGTCCCCAGGAACTTTTCAACTGCATGACTTTGGATCACCTGCCTAATAAAGCCTTTCACTCTCTTACATCAGTATAGCCCCTAAGATGTAATGACTGTAAAATTTTGTGAGAATTATTCAAAATTTAAATAAAAATAACAGACCCTAGCATCCTTTATTTGGTCTCTCAACTGAATCTTTGTTCTGCTGCGTGTTTATACATAAAACACATTTTCTTAGTAAACATAGAAGCAGTTTTTTCTTTTTTCCTCAGTTTTTTTAAAAAAAAAAAAAAAAGTAAAAGGAAAATTACTCATTTGATCTCTTTATTCCAGCATCTGACTTTAACAAACCACAAAATATCATAGCATTCCCCACAAAATGAACAAAGCAGAAGCAAAGATACATGGGCACCCTGGAGAAATTACATTCCTCCTTGGTATTGGCACAGCTTGGAGATCACATCTTCATGGGATCTGAAGCACGTGATTGGTGCCCTCGGGTTTTACGGTTACTTACGGCTGCAGAGACTGTTATCTGGCAAGCTACATTGCAGTTGAAGCTATTCTGTTTCAATAAAAGTCGCAACCTTGGTTTCTAAATCAATTAGCACACTGTGTATTCTGCCTGCATATTCCACAGTGGCAAGCACATTGTTCTGAGTATTTTATACAGAGCTTTAGTGTTCTTTTCCACAGCACAAACTGTGTGGCCATTAATGAATTACATGATCTCTTTAAACGAGCTAGGTCAAATTCCACCCTCAAATACACAACCAAAACTTCCATTGGTTGCAATCTTTGTAGATTCAATGGGAGCTGAGCCCTGACTTTGTACCTGAGGGCAGAATGTGACCTGCTGCATCCATTAACCGGCCATATTCTGTATAGCTCTTTATCAACCTGGGAAGACGAAAGACACAGATTAATGGATGGAGAACGAAAGAGTGAGAAAAAAGGGACTCAAGGTTTCTGATGAGATGTTTTTCAACAGCTTGAAAAAAAATGTAGAAAAATGCTCAAATATTTGAAAGGTTAGTAAAGCACTTCTCATTGATAACAGTTTGAAATATAAAGATTATACTTTTATCTTATTACTATTATATTACATATTATTATTAAAATTATCTCTCATATTTTAACCCAGGGGAAAATAGTAATGAGGTTAGGAATTTTTGTTTATTATTTGACAAAATATGAGGTTTTATCTTGATATATTAAATTTGGGTTCTATTTATTCAAAGCAAGATACTGGCATGTGCTGCAGTTATTAAAACTCATTGTAAGGTTTCAAAATCAAAATTCAAAGATGAATTTAACTGTTTTGTATAAAATAAAAATACCTTTAACACAAGATTTTGACAAAAAATTGGTAGCTTAATAGATCCAGGTTTCTAACAGAAGTAAGTCTGAGTTATACTCAGTACGATTTGGAATAGTTTAGAGCAGTGTCTTGCAAGGAGATGCCCTAATAAAACATTGAAAGAATAACAGCACATTTTGTGGCCTTTACTTTTCTGAAACACTTAGCACTGTAAAATCTAGAAAGCTGGTTATGATCATGAACCCAGTCTGAAAATGCTGGAGGTGTTCAGGAAGGGCATTCATCAGACAGCCTGCTTTAAATCTCAGAAGTGCATTTTGTTTGGAGGTCTGAAGTTAGATGGTCTGTATCCCCCCTGGGTCACAGGGAGACATGTATCTGTGGGAAAACTCTTTGAAAACTTCTCTCTCATCCCATGCGCTAACAAGTCATTTACTAAAGTAAATCTAGACTTTCACTTTTACGTGAGGTTTCTCATCAGCCTTCCTGAAGAAAGGTGGTAACTGAGCAAATCGTGATATATTGGCACTGTATTGTTAAAAACTGCAAAGTCAAAACTTTTCGTGGGTGGAGCCCTTAAACCAGGAAAGCTTGGATCAATGAAACTTGTGTATTCATATGATGACACAGTGAATTATTTCAGAGCCCTGACTTAAGAAACTAGTCCCTGCTTACCCATTGGATGATCAAAAAGGGAGAGCACAAAATCCAGAGAACTGGGGATGCTCTTGAAAGCACAAGATTTGAGGTTGTGTCTTAAGTTCCCCTCTCTCAGGATTCATTGTCCTCCACACTTTTCCAGAGGCAGGCACCTAAGACCACATTTTCTCACAAAAACAAAGTGGAACAGGAAGCGCTGAGGCCCAGCTTTGCTCCAATGTCCACCGCTGCACTAGGAGAGCACTCATCTAGAGTGAGCAACCCAGCAACAAGTACCTCTTCTCCTTGCCAGGAGAGAGGTGAACCTGCAATGAAGACTCAGTGACCCTACAGAAGTTGCTGGTTGTTAAAACCCACCCAACTTGTTTTGCCATCTCTCTTATACTACACTTCCATTAATGGAGAATGAAATAAATACCTATAAGTTGCACCCTCCACAGAGGAAGATCGACATTTTAGGCACTATAACACTTCACGGTCCTGGTCTGATAGCCTATCACAAATTTTCTGTTGCTGTGCTTTAGGAAATACAGACTGCAACAACAGCACTAAATATCTGCAGGAGCTGTACACCAGGCATGGATGTTTTCATTTAGAAAGAACAGTGGAGATGGGATTGCACTGAGTTATCACAGGTCTTAAAAAGGTTGCTTAGGTCATTAATGCCCTCTCGATAGCCACACAGAGCTGTTCTCCATAATGGGAAGTACACAATGTTAAAAAAAAAAAAAAACCATAAAAATTGCTTTACCACATTATTGTGGAATGGAGGTTCAGTCATTATCCTTGAGAACCAAGAATCATCTACTTTAATAGATATTTCTGACAAAGTATTTCATATTTATTTTTTATCCTTATTAATTATAACAAATCATGTATCACACATCATTGTATTTAGACCTTCACCAATATTTGAATTTTAAGGAAATAAAGTGTCATTACAACTTTAAAACCTATCAAAAATAAAGCAACACCAGTTTCATTTTTTTCTGATGATTTTGCTCAGGTGAAAAAAAAGAGTAATTTTAAATGTTATATAATGCTTGTGGGTCAAGGTTTGTATTTTCTGGTTTCATACACAAACATATTTTCAAAGAAACATTCATGTACTAAAGTATTTTCAATAGAATTACTGCCTTCAGTTTGTTTTCACACAAAATATGAGACTCTTTTCAAGTTAATGGATAAATTTGCTCATCTCTTTCTTTATTATAAGGCAAAGATAAATAAGTCTTTTTCACTCAATCTGCTGAGATAACTTGTGCCCATGCCGAAAGGTGATCTGTTCTAATCAACTTCGTGAAGTCTGATGGAATTACACTGAACATATTTCATACCTGACACAACTACAGAATGATACAGTTCAGGACAAACATTGGTGACCTGAATAATACATGACAGACAGATGACCGGGTGAGAAAAGTAATTTTTCACCTACACCACTTGAGTTTCTTTATTAAAGGCTGAGACATATTTGATGGAAAGAAGGCTGCTTTGCCAGCTAAAAGCTGGTGTGTTTTATTAATAGCTCAGTCAGTATTCCCTTGCCATTTTACTACTTAAAACATTATTTTGACAATAAAATAGTGCATGAATCTAGTTTGCATGGAAAGTACCATGGAAAACACCACCAACATTACTAAAGAGAAAAATAAAGATTTAAGAAATATAAAGCTGTTAATTATTTAACTGTTAATTCTTAACAGTTATACATATTTTAAATTCTGTGTAAAAATTCACAGGAAGTAGAAAGGGATTCTGGAAATAAAACAACTACATGATCACAAGAGAATGCAACAAATACCTGTAAATGGGTAGAAATTATCTTTCCCATGAGCTTGCAAGTAGATATAATACATTTAAGAAGAAATACACATTTCATGAAAGGCAAGTGAATTTGGCCTGGAAAATAAGAAATTGTTTTATGTGACTTAAATAGTATTTTGACAAAGAAGGTTAAGTGTAGGACAAACAATATCTTAGAAGTTAGCATGTGAATAGGTGGACTGCCTCAAGTATTTCTGTGTCTGAAACCAAACCAAGTTTTACTCTTGGCTGTATTTTTCCTCTGCAGATAGCAGCCAGGACAAATAGTTTTCTACAAATTCATAGTGTGTGACACTAGTGATTCCAAAGGGTAGACAAAGAGCACATGCTCATGTTGTACTAATGATGTTTGTTCCATCAATTTAATAAGTAAGTGGGGCCCTTCCATCCATCACTGCTATCATGAACTCTCAACAATCTCTTTTCTATGCTCAAAGAAACTTAAAACTTGAAATGAAATCTCAGAAGTTTCTTGTGATACTGTTCTGCTTGCTGTAACAGAAAAAATAACATACCAGATACATTTAAACTACATTTCTTCAGTTATTGCTTTTATGGTAGCATTTTGAAGCTAATTGAATTCACATGTCATACTGAAAATAGTCTAAAAGCTGCTATAAGTTTAAATGTGAGTACAAAACTGATCATGGACCTAGCAAGCAAATATCACTATATGGTCACAAATATTTCACTTGAAAGAATAAAAAACTTGTTCCTTGTTACAGGAAAATACACAAAAAGTTGACCTGAGAGAAATAAAACTATTTTAAAGTATGCAGTGTATGATATTGGATGGGTTTTCCTAACATTAGAAGCGTTACATATTTATAAAATATTAACGTACAGATTTAAAGGTATAGCACTTAATCAAATTTACAATAAATCAGACCCAACTGTAATCAGAAATTGTCTTGGATCTACATATGGCTTTAAAATCCTCTGCTTTTCTGCATACAAATGTATAACACAAACACTCAGGAAGATTAGCTTTTTAGGCTTTATCAAGTCTTGACTTTTCAGAAAGGAATACAGCCACAGAGAAATGGATTCCTCTCACATGTATGTGGAGTCTTTGTCATATCTTAACCACAACAAAGATTCCTTCGTGCAATTAATCCTCAGTGTCTCTGACGACGTCCACAGGCCCTCCTAATTTGGATCAGCTTAGCTGAAGACGGGGTCTTAGTAAGCATAATATTCTGCACTTCTCAATAGGGAATTACCTGAAAAAAGTTGCACAGATATAGTTTCCTGAATTGTTTCAACAGCTGTTTGTGATGCTACTTAAGAAGCCAAAAAGATCACGCCCAATAATGTTGTGCAAAGACATTTTCAAGATAATATTCAGAATAATACTTTAAATCATAGACTCTTGCTGAAAGGAGATTGACTGCAATGCCCAAAATTTGAAGGAGTTCTCCACATCAAGTACAGCTACTGGGAAACCGATGACAAAACCTTTAGTAGGCGTTTTCAGGCTAATACAGAACATGAAATCTAAAAGGCCCTCACAGTGTACAGTGCCCAGTGGTTTTCCAGATGGAAACTTGAGCCTCAAACTCTGCATCCCATCATTAATCCTCAATGTCAAATATGACACCATACACATGCACGCGTACTTATGAGTCAGAGAAGGAGGCTGTTGGAAAACCTTTTTTCATCACAATGACAAAAGCAAGTTAAAACTTTAAATTCTTTCAAAGAAAGACTTCATCAGTTTCTGTATGTGATCCAGTCACTGCTTTAGTTGAACAGTGAGGAGTAATTTTAAAAGTTTTGTAGCTTTGACAGTTGTTTCTATAGCAGCCATGTTGTTACGGATCATTGCTTTTCTGAACTGAAGAGAATTCTTCATCTTACAGAAGTTTCCAACATAAGAATATTTTATTTGTGAAGATTAGACCTATTTGCTTCTCATCAAAATACATATTTCTTCTCAACTTGAACTCTTTTTTGCCAGGATAGTACATTTAATTTATGTCTTTCCATAACAACAAACCTAAGGATCATTAGTTGAGCTTTAGAGAGTGTAATACATCTGCCAGAGGCTGTTGGCACCAGCAGTGACTAAGCTGAAATGTCTATGAGTTCCTCCAGGAATCAAAGAAAGCTGGCTTCAAGCCCTCATGCCCAAACAAAGATAAAAAAACAAAAGCAAAACTTTTGCAGTGATCTTTAGAAGTCAAATGTTATCCTCCTGTAAACACTGAATTTATATGTAAAGTAGAAATAACCAGGTTCCTGCAAAGTAGTCAAGTTGTATCATAACAATATACCCAGTAGTTGAGTAGCAAATGAACATTATACTAAAAATTGCAAGAAAGCAATTTGGTGGCCAAGAAGAAAGGACTCTCATATCAAACCAGGCCCAGGAGTGTCCTGTGGACAGTCCTTGCATAAAAGATGTGAAAGCTTAGCTAAAATAGTAAAATACATACATTTACAAGTTTAATAAAGTGCACCCATATTTTGTATTTTCAATATTAGTCATCTGCCTTAGTGTTCTCGCTGAATAGTATAAATACCCATTGGGTATGTGGACATCTCTTTCCTTTTACGGTTTTCACTTTGACATATGCTGGTCACTGTTTAGTAGTTGCAAAAATGGCTGAAAGCAGGGAGTCACAACAAAGACTCTTTCCAACCTCCATTAAACATGTTGCGATGCTATTCTAAACATAATCCTTAATCTGTAAATCATTCTCTGTATTACAGCCATTAGCTGCAAGGCTATACCTATGCAATCATATTCCCATCATATAATACCAATATTCCCATCATATTATCATACAGGATATATCTAGTCCCCATTGCCATATAAGGAACACAGTCCCTGTTTCCTCTTCACATGATGGATTTCACCTCAACAACTGTAGTGGTTTCGAGTTTTTGTTTATGACAAATCTTCATTTATGTTACTGCAGAACCAGTTCTTTTGACTTTGTATCAGAAACAAAAATAATATTCTATTACTCCTATATAATAAATTTCAGGTTATTGTAATTAAAACTCTCTATCTGGAGATGGGAAAGAAATGAAACAAATGTGCAAATAAGAACAGTTTGTGCCCTTTCCTTCTGCTAATCAGAAAGTTGCAGCAGTCTGTTACCACATAGTTACAGGTTTAAAGACTTGTCTTCACCAAGTGCTGGGATCTTCAGAGTATTACACTTCACAAGTAGGCTGAACTGACTCCAATCTAGAACAGAGGCTGAACATAATTTCTTAAGTAACTTTGGTGGTTTTTTACTTATATGGTATAGCTCAAAGCTGTTAAAGAGCAGCAACAAAGAACTTCATCATAAACTTTCACTTCATGACAGAACCAAACTTTTTTACCAGGCTACTATTCCTTTCTTTTGATTTACAGCTTCTGTTTTATTCCTTTTCATCTCTAGATCTGGTTTTGGCTGACCTTTACTATTATGCACTGCCAAGAAACTCACTTGTGCTATGGATCAGAACCCTAAAAAGGAAGGAACTGTACTACAGATTCTTTAGCCACACCTGTGGACTTTTTCACCAGTAGCTATTTATACACGTCACCACAGGGCGCTGGTCTAACAAAAAGGGATCCAGACTAACCTGTGAACTATAAAATTGCCTTTTAAGTCTATCTTCATCTGTTCAGAGGAGGAAAATTAAACACCTCTACTCTTCCTTTATAAAAGATTAAAATGCTTAAAGGCCTTCATTATTCAATCAATACACACAATCTAACACGTAAAGCAAGAAAAATAGTAAGACTAGATGCTTAAGGAGTACCAAGTACATTATGCAAACTGTTCATCAAATCACTTGCCAAAGAAAATCACAATCTTTTCCAACAAAATTTGTAATTCTTTCTCCTAGAGTTTGAAGAACGACATTCTCTTTGCTGATACAGCCTTTGGTCTTTCTAGCTGCCCTCAATCTATACTAAGCAAGCAAATAAAATTAAAATTACAAAAAGTAAATGAATAACGTAAATTTTCCATTTCCATTTCTCCTAGAGGGATTCATGTTACATATATTTGATGTTTCTTCTCTTCTTAGGAATTAGTTTCTCTTCCTGATTTCTTCCTCCCAAGAGTAATGTTCAGATTACTGCATGGCCACGTTTAGGAAAGAAAATCTAACCCATAGTATAAATTTCTACAGACAAGTTACCCCCATAGCACGTCATGCCATACAAACTCTCGTTTCTCTTTTCATACCATTTTTTGTAAATATAATTTTAATTCTATTAATTCCATCATTTTTGTGTTCTGTAAGCATTATCTTCTGAGAATGGATATAGAAATAACTGCTACTACAGAGGGATACAGACTAAAAATGGAAGAGGAGAAAAAGCCTTTCTTGGAACAAAGAGGTTAGGCTTTTAATCATGTGCAGCTGCTGAGCTAAGGGGATAGAATACCTAAAACTGTAAATCCTACAAATTATCAGCAGAAGACAACAAACATATACGTACATACACATATATAAAGTTTTATTTAGCTATTTAAATAAAGAGTTAGATTTGCAGTTGTGTACATTTTGGTCCAAATTATGCTCTCTGCTGTATTCCTGTAGGCTTCTATAGAAAGCAGTGAATCAAACATGCAAACATAACATATTGCAGAAATTGACCCTTGGAATCTATTGCCTCTTTAACCTTCTCTCCCTTTGAAAATTAACTATAATTGTCAAGAATGTGAAGACAATTTTTGCATTTGAATGTCAAAAAAGTCTGCAGAAAGACAATATATATTTGTATTCATCCCAAATTTGAAAGGGCAGAGTAAAAGTGGCGCATAAAATCCCTACATAACAAGACTTAACACCGAAAAAAGGTTCCTTCTCCCATTTTTTTCAGTGACTCAAAATGTCTTGATTAGTATATCACCAGACTTTTAATGGGAAAAAAAATACCACAGAAACCATCTAGTTACACAAACTGCCTACCAAAGGTGCACAGCTCATGCAATTCTTTCTGTAAACTAATATACTTTCATTTTAGAATTGATAATTTTTATTTTCTTTCTTTCTTTCTGTCTCCTTTTTTTCCCCCTAAAATCTTTTAATTCCCTGATAATCAGAAGTCTATTCTTAATTTCCATTCTTACTACAAGCCATCTTCAGTATATTCTAGCCAACTGACAGTATTTTCACCAACCTTTCTGGGGTTTTATTCTCTTTCACTCAATTTTCTTCGTATTTTAACTTTTACTGCTTTTGAGAAGAGTGATATCTTCTCTTTGTCTTTTCCATGCCACCTTCAACCCTCCTGTAAAATCTAATCAAGGCTGCCAGCTTCTCTTTCTTCCTGCAGTAAGGTTTCAGCAGCAGAACTCTTTCTTTCATGCTACAAGTCTCATAATCATGCTTCCTCCAGTGGTTTCATCTTCATATAGCACTTTAACATGTTCAAGTAATGTTCTACAACACTTTACATTGATGTCTCTTTCAATCCCCACAAATCAAAACCTAGTCCTTCTGGAGATCTCACTGTAAAAGGATAACCTACTTATAGTCAAAACTTATCTCTTTACTCTATCTGTAATATTCTTTGTTACAGATGATGCCACACCAACATTTCCTTAAGCCGGATTTATGTAGAGGGGAAATCACATCAGGTCTAATCTCTTTGCTGTAACCAGGATGGTCCTTTTCATTTCTTCTGTCTTGTCTGCCAGGGATTAAAGACTCCATGATGGACTGAGATGCCAGTGAGGGTCTTTCAGTGTCCTTCCCCATATTTCTTACCCATATGTCATGAAAAGTGGATTCCCTCATATACTCCACTATTCACTGAGACTCTCATGACATTTCCTAGAAAATGCTGTACGATCCCAACCAAATTCCAGACAAAATGTATCATTTTTATTTGAACAACTAGTGAAAGAGATTTGAAATTTCCTATCTTCCTACCTTCTCGCATTTTATGTAATATCTTATATGGTAAACTCATAGATAGAGGGCTCCGTGATTGTGTGCAAGTCCAGTGTTTAATACAACAGACAGTGATTTAAACTATACATTTAAAGTAATATAAACACTATTTTATGTTGAAGGAAGTATGTATCTGGTGGATACATTCATATGGATTGTAACTTCAGAGACACTCTTCTGAGCAACTTGGCTGTTAGGAGACAGGAGTAAGCATGGGATTTGCAGTATTATGATACAAAAGAAAAGGAAGGAAATCTATACATTGGTGAAGACGACTGCTTTTCTAAAAATTTATTCTAAAAATAATTTTTATTTCTGGTCAGATTTTCCTAAAACTATTCTTGAATATTCTACCACTGGATACCTTAAGGAGAATTATATGCAAGCTACAGTGAGTTTTTTATTTTTTTTTTCCAAGTCACAGGGTGGACAATGGTAACATCCATTCCACACAAGAGCTGGAAATGTTTCTGTTTGAGGAAATATTTTCTTAATTTTATGAGCTGTAGCTACATTGTTAATTCAGATCTGGTTCTTAAGTTTCCAGGATAAGTGGTCACCTCAGGCTAATACTCTCTGCTGTAGGTCTAGTAAATTAATAAATACAGCTTTCCACTATACTATACCTGCCAACTCTCAACTTTTTCATCTGATACATAGTTTTATAAGAGTATTTCTAGTCACAGCATAAAGTCTTATATTTATCTCAACTGTTATTCACCACCTCCTCTCCTGCTGTCTGATGATTTTCATGCAGTTCCTGGATATCCCATTTTAAAACCCAGCACACCCAGAAGGAATGTAGACTTTTTAGCTTAAAGGGAGAAAAGTTCTAATTAAGAGGTGTAAATCCTTCTGTTCCACATATTTTTAAAAAGGGGTAAGAGCCAACACTCACAATTTTCCGAGAAGAACAATCCCTCCAGCTACTGTGTGTACTACATAAGGGAGTTGAGCCAGTTTTAGCCACTTATGAAACTCAGAGTATTTGCAGAGGGGCCAAATACAACAATCAACTGTATGAACTACAGAAACCTTCAACAATCCAGTGGCGAAACAGCAGGGTTTGAGCCATTTTTCCATTTAAATGTAACGAGAAGTAGTGGGACTTTTACTCCTTGCACTCTGAGCTTGCAGAAATTTCCTGTGTGTATTTTCTTTATTTAAGAAAGATTAAAAAAAAATATTTTTTAAAAAAAAAAAAAACCAACAACCAGTAAGCCAGTAGTTACTTATGACAATGGCAAGTTCTTTCATGTAAATAATAATAATAAATTAAAAAAAAAAAATCCTGGCTATGTCATACATATGACTTATATTTCTCTTTAGCTAGATTCCTATGGAAAGATGGCAACATATCTTTATGTTCTGACCTGAGGGACTAGCAGGGCCCCACTGATTCTTTGGTTGGGCACCAGCATTTGAGAATGGTTCACCACAATATATTTGTATTCTTAACATAGCTTAAGTCAGTGAAAGTATTGTAACTAAAATCTGAAAATATAGGTGGGGGAAGAAGAGAAGAAAAACAATGAAAGCCTGACTTCCCTGATGCCTAGAATTCTTCCAAAATCTCTGAAGAAAAACATTCTAAATTCTTTTCATGAAGTTTAATTTATACTGACATGACATGTCTTTGGCTCTAGTGAAACCAAAACTGCTAACTAAAAGCTTCTTCTCTTCCCCCAAATTCAGCAAAGCTGAACTGGCAGTATTAAGATTTCAAAGGGAATACACAGTGAATGTAACAGAAATAATATTAGGTAGAGTGCCTCCAAAATTAAAAAATAAAAACACCAACAAACACAAAAAATGTTTCATGAAATGACAGAAGCAACATCGGAACTGCTGGAGTGGCACAATACAAGCTTTCGGAGATTGTCATATGTTAAGCAATCCCCATTGGCCTGTGTTTTTTACATTCTCTTTGCAACAAATTTCCTGATACTCAACTTTAAGAATAAAGAAGACATTCCAAAAGTTCCCTTAAATCAGAGAGACAGCAACCACAGATTTCATCCATTTCAAAGGCAACCCCTAAGATTAATACATTTCAAAACATATCCCAAATACTTAGGCTGGCTATAGTTAGATCAACCCATCCTCATAATTTGTTTCATCTTTTTTCATTTTTTGGAGAGCAAAACATGAAAGATGTAATGCAGCCACACCAGCCAGACTTTATAGAGCACTTGTAATTCATTTTAGCTGTGAGGTTGACCAAATCTCATCATTTGCTCTACTTGAGACGTATTCCATCAAAATAACATAGTCATACAACCAAATTCAGGATGAAGAGTTCTTTCACATATTTTCTATTTTGAGGGAGGGACTCAAAGCACACATCTAGACAGCCACTATTCTTAGTAATGCTCCATCTCTGTGATTTCAGATAGCCTGATCCACTTTCTAGCCTGCATAGCCTCACTGAAAAAACAGAGGAAAAACCACAACATGGAATTATACATTTTGCCCCATTTTTGACCTGCTCATGCTAATCTATGGTTTCAAATAGGTCGCCTCAGCCCTAGCTAAAATACCAGAGACCAAGACTTGGTGCAGGAGGAGGAGCTGAGGAGGGATATTTGCAGCTAAATGGACAGAAACCAACAACCCCTCCCTCCCTCTCTCTTCTCTCTTCACTTTCCGCTGCCACAACATGGTTTAACAACATACCAATAAGATGAAAGGATTTTTGCCGTCAGACTTCAAGATTTACTTCTGTCCACGTCATGTGGCACTCAGTCACGCAATGCAAGACCCTACACAGGCCTTTATTGAGACTTCTTGACCAATAAAAAATCATTTGCTATGCTTTCTATTTTAAGACTTCATGACTGTACTAGGTCATCCAGCCTTAAACCCTCCTTTTAGGTGGAGCCAAACACTTCATATCAAGTGCATTGGTAAATGAATAATAGGTATATTGCTTGTATAAGGACTAGACTTCTACTGATTTTCACAGTTTTCCTTTGAATTTGTTTTCTCTGGGTAGACAAGAAGTCCCAGTAACAGTGAGACCATGGAAAATGTACATCAGTAATAATTAAAGAGCTACTGTTCACTCTAGTATTTTTTGTTTAGGAAAACACAAGAACTAATCTTATCTTAATTGCTTAAAAAAAAAAAAAAATAATAGTCTGGTGTTTTCCCTGAAATTAAATAATGAATAGGGAGTAAGATTTCCAAATTATCTCAATACACATGACAGCTTCTTTTTAGGCATTGAAAAGAGCCTGAATTTCCTAAAGAATGCCACTTCCAGTGAGCAAATCAAACAAAGCAACCAGATGTCTGTGAGAATTCAACACTTCCACTAAAATCTCCCAATGAGAATGACACAGAACATAAACAAAGGAGTAACAACTAGAGAGAAGAGCCCCACATGTCCACGAAAAAGATGCAGAATTTTTTTTTTTTTTTTTAATTGATTGGGTCTCCAACAAGCTCAATAAGGAAGGGAACTGGAAAGGGATACAGACTACAAACAGTCTTCATGGGCGCAGTGGTGTCTTAGATGAACAGTAACCAGAATTTAAAAACCATAAGGAAAACTGTAGACTTACAGACAACTGCTGCCAATGCTGTCCGCTTTCAGTAGCCAGTTCAAGTTATGTTAATGACAGCTAAAGCATGACCATTTATGATCCTGATAGAGGAAAAGCTGGGATGAGTTATACTCATGCCCTTGCACATAAGGGTCAGACTGGAAATGATTTGGTGTAGGTGATTGTCTCTACCGAAAGTAGTAGGTTTCTAACTAAATCCTAATAATACAAACACAGAGGCTGTTAATGTACTTATTAGCCATCACAAAATGCATTTCACATTGGATGGTTACAATACATTATATCAGCAGCAATCACACATCTGTAATAACAGTAGCAGTTCATTTAAGGAGAGCAAGTATACCTCTTCTTCCAAGCCATTATGTGAACATGATGAATGATGATGGCACTACGCTCGTATGGGAGGGAAGTGGAGCTGGAAGGTGAAAGAACTGCCTTTGTAAAAAATAAATGAAGTAGCACATGGATGGGTATATTTGGCTATATTCAGGTATAAACATTTTAAAAATCATCACAATGAAAAGATGCCTCCAAAACCAGTCAAAAGCAGTTTAAATATCAAGCAGGAAAAAAATCCTACAACAAAACTATACAACTTCAGAATCAAAAGAAAAAAGAAGTGAACAATGATGCTTTAAAAAGTGAGAAAACACTAAACGAAACACGTTTCAGGAGGGAGTAACTCCCAGCATTAGAACCAACCACTTCACAAGGGTCAGTTGTCCATAGCTTTTAAGCCTGTGCTTGGGGTCACTAAAAACTGGGTGATATTTGAACACAGATGTGCACAAGGCTGAAATCCAGACGTTGTGCCCCAAAACTAGCCCAGAACTATGCTGTTAATTAGGTAAAAAATTGACACAGTACTTCATAGCTAACCAGAGTAAAGCATGCTGGGTAGTTGTAATAACAACAATTTCGTGGCACAAGTGGAAAAGAAGCATAGGATTATTTGATTTAATAAATAATAACTACGGGGTTTTAACTTTCTTTTCACAAGATGTTATAATAAATCTATCCATAAAAGACAATGCAGGAAAGATGGAGAAAAAATAATCCTTTTGAACAGAAAATTTTAATGGTTGTTTACAAACTGAAATACATGTTGGAATTTGATTGTCTCCCTGGAGTTTGGTGGAGCTTAATGAACATAAGTGCAACATAAAGGGTTTGTAAAATAATACTCCTTTTTCGTATTATTCAGGTTACAGGTACACATGGGTATTGGGGGCAATAATTAAAAAAAAAAACAAACCTGAAAGAGTATTTCTTCCTAAGGACACTACAGCAAAAAATAATCTTTCCTTAATACTGAAACAAGTGTCGAGGAAAAGATCCAGCTGTCACACAGCCTGGAGTGTCACAACCCTGCTGGAGAACAGAATATCAGGTGGAAGATACGTCCTCCTCTGTAGTTAGGTGTTCTAATTGTCAGTCAGCCAAGCCATGGAGTCAGGTTGTTTCTGACAGAACACTTAATCTCCCAGCCTGCCCCTTGCAACACAGAGAGAAGGTACAGGGTGCCCAGGAACACATCCTGCAGATGGTCAGGACCTATGGTTGCAATTATTTACAGAGGTAAGGAGGACCATCAGAACGCAGAGATTTCTCTTCATCTCTCACTAAAGAAGCTGAGCTCTGAAGTTGGCACCCCTGAAAAGTTCACATGGTTCTGGAGGTTCATAGGGGTCACAAACCTCTTCTCAGATGAGAGGACAGTGTATATTCTACTGACAAGTGCTGAGGAGCATGACTGAAACTTTACAACACATGAAAGTGGGAAAATAAACAACACTGCCACACAAAGACAGATGTGGAGCAGTCAAGGTGGATGCTTTATGGCACTTGATATTCCTCAACACTCCGCTATAACAGCATCGTCTGTTGGGGCTCATACCATATTTAGGAAACTGATCCACTTTTCCCTCTCCCCTAACTATCTGTTTCTTCATCATCAGGAAAAAGGTTAGCTGTTTTAAAGATGATTTATGTTAACAAACATGATGCTGTGATAGTGTAGGTATTTCTTCATATAGCAGATTTCATTCCTTGAAATGGTTGTTCCACCTCATCCTTGCAAAATTCAAGACAAACGGGATAAACTACAGTCCATCCTCTCACATGCCTCTACACATATGCGGAATTCTTACTATCTTTAGCTAAACAACTAGGGATTTTAGCAGCAACAGGTACTGCCCTGTACATGGGGACTGAGGTTACTTGGAAAAAAAGTCAGGAGGGAGGACGAAGTTCTTCTTTCCTGATTTTCTTACCAGAAACCACCATATATCAGGGCATATCATATACTTGGAGTTATGCATTGTCCAGGTGGGACCTTTTCCAGGAAAACTCATCGCACTGATTAAACCTAAGTCCTGAACGATTTGGCAGTGCTTCTTGAACTGACTTTACACTACCTCTATGGGCTTTGTCTCAAAAGGAACCCCTGTTTCACTCTCTATCATTTCTTTTGCCCAAGAACTCATCTGTTAAATGTCCACTACTGTTCACTGCAGAGTACATCTTCACCACCCAGAATTTATAGGAAGAAATGGCTCTGAAATTTGGGTAAGCCTGAATTAGTTTTATTATCAACATTTCATTTCCTGGAAATATTTATCTCCAATGATGTGAATGAACAGCTCTTTACAGTCTATTTTTCTTCAGATTACTTCAGATTCATGTTGTGGAAATCCAAATCGTCTGTTATAAATCTAAAGAAAAAAATTTTTTTTTCTTTAAGAAATAATTTATATGCTACTCCCATAATACAGAATTTAATAAGCTCTAATAAAAAAACTAAGAGAATGCATGCTTATATTGATTCTTATGCAACATGAAATAATTTGTAGACAGAGATTCAGAACAAATGAGTATAAAATAAATCCTTCCTAGCTGTTTTGGCAAGTTTTACCACTAGGTTTTACTTTAAACCTAAACCAGAAACATATAGACATTGCCCACACAAAGGTATTATTGTCAACAACAATAATAAAAATAATATTATCTGGGACCTAAAAATTGTTGAAGGCAAAATAGCTCAAATGATTCTTAATGCCTTTCAGGCACATCTGAATCAAATAAGGTAATTATTCTTTAAAATGCTTACACAAAGTCTGATTTGCATGCTAGTAATTGCTATGCCTTGTGGCATCTAGCAATTGACACAGCAATGATTTTAATTATTGTAATTTCATCAGTATAAATACTTCAAAGTTATGCAAATAGTACCTCATAATCCACATAGACAGTTGAGAGTATTTGATTTACTACTCTTGTAAGGCTCTTTGTCTATGCAGTTTACTCTCAGATGTGACTGTGCATTGCAATTGAAGCCTTTCACTCACATCAAAGCTCTAAATCATAACAAGATGAGCTAATTTTACAAAGACTGACACTTCAAACATTAACTTGCAAATACAATTATAAGATGAAATATATAAAGGACTTTACTAGGATATCATCTGGCACGGATACCTGCAGCTAATCATATCTAATGTTTTCTATGACAGCGGTAAGCAATGATATTGCAAGGCCAAATGCCTTGGTGTGAACAATTAGGAACTGCCACTCTTGCATCTGAACAGCTCTGTAAAAATGCTTCATCCTGTTCTGCCGTTTAAAAGTTGCACATTTTAAGTATTTTTTTTTAAGCACTAATATTTTTTTTAAATAAATTAGGGAAAACACTATTCTTATTACTGTTTCTAATATGGAAAAACAAGAAAAAGTATCGCGACGTTTTATCTCAATACAAAAGTACATTCAGAGTGAATGCATCTAAAATTAATATGTATGACACTCAAAGGAGGGGAAAAAAAAGAATTTTTACTGTCATCTAATTATCTTTTATTTACAGAAACCCCCAAACCCGTGTTCTAGGCCAGATGTTCAGATGCTGCAAATCACAGCTTTCAATAAATCTTAGACAATTAAAGAGAGCTTTCTTCCCTTAGATAGCAAGATCTGTGTCAAACTCACAAACAAAAAGTTGGATATCATAACATCAAAAGTAAAAAACATTGTTGACCAGCAATATTCTCAAAGCTGTCGCTAATACTTGTTTTACAGAAGAGCTTCAGTATAATGTTAGTTATCCCCAGTTCAGGATCCACATGTGCTGAAAGAGAAAAGAACCAGACCTGTCGTACTTTTTATTTTAAACTTTGTTTGGTTTAAAGCCTACCCTGAAGAGTAGAGGTAAACAAAATCATAATTAGATCATCTACAAACAAAATACTTCAGAGGTCCTCTACATGCACAGGTATCTTGGAGGGAGTTTGATGCCTGACCTGACAAGCAGTCTACATAGAGGCAACGTGGCAATGGACAGAGGTAGTCCAGTAAAGAAGGATACGGTGGGATTGTAAACTAGAAATTACATTAGAATCAGAAAGAAATTTTACATAACAGAAAAGTCCAAAAGGATCATGACAACTTATTTACAAAAAGTGCCACTGAATTCCTTTGTTTCTTATTTGTTGCATAATATTTATAATTTAATCTTGTAAAGCAGGAGGTGGAAATAGAAGGGGTACAGAGATAATAAGAACTCTCAAAATCAAGGAACAGCCTTTACGTAAGTAAACTTAATCTAGGAAAAGAGAGGTCTTAGGTAAAATACCAGAAAGGGCTATAAAATCACGAAACATTCGAAGAAAGCATACAGGGAGCAACTAACTCTCATACTAAAAGAATGAGAAAACAGATGATGAAAACTAGGAGAAATGAGATTTAAAACAAATAAAATGATTTTTTTTTAATGCAGTGTGTCATTAAAAGGCAGAAACCACTGCCTCAGAATATTTTGAAGGCAGAGGTAATAAATGGGCTAAAAAATGCTAATTCATGGAAAAGGGGTTTGTCCAGATCTTGAACAACTTTGGGTAGGATGCAAAAGCTGACCCAGGAGGTCCTAGGGATCTTACTGATGGAACTAGAAAGATATCACTCCATACTCACCTCTTCTACCTGTGAAGTATTTGCTACCTGCAACTGTCACAGTCAGGAAATAAGCACAGAGCAACTGTTCTGAGATTTCTCTGAAAGTCAGTGACTGTAATATTTTGCAAAATGGCAAGCATATGGAATCACAAACTGTGAAAATTAGCATGAAAAAAACCCTGTATAGTATGAATATCGCAAAAGAAAGTACAACAGAGTCTGTTTGGAGAACACATATCTACTTCTTTACACATTCAAATGTAACTTGGTCTCTCAGCTATTGCTCCAGCAGAATCAAGAGAAAGTTGACATAGGGTAAAAACAAGATGTCAACATCAAGCATTTCAGCCAAGCTGTAGCCTACACAGGTAAAGGATGACTTGCAAATACACCTCACATAAGAAAAGGGAAGGAATCACTTGAAAGGAAACACAGAAAATCAGACAGCAGCATGAACAGCTAAATAAATCCCACACGACAAACAATGAAACATTGAGTAACAATGTTGAATCACACTACATAAGAGCATGGTGATGGAAGTGACATATCAGTTGAATCACATGTAAGAAACTAGAAATATCACAAACCAGAATTAGTTTTACAAGTGTTAACCAGCTGCAATTATTCCAGATTTTTTTTTTCCTTCTTTGGTTTACCGGCTCACCCATTGCTACTGTCTTAGCAAGTTTCCTTCAACGGATGAGGAAATAAGAACAGTTTAATAAATTAAGAACTATTTTAGTGGAAAAAAGTAGCCTCCTATGTCTGTTCCTGACTCTCATGTGGAAGAAAAATACTTAGTAATTGTATATATCTAGCTGATCATTCAATATCTGTTTCACTGCAAACTACAAAAACCACACAACATTAATCAGAATATATTTTGCACCTGAATCTCTATTTGCGCACCTATGTGGCTTATTTTTTTCACAGGTATTACCTTCTTTCAGCACCACTTAAATCAATGGTCATTGCAATTGTGCAGCACTTATTGTTTGATGTCCTAGATAAAAATATTAGTTCAAGAATCCACACTAAGCACAGAAATATTTTATATCTTACCTGAAATCTAGTAAAGATATCAAAAATATGTGTAGGTTAGATGATTCAACCAATTTTTCATCCCTGTAAGCAGTCCTTCAATAGCAAATGCAAAATTAACTGAAAAATACTATGGGAAAATTTTACTCTTGTTATCTCTGCTGCACTAAAAGACAGAAGTCATGGCATTTCTGGCACTTTTCCAGAACTTATAAGTGTTTGGAAGATAAAATGAAAACACTGTTACTGCAAGACTAGTACTAAGAAATCAATGCACACAAAATATAGATGTCAGGCAACTTCAAAATAAAAGATGCAATATACATACTTGGGGTGTGCTTTTGGGGAAGGGAAGATGTATGACTTGCTAAAATGTATTAAAATCCCCACAAAACCTATTAGAATCCAAGTTTAATTTTTAACCTCTTGACTTTTCTTTCTGTTAATTAACATTGGGATCCCATCCAAAAGTATTTGCACAACATTCATTTGCTAATAGATTAAATAATCTGAACTATTGCTGGGAACAGCGCATCCTTATAGTCTGAGAAGTATGTGTTCCAGAAATACTGTTCTTGTAACCATTAAAAGTGACTTGGAGCATGATTAAGAGCCATGTAACACTAAATTCAAATTAAACACATTGGTAACTAGATTCATATGTGTTTAGAGCAACACAATAAACCAGTATGAACACAAGTATTTATATGATGAAACCAAAGTAAACAAGCAACAACAGAAAGAGAACAAGATGGAAATTGAAACATTACAGTCTTTATATCATACCATAGAGTATATTGGCACTTATGAGAAGAGTTAGCGCTCATTATTGCAAAGTATGCTACACTGTTTTACGAAGACTTGGAAGAATCTGTCCTTGCTGATATGGCGAAAGTCACAAGTTGAGTATCAGCATCATCTAACGAAAAAAACAGACCAAAAGAAACCTTGTTAAAAACTTAATTTTTTCCTGTAGCAACTCTGCAAATCCTTGTAAATGTTTCAGTTTTTACTCAAAGCCACTTTGTCTTACATTGGGACTGAATGTTTTAAGTTCTATGAGTCACTTATTTAGAGTGAGAAGCCAACATATGTCAGGAGATCCATGTAAAGCTGGTGATCAGTAATTTGCACTCTAGAATATCCCATGAATGATCTAAAGAAAAGTTAGAACAGAAGAAAAAAGCATTAATTTCTTACTGAAATTTCTGAAAAAAAACCCAAAACAAAATAAAAATAGAAAAACTCCAACAAACCCAAACAAAAAACCCCAACCAACCAACCAAAAAAAAAACCCTTTGGACAGGTCAATCTTTATAAAGGAAGACTACCTGCAACATTTTAATTTAAAAGTTATAGAGCAAATCAAGTGTTCCATCAGGTAATTTTATTCCTACTACCACATACACAATATAACAAAAATTTAATTACTGCAAAAAACATTATTGTTTTTCTTTCACCCATGCCCAAAATTGTTGAGATGAAAGAGAATTCTAATCTGTATTACCTGCAGGAACCAAATTCCTAAAGATTCTGTATCTAGATGGACATGTCATGTCCATAATAATAAAATTAGAAAAAGATTACTGGTTGAGAGATGAGGAGCCTTTCAGTTTTAGTTATGAGTTCTTGCTTGAGTCTGGTCTCAGTGGTGTGAATTTATCACCATCGGTGTTATTTGGAGCTTTATTTGAGAAATAAACAAGGATGTTAATCCAGTTTATGATGATGAGTGAACCTCACTATGTCCATTTTTAATAGTTTCCTGGAATTCAAGCAGGCCTACTAACAGTTAGGTTTAAAACCTTCAGAATAAACAAAGTAAATTTAAGAGAGTGAGTAAAAGAAGCAGCATACTTCCCAGCAGACCCACACTGTGACTTCGTCTTGCAATGGAAAGAAATGAAAACTATAAAAAAATAGTTTAAAAATGTATTTCTCAATTTACAGCATTTGTGGTCAGAAGCAGTTCCTCACACAAACTCTCAGACTGCTATGCAGAGTGATATAGGTGCAGCAGAATTTGAAGAGCCTTGATTATATTGTACATGTATTTCATGTCATAAACATATGAAACATTTAAAATATGGTATTAAATATGTAACGACATTTCCTGGCATGGAAAGAACAAAGGTGTGAGAGAGCAGTTTTTTAAAAAGCTTTTAAATAATGCTGGTAAGAAATATCCCAACACGATAAAAATCCTGTCTTAGAAAATTCCCTTCACAGTATTCTCTTTGTTGTACATGGAGGCTGTGTCTGAAAAAGGTACTGCTGGTTCCTTTAAAAAAATTTTTAACTATTTAAGATGCTACATAATTATTTTAAACCATTTGGCAGTAAAGGTGACTACAGCTTAAGTGTTAAACAGTTGTTGACGGTTATGAGCAACACTTTTAAATAACTGTAATAGTAGTAAGAGATGCTCAGAATTTAAGAGAAGATTTTTATTTTTTTTTTACATAATCATCTTATCAACTTCTTCCTGCTGCTTTCCATAGCTTTCCCTTGACATTCACTTGAGTAGGATAATCTACCTGACTTTCTTGTTACAGGTTCCCAATGACACTAAAACAGAGTGCATGCTGTTGCCCAGTGTCTGAAGTGCTTTGGATCATATCTGAAATTTAAAAAAAAAAAAAAAAGAAAAAAGAAAAAAGAAAAAAAAAAACAGGAAAAAAATGCAAGAAAAAAAAGGACTAAAATTTGGAGGTTTCTAATAAACCTAAATAAATAAACTATCTATATAAAAAGCCTGTTCTCACCATCAGGCACTCTTGTCCTAACAGATAGAAACTTCTGTTTTCTACATCAGTCCTTCAAGAGGACTGGTCTCCCTGATATCTAAGGACAGAGGAAAAAAAAGCTAAATCAGTGAAGAACGGGTCACACTTGAATCCATCAGCAGTCATCTGAAAACCTCATAGAATAAAACCCCTCAATCTTCTCAGATGCAACCAACTGAATCTGTCAGAAATGATCTGATTGACTTCAAGACGTTTCAGAGCACCGAAGAAACAACTGGCTTGGCTGCCAGCACCTTTCTCTGTGTATATCCACAACAGCGATTCCTTTAGGCAAGTCATAGAACATTGTGCCAAGGGCCTCCTTGATACAGTCCTAAGAGCACAGGGGAAAGAGTGCATACCTCACAATCCTCTTCCAGAAAAACTCTCCCTGCATGGCTGGGAATAGCGCTGAAGAGCCAAGCACATGCTATACGTTTGTAAGCATGACTAACATATTGTTTGGTAAAGACAAAACACCAGCAGCATGAGTTTCTGATTGCCCTTTGGATTTCAAGCACTGAGGAAAAAGAAAGGTAGCTTTTCCTTGTCTAGATGAAGAACTAAAGTTCATTCAGGCTGCAGTGACTCCTGGGAGTCGTAGTATATCTCCTTGCAGGCAGGCTCCTTCCCTCCAGGTCCACCTGGAATTGTGAGGACACAGGTAAACAAGGTAGGGCACAAGGTTCAGTGGTGGCACGCCTCAGCAGAATACTAAACCCACAGGAAGCACTTGCCTTTTTCAATTTTCTGTGAGCCCAAGTATATGAGATCCCCTTTCCCAGGATTGTAAGAAATTTCTCTGCCTAGTGAGACTGCACTCTGAGAGTACTGTGTTGAAAAAAATATATTACATTTTGCTCTGGAACAAATGTAGGAGTTTCAATATATATATTTTTTTTCTGTAGAAGTGACTCAAATTAGCCTTATTGCAGTTCTCTTTGTAACCCTGAAACATCTGATATTGCTGTTTTGCATCTTATATCGTATTACCACCTCCTCTAACCCTGCAAGTTAAATTCTCATTGGCGTGGAAATGTTGCCCCCTCTCTCGTGGAAGGCCTACACAAAGTTCTTTATTTATATATGGGAAAAATCCCAGAAAGGGAAAAGATAACTTAGAGATCAATAAAATGTTCCCTGTGGTACTGAGAAATATACAGATGCTGGAAGGGATATTTTTAATAGCCATATTTACACCAACAGCAATGAAACAATGCTAAGAACTCACACAAAAAACAGCATGCTTTCTACACTTGCTTGGATAGAGAAACCTGATCACTGCATCAGAAATCTCCCTTCCCCAACAAGCTCCTGTGTTGAGCAAGCAGGACTAATAAGCAGTACTTCTTCTACCTGGTAGGTAAGGAGTGACTAGAAGAGGCCACCTTAGCACTTCTCTACCAATCACCCCAGAGGATGCTGCAGAGGATCCGGTCTGCATTACTGAATTACTACATGCAGAAGGGCCCACGCGGCCTCTTTAGAGAGCTCTACACAGCCGACATCTGCCTTCTCTGTGCTGAGCCCCGTGCCTGCTATGGTGGTGCACGCATTCGTTCCCACTGGAACTCTCTTTATCCTTCACTAAACATGCTTGCTTAATGCAGTCTTTCAGCTAGTGGAAAATAGGTCCCTTGAAGGCTGTCATTCCCTTTCGGTAACCCCCTGGAACGAAACAAAGAGGTGATCTGACTTTCTGCTCTCCAGAGTTCACTTGGGATCAATTCTAACAACTCTCATAATGTCGAGATTAGGCAGCTTTTCCACCTCCTTGTTAACAAGGCAATGACAAAAAGCTAGAGAAGTCAATTTCCTTTTCAAATAAAACTAAGAAGCAACTCTTCAGTAAATAGAAAAGTTACAAATAAATAAGTGGGGATTCTGACTGGTGAAGCCCTGCAGTACTTCATACTGGAGGTACTGGCTCCTGAGCTAGTGAGGATCATCTTTAGGAAACTGAAATTGGGATTCCATAGGCTTTAAAAAGCAGATGCAAATCCCAGGAGACTCCTTTTTAAGGTTAAGCTTGAAAGCTGCCCTTTTGAAACGGACAGCTGCCAGCCTGACCACTGACCCCTTTGCTTCTCCGGCCAGGGGCCTAAGCAGTCAGGGAGCTGACATCTAATGTGCCTTTCCTCAGGTGCGGCAGCAGGCAGGATCTGGCACCTCCAGACCCAGGCAGTTATTTCCTCGGAGCTGACCGAAAGGCTGAAAGCAGACCTCAGGAACCAACCTGGAAATAACAAGGTCAAAATGATCTGTTTTGAAGCAAAGTCCTTTAAACTGT
Source organism: Leptosomus discolor (assembly GCF_034619465.1). Classification (NCBI taxonomy): domain Eukaryota; kingdom Metazoa; phylum Chordata; class Aves; order Leptosomiformes; family Leptosomidae; genus Leptosomus; species Leptosomus discolor. Next base: position 48,959,932 of record NC_141395.1, on the reverse strand, counting down.
GGGCTTTCAGGAAGGCATTTGGCCAAGTTGCATTGGACCTTCCCACTAGCAATCAGTCTCACCTGCATTCAACACTAGGAAAACATTCTTCAGCCTGCTCACTGTGGTATGAACACCAATGGGTTTCCTCCCAGTCAGCTGATTTATGAGGTGACTAACCCCTCTCCCAGAGCAGGGCTGCAACCCTCTGCTCTCCATTCATATGGACTACAAAACCATCAAGGCCTGCATGGATGTAAAGTATAACTTTCCTTAACTACTGTGGAGCACAACCCCACCACTTTGGTGGGTATTCTCACAGTGTGCGCAGAGCCTGCACTGGACACACCCTGTCCATGCTAAGCTAACAGCCAAGCTATGGGAAAAAAAAGTAAAAATCAAATAACATGTTTCACGTGCTTCCCAACAACATATCTCACTGCTGTTTGCACAACTGAGCAGGTGGATAAAAGCACCTGTCCTGCTTAAAATCGCTTCAGCTTCAAACATCCTGATCAGGTTATCACTGCAGGCTTGCATAAGGGATGATTACACTCATAAAATCTGTGGAGCACAAGACTAGATATTTGTGGAAAGGGGTCCTAGTTGGTGCAGGTCTTTGTCCATTAATACATTATTAAAGCAAATTTTATTTCAAAGTTCTCAGAGCCCCCATCTAAGCAGCCGTTGCCCACTGTGAGATGGAAAGGTCTCCTGAAAGCAAGACCAATTGAAAGAAAGGTGAAGGAACTGTTTCCTGCAGGTTCAACCTGAGAGGTGTCCCGCAGCTGGCCTTAGAGATGCAGGAAATGGGAGGAGGCAGGCAGAACATGGAGTAAAAGTAGGTGAGAAATTATTTAGCAGCTGTATGTGATTTCCAGACTGCAAAGACTGACATTTTAGACAAACACTTAAAATAAACAAATCTTCCAAAGTCTTGTTAAAGACAAGCCAGTGGCCTGATCTTTGCCACAGTCATACTATTTACTGTGACTTGTACTTTGCAAAGAGGAATACAAAAGGAAGAACTAGGCCTAATGACTCACCTAATAAAAAGCCTTAACTCTGAGATAAAACAGTTTGATTTAAAATGAGTAAAACATATAGTTGCTTTAAGATAGTAGAAAATAACTGAATTATTTGAGCCTGAAAATAATCTTACAAGAATTTTAGCTTCACAGGTATGACCTACCCAGTTCCCACTTCTTTGAGCAGATGTTCAGGAGAAACAGCAACATTTATAAGGGCAAACGTCAGATGCGGGGTTACAGTTCAGCTCAGTATTCCTGTGTGACTAGCCAGCCACAGCAGCTGGCCATCAGCCACACAATTCAAAGGCCAACTGTCAAGTTGTCCACACCTCCCACTACCTCAGGATTTACAGGTTGCGCTGTGCAGCAGGAAACTACTGTTTCACTTTTGCAATTAGCAGAAGCAGTATTAGCACTGTCTTAGGGTGAATAATCACGGAAAGGCCACTTGACTCAGAATTTAAAGAGGCACCAACTGGCAACATTGCTACGTCCAGGATAGGGTTCCACATGCTTGTGGCTGGTACCAGCAACTTATATGTAAATATAAAAAAATTGAAAGCCCCAGTACTTCCCAGTCTTTCCAGTACTGTGAGTGCTACACGCCTCAGACAGGTACACCAGCAGGTACAGCTGGAGGCCGCTGGATCCCTATAGTTAGATGCACAATAACACAACCAATATTGTGATCAGGGGACATAATGCAGCCTGGGTTTTTATTAATTTATGTCTTTTTCTCCCCAGGAGTGTTACACAATATCCACAGCCACAGGTCTACCCTCTATTTTTTCCCCCTACGTCATGAAAAAGCAGTATTGTGGCATGTGAAAAGTTTTGTATCTGTTGCTTGACCAATTCCTGGTGTTGCCACAGGGAAGACAAAAGCATAATGTTTCTCTAGCCTTCTTCAAATGAAGTTCCCAATAGTTTATTCAACACTGCACTTATTGGGATGTACTGAGGGATGCAGGGGAATACTTCAGAGAGAATCCCATAGGAAACCACATTAGAAATAGATTGTAGGAGTACGAACTGTGTGTTACAGTCCAAACATCCCATCAAGTCTACCAAAAGTTTATGAAAGAGTAAACTAACCAAAAACAAACCCAAAAAAAACCCCGCTCAAAACACCAAAGAAGCAAGCAACCAACCAAGAACAAAAAAAAACCCAACCCCAAACCAAAGCCCAACAAAATAACCATGAAAAGCAATCAGTTCTCTAAGATTTATTTAACAGGATAATATTTTTTCTCCTGTGGTAATCAAAATTGTGTATGGCATCAGCTTAAAGAGGCCAATCTCTCTTCCCTTTGTAATAATAAGCATAAGTATTCTCTAACTAACTGCTAAAAAAGCCCAACCAATCAGACAAACACAACCTTTATATTCCCAGACCACTTTTTAAACACATTCTCAAAGTCTAATATTCCTAATATTAGTTATTGAACTAATATTTATGGTACAAAAACTCACTCTGTAAGAAGATAAATGGTCCATCCTTTACGTAATTTCACAGTGACAACCTTCCACAGATAGGTGTAGTTTTTAAGACATTATTCCTAAATTCTTATTTTTGATTGTATTAACACACAGAAGTTTACACTAAATAGTCAAGTCACATTTTCCTGGATGGTAAACACCAGCAAACTGGATAGATTTTTTCATTCTTCAAGAAAAAGTCCTGGTTTAGTTCAAGTCTCTTATTCTTTTAAATAAATACCAAATGCAGCTAAAATACCATACATTATTAATCATATCAATGTTACTGAAAAAATATATTAATTCAAATGCATATATAAATAAATGCTTGTTCAGAAGCATTTTCTTAATGTCCAGCATTTTGCTATTTGCTGCCAGTTCTAAACGACCTTTTCTTAATCATGAAGTTTTGAGATAAAAAAACCAACCAAACAAACAAACAACTAATATATAAACTTCATGGGAAAGCTTTTTCGAGTTGCTACGACACTGACTTGATTAGGCTATAAAAATAACTATGTGATGGAAAATATATACAAGGTGGGTTGACCCTGGCCAGATGCCAGGTACCCACCAAAGCCGCTCTATCACTTCCCCTCCTTAACTGGACGGGGGAGAGGAAAAAAAGTAACAAGAGGCTTTTGACATTGAGATAAGGACAGGGAGATCACTCAACATTTACTGTCACGGGCAAAACAGACTCGACTAAAGGAAAATGTAATTTATTACCAATTAACTCAGTGAGGAGTAATGAGAAATAAAACCAAATCTTAAAACATCTTTCCCCCATCCCTCCTTTCTTCCTGGGCTTAACTTTGATCCCAATTTTCTCTCCCTCCTCCCCCCCAGTGTCACAGGGGGGAAAACAGGGAATGGGGGCTGGGGTCAGTTCATCAATCTGTTGTTTTCTGCCACTCCTTCCTCCTCAGGGGGAGGATTCCTCACACGTTTCCCCTGCTCCAATGTGGGGTCCCCCTCATGGGAGAAAGTCCTCCATGACTTCTCCAGCGTGAGTCTTCCCACGGGTTCAGTTCTTCATGAACTGCTCCAACGCGGGTCTCCTTCATGGTGTGCAGTCCGTCGGGAACCGACTGCTCCAGCGTGAGCCCCCCTCACGGGGTCTCTAGCAGCAAACCTGCTCCAGCGTGGGCTTCTCTCTCTCCACGGGCCACAGGTCCTGCCAGGAGCCTGCTCCGGTGCAGGCTTCCCATGGGGTCACAGCTTCCTTCAGGTATCCACCTACTCCGGCATGGGGGCCCTCCACGGGGTGTAGGCAGTCATCTGCTCCACCGCCCATGGGCTGCAGGGGGACAGCCTGCCTCACCATGGTCTTCCCCACAGGCTGCAGGGGAATCGCTGCTCCGGTGCCTGGAGCATCTCCTCCCCCTCCTTCTGCACTGACCTTGGTGTCTGCAGGATGTTTCTCTCACATATTCTCACTCCTCTCACTCGCTGCAATTACTGCTGTGCAACAACTTTTTCACTCTCTCAAATACGTTATCACAGAGGCGAAAAACACTGTCGCTGATTGGCTCGGCCTTGGCCAGCGGCGGGTCCGTCTTAAAGCCGGCTGGCATTGGCTATATCCGACATAGGGGAAACTTCTACTTCATACAGAAGCCACCCCTGTAACCCCCCTGCTACCAAAACCTTACCACGCAGACCCGTTCCATTATGAAAATGAAAACAAGTCACAATTAAGTAAAGAGAACTAAAATTTATAGAGAATTTGGAATATTGAAACAGTTTTGCTACAGCTTTCAATATTGCTAAGTAAAATTTATATTAAAAAGTTTCATCTCTACAGTGTTTTATCTACAAGTCACAGAGAACTATCATACTTACCAGCCAACATAATTTTCAGAAGTTACAGATCTTCTCTAGCCTTTACCCAAAGTTTATTACAGCTCAATCTACAGACTCTTAACATCAATTAATGTATTTCCTTCCCTATCTTTAGGGATTTGTAAATTATTAGAAGTTTAGGCCATTTGAATATGTACTCTCTCTAAAATCCACAATCTCATACAGATAAATAAAAAAAAAATTATAAAATCTCATAGCTATTAATTTCTCAGAGAAAATCAAGACTTCAAGAATTTTTGTGATTTTTTTCTGTCTGATCAGGGAGCCAGAAATGATATTTTCTGAGCAATCACAACTAGACAAATATTGAGGAAGATATTTTCAGTAAACAGCCTTTAGGAAGCTGCACATAGTGACATATTTTAAGAAATGCATCTGCTCCTTGACACTTTACATGCAGAATTAAACAGAAGCAACAGTTTATTTGTGGAAAAAAGCACTCAGGACTAACTTCAGTATCCAAAATCAAACACAATAGGAAATATATACCCAAACCATTGTGGTTTGCTAGGGGTTTTTACTGTTTTACAGGTTTAATGTCAACAAAACACTGCAAGGCTGCAGAAGATATCTGTGATTATCCACAAAGTAAGTGTTTTAGGAATTCGGTAAACTATAGGAAAACTATCAACATTTCTGAATCCTCTAATTTTGTCATAAGCTCCCCTTGTAATGGCTGCTTTTATTTCTCCCTCCTTGTTTTTTCATGATAATGCTCAGTTGGCAAATGAATTGAATTTGCAACAGAAATTAAAGGAAATAAAAATTTCAGAGTGGCAAAATGTCTGTTTCTTCCATTTCTTTAGGAAGCTATCTCTATACATGACTTTTCACCATCCTGTAGCTGAAGTGCTAAAATAGCTGAATCCACTTGCTCAAGTCCCTCAGTTACAATATGGAGGAATAACCATAATAGAAGGATCTGAGAGAGGAAAAATACTCACCAGGCCTGTGACCAAATTTCGATTAAAAATAAGACAGACATAAAACAAAATCCAAAATACACAAACGGAAAACCTCAACATACGCCTGGGCCCCCTACCAGAAGACTTTATGAGTATTTGTACACAAACATGCTCATAAACCAATTTACACATGTGCCACGGTAAGTATATGTGCCAGTTAGGTGAAAAGCTGTATATTCCCTTTCCCAAAAAATGGGTCATGTGGACTGTATTTATTAAATAGTTTCTTTTTTTTTTCTAGAAATGTTGTTTCAGACCCTCCAAGCAGTTCTAAAATTTACCGACATACAGAAGGATGGCAGAAGTGCAATGAATAATTAGGTCACACTATCTAAATACTTTGGTATGTATATGAAAATTAAAAAAATACATGCTCACATATGTGAAATGGAGATTGTTTTCAGCGGCAAATTTATGAGATATCTAAAATTATGAGTTCTAAGGAACAGCCTTAGGCACTGATTATACACTATTCATTTTGCTGGTAAGTACTGCCTGAAAATGGCCATCCTCACCAAGATCAAAAGTCTACCTTGAGAAGGATGCTTACTTTGACGGTAGACAGCAGTAAATCTTTACATACCATTAAAAAAAAATAGAAAATAAAAGGAGGGGAGGAACACAAAACTGTCTTCCAGCTTCTGTGATGAGAACGTAGCCAGTCTGAGCTCAGTAGCCCCAGTGGATTTCTTCTGCCTTACTTTGGCAGCCACTTGGAACCACTTTGGTAGCCACTCTCAGTCCTTTGACCTCTGCCGCCCATTGCGCAGTATTAACACTACAGTTACGCAGTACGTACTCATATAACAGTTTCTCTTCTCAATATATATCTGCTACAAAAAGACAACAATAGTACATTTTTATTATCTCCCTTGAAAATCTCTCCCAGAACTTGGCGACAATCTTCCTTTCACCAAAACATGTGAGAGAAATGTCAGGGAAGAGTTCTTTTGTCTGCTTAAGGCTTTGCTTTTTGCTTTTTTTTTTAATCTGTTTGATTAAAATGAACTACAGGTACAAACATCGTTTTCCTTGTGATCATCTTTAATACTTGAAAATACTGAGTTGAAAAACAGAGGCCAGGCACTTGCACAATAAGATGTGATTTATTGTAACACACAGAAAATTCTGTCTCTGATAAATGTTAACACTGTAAACAATTTCTATATTAATGTTTACGGATTTCAGTCTTTTCAATCCCTATAGATATCTATCTTCTTTATCCCAACAACTGTAACTGTAATAGCCGTTTCATTTTCCAAAACTGCAAAAATATAATTTTAATAGTGGTTATTGATATGGATATATCTGTAGCCAATATTAATGTGATTTTCTAAGATAAAAATCATTTATTTTAATTTTACATAGGTCGTACAAAGGTTGGAGGGCACTAGTCATGACAGCAAGCATAGAGCTCATACAAGATGTTATTTTTTTTATTCCAAATCTTTCTTACATTGTAAGCACTTTTTGGCAGTTCATAATTCAAAATTCTCACAAAGGAACGATAACAAGCGCTATAAATAAAGTTTCCAAATAGCCAATTCAAATCAGCAAGCAACACTAGTTCCTAGGAATTATGCTGTTATAGGTATCTTAGAAGTGAAGACAGTAACATGAAAATGCATGCAGTTTTTGTTTAGTGTATCCATTTTGATCTTCAAAAACCTGAAATATTGATTGTAAGTATTTTCTGGTTGCTTCTTCTTAAGACTATGATTGCACTATTCCAGCTAAAGAAAATTTCATCCTGTTGCACAAACATTTTAAAACTGTCTCTAAATAAAGCACTTTTTCAGTAAACAGGACTTATTACTAATATAGTTCCTACGTGCAACACTGACATAAAGACAAACACATATAATTTTTGGTTTGAACAATTTGCCGTATAACTAGAGTTAGATTAATAATAATAATAATAATAATAATAATAATAGCAGGGTGCATAGAGTCTTTTCTATACACTTTTGAAGGAGGCAAATTGTTGGAGGGAACAGTTCATAACAGAGATAAGATAAGGAAATATAGACCTGAAATAAGCAAAGTTCATGAAAACAGTTAATTAAAACAAATAGCACAGTAGGGACTGAAATAAATTTTTAAATGCACACAATAGAATACCTGTATAATACAAGTGATTTCCTACTTACAGTCATAAATTCAACATATAGAAACAATGCATTACAGAATGATGCGTTTTATAGGGTTTTTTTCTTCCCTTCTTAAAATATAGAACTATTATGATTCTCTTGTGTGGATGATAAATCCAGCTCAAAATTCTACCCACTGTGAGTTCTACCAAAACATAATACTGAGAATGAATTATGATATACCAGTGGTTTGTGTGTATTGAAGACAGCAAGGAGTAGAAGAGAAGGAAGGGCACACAAAAGGAGAAAATAAAAAGCAATATTTTAAAGGTAGTTTTTAAAAAACACAATAACATTAAAAGTCGTATTAAATAATTTAAAAGAAATTAAAATCTAAACCAAAAAAGCATACCTTATAAAATTTTAAATTAAATAAGCTACCTATTGAAAGTACTCTGTAAATAGTGAGAAGATATAGGCATGAACTCAGACGTTAGCTTTCAATACAGATATTATTAAATCTATTTCTTAAACTGTTTTCTTCAGAAGCCATAGCATAATTAAATTCATCAAAACTTCTATGTGTCTGAAACTGAAGTATTTCAAGACTTATTTAACTTTAGGACCTCTGAAAGACAAATATTTGGACTAAGAAAAGCCCAACATCTCAAAATAAGGAAAAGCAGAATGACAGGTTGTGCTGGTTTTGGCTGGGATAGAGTTAATTTTCTTCGTAGTAGCTGGTATGGGCCAATATTTGGTATTTGTGCTGGAAACAGCGCTGATAATACAGGGATGTTTCTGTCACTGGTGAGCAGTGCTCACACAGAGTCAAGGCCTTTTCCCTTTCTCACCCCACCCCACCAGCAAGCAGGCTGGGGGCGCATAAGGTGTTGGGAGGGGACACAGCCAGGACAGCTGACCCCAATGACAAAAGGGATATCCCAGACCAAAGGGATATCCCAGACAATACGACATCATTCTCAGGAATAACACTAGCGGGAAGGTTGGTGGGGATTGGCTGGGCATCAGTTGGTTGGTGGTGAGCCATTGTTTTCATTTGCATCACTTGCCTTTCTTGGGTATTATTTCTCTCTCTGTGTTATTTTCATTTTCATCACAATTTATGATGATGATGAACATTATTATTGTGACTATTATAATTTTATTTTATTTCAATTATTAAACTGTTTTTATCTCAGCCCATGAGTTTTCTGACTTTTGCCCTTCCAATTCTCTCCCCCATTGCACTGTGGGGTGGGGAGTGAGCAAGCAGCTGCGTGGTGCTTATTTGCTAGCTGGGGTTAAACCACGACATGGGTCCATATTCAACTTTCAAAAATATTGGAGACATTCATGATTTTAAAGAGTATTTGAGCAGGAGGGACTAAAACTCTTCTAAAAACATGAAGCACTTGAAGCACTCCAGTAATTTTCAATTGCTTTGCAATGTGCAAGCAAGGAACCTTGATCACTTTCACAATGAAGCATTTAAGCTCTCTGATAATTTTACACCCTTATATGCCACATATTTCCAGAACCCCATCATTTCCTAGCTGGAGTGGTTTTAAAAATATGTGAAGTGCTCCAATAATTTTAAATTATTCCGTGCGATGCAAGCTCAGAACCCTGATCACCTCAAAATTTAAGAGCTTATAAAAATTTGAAGTAGTACAATATTTCTGAATGATTGGGTATTGTGATTTCACTTGTTTTATAAAGTGCTTCCATTTGGAAGGAAGTCTGGTCATAAACTGAAATATAGCTGTTGGCTAGCAAATATAGCCATGTAAAAATATAATATTAAAAAAAATGAATCAGACAACATGCTTATGCCCCCCACAAAAATCAGAACTCAAGCAATGCAAAGAAAAAGAAAAGGTATCCTGAATCCCCAGTTGCAGGCAGAGGAGAAAAGATCTGTCCCAAAATTTCAGTAACAAACTATAAGTACAAAAAGGGCTAACATATCAGAATATGCAGAAGACACAATGAATCAAACACTGCATTGCTTCCAGAAGTTAGAATTATTCATATGTCTGATAGCCTTTACAGATATATTTTATAAATACCTGTAATGAATATTATTTGATCATTTTGTCAATACATAAGGATTTACACACATCTCACTTTAATCTGTACTGTCTTGTTTTTTACATGTTTTTTTCTTTTTTTATATAATAAAATTGAACAGAAATATTGTCACTTATACAGTAGATAACAATAAAAAATATACTTTATTTCTGTCAGCAGTTCTATTCAACAACACACTGGTTTGCTGAAAAAAAATGTATTCTTATTTCTTGAAGGTTTATAAATGGTTTACTATTCTGAAAGGGTTGGGTTTTAACTAATTATGCACAGAATTTTGGGGGCAAAAGTGATATATACCACGGTTTTGCACCTATATAAGAAGTGAGGCTTCTGTATAGGTTACTTAATTTATGTTCATAACCTACACAAAAAAATAACCCCCTACAGCAGGAATTTCAGCTGTGTCTGTCAGCTTGCATTTCAATCAATTCTCACACGCGCTCAGAAAAATGTATTACAAAAAATAATCTCTCATTCAGCTTTTATCATCCTCTTCTATACTCTCCTTTACCTTCCCCCTTCTTGCACATGTACAGCAGGATTTCAAATTAGAGAGCTCACAGATTCAGTGTTCCAAATTAATATTTAGTTGAGGTCTGGCAGTGGACAGGAGGTTCCTCTCTCACTGTGAAATAGCATCTTGGGAAAAGACAGACTATCTGCAGAAGAGGAAGCTTAGAAAGTACAGAAGGTGCCAGATTCCTGCCCTTTCCACACGGTGCCAGGACCTATTATGATCATTGGCAACTATTTTGGTTAATGCTGTGGTTTGCTGTTGTATTACTTTCTGAGGAGCCTGAAATCCACTCAGCAGGGTGACCCACTTGACTGCTAAGGTGGGCATATAACTTCCATTAGGATTAAGGGTAGCGATGTTCAGTGGTGGAAAAGCAGCTAATAAGGTATGTAACCCTTCAAGCACCTTTTTTTCTAAGCCAAACATTTCCGCAACTAGGTCACAAATTCCTTCTCAAAGAAGCAAGGGAAGATACCGACATCAAACAGAGGCTGTCCTAAGCTACTTCAGCAAAAAGACTAATCATCAAACTGAACGAACAATCAGGACTTCAACAGAACTCCTGAAGCTGAAGAAATTTATCACGTCCCTTAAATACCACACGTCTCCTGTACTTTTAGCAATAGTGGCATGAGGAGGAGAAATACAACAGTTCGCGTGTCCCCTAACAGGAACAAGCAGAAAATAATATCAAGTAATTCTTTTTCTAAATTGATATCTAAATATCCTGGCTTGGCAAAAAAAATCTTCACAAAAGTTTCAGGAATTTTTCTTCAGGTATCGAAGCTGGAAAGAGAATACATCTTCTTTCTTAAAACAACATTACTATTTATTGCTCTTTCTAACTATGCAGCAGCAGAAATATTTGTTGTGTCTTTAGCTCTAGCTTCTTGGCATAAAGAAAAAAATGAAACTTTATTCCAGGAATTCTTGACATGACTCAATAACAAGACTTTTGCCCAAGTCTACCCTATCAGTAGTCTGCAATTCGCTCTAGAAGATTCCCTTGTGAAACGTCTCCAACTTCATTTTCCTGGCCCCAGCTTTTAAGTATAGAAGATCCTGATTACTAGGAGAGGTATGGGAACATAATTACCACTGGAATTAAGTTTACTTTAAGCTTCTAGGTGTGTATTTTCAAAACTGTCCAAAGGTACAAATAAAGAAAGGATGTTTTGCTCTCCATTTTACCCCTAAGGTTTTGCAAAGATTTTTTTTTTCTTGTGCATTGACTTAAAGGGAAAGCTAACTGAGTCAAGAGAGATAGGTTGTAAAAGACCGAGTTTAAGTTAACAGAAGTAATAGCAATAGGAAATACAGATAATCTGAGCAGGGGAAGCTCTTTTAAATACAGATTTTAATCAATGTGTTTTAAGGAACTTGGATTTGGAATATGTTGGATCTGACATGCCATCAAGATGACTCATTCTGCTGAAATACATCATGTTTCATTATTATTGCATAACGTGACATATTGATATAATCAGATGAATTGTCAAAACAAGATGTCAAATACGTGAAATTCAAATGAAGCAAAGTTTGGAAAAAGTCCTCAAAAGTGACTACATGTTATTACTTTAATTACATATTTTACTCCATTTTGAAAAGCAGGCCTTTCTATATTAGTACCTCTTTTGACTTGCATTTAGAGTGCCTTGCCTTAATCTAGCCGTGTGTTTTTGCATTGCAGATGATATTTACATAGCCAGCTGACCAGAGAACACCCTCTCAAAGTAAACATTTTCCACAATGGGTAAATTGTGGAAAAGCCTTTTTTCCTTCCACAATTTCTCATTCCTTTTGTTGGATCTGGGCAGATTATAAAGCGGTAATTTTTTTTCATCTGGGTTTTTCCAGACTCTCAAAAATTTACTAAGGACTAACACTTCTGGAATAGTGCTGTAGGTGACCCTGCTTGAGCAGGGCATTGAACAAGATGACTGCCAGAGGTCCCCTCCAGCCTCAACTGTTCTGAAATTCTGTGAAAAATTATAGTTTTAGCCTCGAGTCTCCATCTGTTTCTAAACCCCTTGTAAACGTTTGAAAGAGTCTAATTGGAATCCCACTGCAAACAGTTGTATCTGACATGCCACTTCCATACTCACAGTAGACTTTGTAACTTTCATTAGTCAGAAGAGTAATCAGACTGATATGGAAGAGACTACCATTTGGATGAGAATATCAGTGGCCTTTCATTTTTACTAGTAGTTATACAGGTTTAAGGCTACAGTACTTCATACTGAACTTTCAAAATTCATAAGACGTGCTAGTTTCAACAGAAATGAATACTTCTTTCAGGGCAGAAAGAGAGAGATGTCTATACTGTTCTGAAATTCTGTCACTTCTGCAAGAAAAGACTATCTCCCAAGGGAGCCACAAGCAGGTAAAATGTAATACAAGACTTCCAGTTTCTTGGAGCTGTAGAGGTTTTGAATACACTTAAGAATTCCTGCGTTATCACCCGTGTCCATGCTGAGACTGGTTTCCTTCCAGAGCAGTTCCCATGGCTCATTGATGCAGGATATGTTCCTGTAACTGATCTGACTGTGAATAGCTAGTTGCTTTTACTGTATGGAAAATAAAGGTTAGTACACACAAACAACCGTCTAACCTCAGCCTTCACATTAAAATAGTAGCTAACGTTACATTAGTGTTATACTCTGAAGAAAATGTAGCACAGCTTTGAGGAAAAAAATAATTCCAGTATATCAATAAGCTAAAACATTTGGAAGCATTTTGTTTTGAGTAATTTTAATACATAATGCTTTTTAAAAAACTATAAAAAAGCCCCAAAAGATATAGAAATAGTTTACTGCTGAACTATAATACAATTTCCATGCTGAAAGACAAAAACTCTCTGCACTGAACTACTACTGGTTGATTCAAATCCTGCCTGAAGCATGGCACACAGTAATAATGATGACAACATCTAGTCCAATAATACAAAATCAATAGAATACATTGAACTGCTATCCAAAGCAAATATGGAATGTCATTTGGTTGATTATTAATTAAATTGACACCTGCCAAGCTAAATGCAACCAAACTAAATACAAACAAACTTTTTTTTACCTGGAAAATAAAAATTATTAAATAACTATTATATGAAGCAAGAAGAAAAATAGAGTTTATGATGGTGCTAGCATAGAAACCTGACAATTTTTATGCCTTAGGCTTTGACATATTTAAAGAAAAGAAAAAACCTGATTGTATAAATTGTATAAATATAGCTTTTGCAAATGGTCTTTTAATTCTTATTGATCACAACCTTGGCATTCAAAGTCTAATTATACTAAAAACTCTGCTGTATCTCCAGAGTACTGAGAAATCATTGCCTGAAATTAATCAGTTCTCTTAGCACACCATTCCTAATTATGACCTGATCTTTGTAGTGCTTTGCACACCATTTTGTTGATGCTCTTAAGAACTACCTGACAAACCTCAAACCAAATCATAATTTCCAGGTGACATTTTTGTTATATCATGATATATAACAAAACTGTTCAACAAAGCATCCAGGCAAATAATCACAACATAAGAATTCCAAGAGCTATACACTTTAAAGTGTCTTTAGAAAAAAATTAATTAATATTAAATAAATAAATAATCCAGAAACATCTCTTTTTAAACCCAAAATATACATACTTCAGGAATATTCTTTTTCTGCAAGTTATTTTTGAGCTCTGTTTGCAAGTCAAGGTTCTGATGTCCGTTTCTTGCACTGACTAATATTAGACTGCAGTTGCCTAAAAACTTACAGAAACAATGTATTGTGTTTTTTAAGAAGATACCAACTGTAAAAGCTAAAAACTTTTCACACCTTAAGTGGGCAAATTTCCTTTTGGATGTGAGGCTTCAATCTGGTTTAATTTATGGATGTTCCTGCTTACCTTAGTGATGATCTAAGAGGACAGGTAGAGTTGTTGCCTTGATCACTCTAGGGTGTTTTTTTTAGTGATATAAATGAATAGGCTGGCACCGAATATTTTAAGCATGCAAAGCGCAGCTAATTTCACAGGGTGTTGTTCAAATAGACCAATGAGTTCCATGTGGCCTATGTAAGATAACTGAGCTAGATCAGGCTTATCACCACAGTATGTTTACCCACATGCAGCACCACTGGGTTTTTTTGTTGTTTATTTTAGTTCAGATAGCAAAGCTTTGCTAGTTTTGGTCAGATATAAGAAAAAAGAAAGTAAGTGAGCATAGAACTCCAGTAAAGAGAAAAATGAAATCATAACACGTCAGATATGAAAAAATACTTTCATGAGAGATTTCAGAATTTCTTCAAACATTAATTGGAATTATTTTCCCATAGTTTTGACAGCTTTTCTGGGAAAAGAAAATAAGTCCACTAACATACCCTTTGTCTTATTAAGGGCCAAGGACCTAAGCAGAAGCAGCAAAATGGTGGAAACAAACTGATGCAAAATTTTTTTAATTATACCTCACAGAACCCAAATCATTGTCTGTGAAAACAATTTATTCTTGAGGTTGCAGTAAATAGGGCTTGACAGAAGCAGTTAACCAGTTGCCCTAGCTATTTCCCAAACTGAAGATTTACCCTTAGATACTACTTAAAACATAGATAAAAATGCAGTAAAGAACATTAAGTTATACTCACAGCCACTTTTGACTGCATTGAACATGGAAGCACATTGAAGTAGCCTCATTGCTCATGCTCTGGACACTCTGTCCTCTCCACTCCAGTTGCTGTGACAACATACTTAAACAATTCCACAGCAGGGTCTTGAAAGGACTAGCATCAAATTCACACATTTTCACCTCCCAAAAATGTACCTTCAACTCCCGGAGTCATCCAAGATCTAGGACGTTCAGTTTAATCTTCTGTACAGGTGTTTCATTTTTCTTATATACTCATTTTAAATGTTTGGTGAAGTAAGCAATGTTTCCCTCAATAAAGAATTATTTAGAAAAGCAGCACATTGTAAATTCTCTTTCTAGTAGTCCGAGAAATAGTTGATGAAGTAAACTTCCAGTTCTAAATTATAAATACCCTGTAGCAGATGTGCCTTTAATTGCTGAATACAGAAACTAGGTCACTTTAATTTAAAACAATTGAGTCTCAAATTTGCAAATAGATTAAAGTATCTAAAATCTCTGGCTACTCAAAGTACTGCTGCTGAGTCTTTGACACTTGGCGCTTATCATAGAAAATGCAGGTACAAGTTCAGTAGTCTCCTTTTCAGATTTAGCAAAAAGAAATCTGTCAGTCTGGTAAGAGACCACCAAGATCCTTCATCCATCCTTTGCTAATGTGGCTTGTCCCAGGAAGCTTGGGAAAGGCATTATGTAATCTGTAATACACTTCAGCAAAAACACACCTTTTATCTCACTATTGATCTAGAAAGTGATCACGAAATCCTTCTGCCTTCACAGACAAGGGTTTCTCACAGTCTTTAAACAATAATTTGAGCATGTGTAGTGTCTTCTATTAAAGTCTATTTCTAACAGATATGGTCCATTTTAATTTACAACCAATGGAAATGAAAAAAAAGTAATATAGTGATTCTATGACGCCTTTCCTAGAATACTGTTAGGTTGCACTGCTGCCTACATACAACCAAATCAGCTGTTCTAAGTGGTTTCTAAATTAATGCTGAGATCTTGACCATGGAATAATTTAAAAATACTTGCATATCACTCTGTATTACCACGAGTATTTTGTTAATTTTCTCCATTTGTTTTTGATTGAAAGAAGAATAACCTCTCTGAAGCATGCTCAGAAAACAGTTGTCTTAAATCTTATGGCAATAATAACCTCTAGAATTCTTTCTGACACTATTTTTTAGTGGTTTTAACTGCTCAGAAGAAATGGCAACAGCCTTACATATAGAGACACAATGATAACTAACAAAAGTCAAATAGTGTTATTAAAAACAAAAAACAACAATGAAAGAAATGGCTATTATTTAGAAAGACTGTTAGATCTTTGAACCCTAGACTCTTTCACATTTCCTGATAAATATGACTGCTGTTTCGGGGGGAAATAGACTTACAACAGATTTGGCCACGATTGCCGTTATCTGAAGTCACTTGGCCGTCTAGAGTTGCTTGATCATTCTGACGTGCTTAATTCTAGTGTGCTTCAACTTTCTCATTTAAATATCTCTTCCCATCAATCATTAGTGCTTTCCTTCCTGGGTCATTGAGAGCATAATACTTCATTGTGTCAGCTGAAGGTGTGCTGACCTACTTTTCCTGGTTAATTTCAAGGGTAGGATCAGATGTTCCATTGCTTCTAGTAATTGATCTAACAATAGATCTTTACTAGAGCACCCATGACATGGTCAGAGGGGCATTCCAGGCATCACTGACTTCAAGGTCATAATTGAAATGAAAAATTCTCCAATCAATTAGGTAACTTGACTGCATGGTCTGTTCTTGAAAATGAGTCTTTCAAAAACATACTGCTTTTGTTTGATAAAAATTGGATTTTAGTGCAGAGATCACATGAAAGTTGCTGCTACTATTTTGTGTATAATACTGTTCTTCAATGTTAGATGTATCTTAGCCATGTTAATTTTACATTAAGTACCTAGTGCAAGTGGAAAGACACAGTAGTAAGTGACAACTCAAAACGGATTGTAAGATGTAAAAACAGAAGGATCCCTGATGACAGCAAAAACAACAGTTTGCTGTAGAGGATGCAAAGAAATAGTTCCAAACAAAATAATATACCAGGAATAGACTTGTAAACTGCTAAGGAGGAGATACACTAGTCAGTTTGTTCATGATTTCTTCCTCTGGCACGCCATAAAATTTGATTTTTCAGGTCACACTCTGGTGTGGTTTCATAAAACGTTACTTCAGGGTGCACACTCCCACAGGTAGAGGACATACACACCTGCCAAACAAGCTTCTGATCTGCTGGAATTTTTTTCTTTTTTTTTTTTTCTTTTAGTAATGGTCTCATTTTATTACCAAATTGTCTGTCCTGTGCACAACATTAACATGCACAATAAGGGTCTCAAATACAGAAATACTGTAGACGTAAAATGCAAAGTGATATGTAGTTTGATAGCTTCTGAAATGTAGCTATTTAACTGTTGATTTTCACCTGTTTTCTACTATTTCAGCTATTGAACATCATACAGTCACAGAAAACAATAGATTCACGCAGTGTCTATATAAAGAATAAATAGCATAATTCACACAGATAAGTACTTTTAGCTGTTCTTTTATTAGTTCGCCTGTTCTAGAAAAACGATTTTTTCTTGACTACTACAATTTGCTTTTTAGAATTAAAGTCTGCATAAACTGATGTAATATTTCAGTCGTGCAAACACTGCTGGCTGAATAATAATAATAATTTTATTTAAATAATTATCTTGAGCATAGCTAATACTTGTCAGTACAGGAAATTCAGAATATATATGTTTATAAACTACACGGTTTACTTAATGAACAATTTCTATTAAAGCCCATACTGAAGAAGGTGGGTTTTTTCAGAAGTCTATTGTGAAAATTCAAAATAAAATTAATATTTTCACAAATGTATTCATGATGTTTGCCTTTGAATATAATATTTAAAATTATTATGAAGAGTATTTAAAACCAAAAGAATTGTAGGTTTCTATAAGATTTGTTCATATAGTCTGTTGATGAAAACAAAGGCTATGGCATATGCAACCAATCAAAACAGATCGTGTTTCCTATACTTACAATATTATAATCCCCACAATCAAATTGCAAACAATCCCGTGGTTGAAATACAGTTACTCAAAACTTGGCTGAATAGCTCTTAAACAAACACCACATAACAAAAGAAAGCTAAATTTAGCAGAGAGTATCTCATCTAGTCCATTTGAAATATATTATATTCTAAACATACTATTAAGGAGTAAGAAAAATTTCTAGTTTACATGTGTTCACAGGTTTTGTGGTGTTATTACAGGTTACTTACTCTCCAGCAGACACTAATGAACAACTTAAATGATAAGCTACCTTCCACTTTATTTAGAATTGGCAAAATAGTAGGAGCCACCACCCAGAAGATAGACACCCATCAGTAGTCTTAGAGCATTTGCAAAGATTTTCTGGGGAATGACAGAGAGTACATGAAATTCTGTGGCGTTGTCCTGTGAATAACTGCCTGAGAGAAACAAAGAAAATAAAACAGAGGGATTGCCAGGGACAGGAAAAGCTCTGGAAATGATAGCCCTAAGAAAGAATAATGGAGACTGATCGACAGCAGTGGAAATAGGAAAAAAACAGTAATTGCTTTTAAAGAGGTTGATTCTATTTCTGTGATCCCTACTGTATCTAAAGAAACAGTTTGTATATCTAAAGAGACAGATCTGTGAAGAGTGAATGGGTCCTCCAAAGAAAGATCTATCTCTACTTTATTGTCCCCACTGGAACAACCCTTAGCACTGATACTTTTGCTAATTGCCCAGGTTAAGTCATGTAATTTTGTAGATGAAAAGCTTCCCTGTAAAACTACTCATATGTATAAAGTTAACTACTTCTATACTTCTTCAGAAATTCCAGATGGACTCCAAAATTGTTTCCGAAAAATCTCCTAAGAATAGCAACCTCTCTTTCTTCATTAGCCGCAGCTGAAGCAATCATAGTTCATCTTATGTAGAAAATGAGATAATTCCAATTTATCTGACTTCCAGAAGGAATGGAGCAGATGATATGACATCTTGACATGCACTCTTTTTAAATCAGAGTCACTAAATATCTGATTAACATAAATTATATTTCTACCTCTGTAGTAACTGCATAGACAAATCAAAGAATCATTAAATGGTTGAGGTTGGAAGAGACCTCTCGAGATCATCTAGCCCAGCTCCCCTGCTCACAGGGTCTCAGCTGGAGCAGATTGCCCAGGACCCTCTCCAGTCAGGTCAAGACTCCATAACCTCTCTGGGCATCCTCTTCCAGTGCTTGACCACCCTGTTGCTGACCACCCAACCAAATGTTGCCTTTGCGTTAGTGATCAAGTATTTCAACAAGATAAAAATAAAAAATAGCACGCCAAGAAATCAAAATAATACCCCTCGTACACATTTGTAAACAATATATATAGCAGAAAGAAAATGGAGATCCATGACAAGTGGTGGCAGAATTCTTCAGCTTGTCTGAAGTCACAATGTCTGCTTCTTCAGTACTTCTGTGTAGCTGCTACAAAGGCAAGATAAATTTACAATTTATTCTTTAACATAATCAGCAGGATTTTATGTCAGCAAACCACAGCAGTACATCTCTCCTGTCAGCAAAGGCTATGACTGGACTCAGTATCCATTTCCACCTATTTGCCAATAAGGACATCTTTGAAGTCTGTATTATTCCTACCCAACCATTAGAAATGTTACAAATTTTTGCCTCAGTCCATGCAGATGAGGATGCAGAAGACAATTTTCCACAAAATACTGCTTGCTGAATACGTTACGTACGTATAAAGACAATGAAAGGAAGTGAGACATTCCTTCTCAGCAGAATGTTTTGATGTCTTCAGCTGACAGGGAGGTTGGCCTTCCAGAAATTTCCTTGAATCTCTGCCTAGAAGCATCACTTTCATCTTATGTTTATCATGAGCCAACTGCTTTCTCTCAGATTGCATATATCTTCCAGGCACTTCCATATAGTTATGGAACTGACACAAATCAGACTTTTAGAAATAAGAATAGGTTAAAATATATTTTTAAGTATTTAAGGAATGCATCAAACAGAAAGAAGGGGGGAAAAAAGAAGGAAAGAGGAACGCATTCTGGTAAAGTTGGCAGGACAGAACTTTTAACCATGATGATTTTTATTAAAGTGTCTCTTGCTGATTTATTGGTGGGTATGTATTTTTAAAATTAGGCAGTGCCAAAGGCGCTATATTTGTATTCACTGAAGTTGATACAACCAGGTATAGCAGACCTCATGTTAGAAATAAATATTTTTGCAGGAGAAACTGCTGCTAGCCAAACGGATTTCAGTCTTCACATCCCGATTCAAGCTTTCTAAGTCTAACCATCGGTTTGTATGGTTCTCACTGTTTATTTCAGTGTGTACCTTCTGAGTTTTCTTTAAAGATATATGAAGACATTACTGAGGATCTGATTCAATAAAAAGTATGGCCAGACCTCCATGCCCTGGAAGATCAAACAATGTTGCAGAAGCTGCAGAAATGGGACATATTTTCTATTGAATTGGGTACTGAAAACGCTCATAAGTTTTTTGTATTGATTTTTGCAGCAGCCAGCAGTGAAAGACACAGACAATATTAGCTTCATCCACTACAGTCCTGTGGATTTCACTTCTGCATGCAACAGGGCATGGAGTGAAAACAGACAGCAATAAATTTAAAAAGAGAATAATTTTTGTTCAGCATGAAATCAAATGTGTACCTTATTACAAGATCATTTTCAAGACAGATATCCTACTATGATTAACAGATGATTAGGCAAGACTCATGTGTGGCCATAACTGTGCTTTGCACTTTTGAAATGCTTTCACCTAATATAGCACTATATGTTGATGTTTGCAGGTTATGCAAAGAGACAATACAGCCCCGAATTACACAAATAAATAAGCTATTACAAGAAATTAAAAAAAAAATATCCTTATTTACACAAAAATAAATTACTCAAAAGCTAAAACCTCAAATTTCTCATCCCTTTAACAACAATCATTCTGCCTAAACAGTTTTGGTTTTTTTATGCAAGACGGACAAACTACAGCAGACTGTGACAATGCTAAACTGGATTGGTCTGATAGCTGATGTGCTTTGTTGCCTCCTAAGGAGCATTATACAACAAAAAGTGGTTGGAAGGATCTCATCAAAAGTGAACAGGATTCTGAAAATTTAGGGAAATTGATCTGAGATTAAAATTTCTGATTTTCTGTATATGCTGCTAAAAGGCACCGAGTCAAACACTGGGATTGTATAACAGATATGACTTTCTATTAATCACAAATTAGTCTAAGATTCATGCTAAGACAACAATAAAACATTAAGAAAAGCCCCCACCCCAAACCAAAACTACCTCAGGCAGTCTGAAATCCTATTTGCGTTTTCTAAAATAGACACCAGTAAGATAAACGTTCATTTCAGTTCTCATCCAATACAAGGACTTTCTAATTTGATACAAATGCATGAAATCCTTGCTGTACAACAGAAAAATTGGAAAGGAAGTCTAGTTTCAAGATTTACTTGTAAGGGGAAAATCAAATATGTATAAACAACCTTCATATTCAAAGTCTCTTAAGACAATGAAGATATCAATAAGATTCTAAATCTGAAATCCCCAAATCTCTTTATGATTTCATAGCATTTTTGCAACAGCAGCCTTTAAAGAGTTGGTATAAATGTTTATTAAAAAAAATGCACAGAAAATGATATGTAAAGAAAGCCTCCCTCAGCATTCTTCCATAGTTTAGAAATGAGCACTATGTCAGCAAAAGAATGATCATGTTTGGCAGTCGCATTTCTTTAAAATTGTTATATTGTGTTAATAGGGACCAGTTGAGTTTTCTAAAATCCTTAAGACTTAAAACATGGTTCTACTCAGAGAATACCTTGATTGCAGCAGAATTAGAAGCAAGTATAACATTACATACCTCTCTGCATGTTGTAAGAGCTTTGGATTTTTTTAATAAATATAGAAGATTCTTTTAACTCCTTCTCCTGATCAGGACTATTTTGCTTGATATCAAGTACCATGGCCTAGATACTGATTTTTTTCCTCTAGTGCCAAGAAAAAAAAAAAAAAAGTAAACTTTTTTGTGGAGTGAATATTTATAGAAAATAGTTATAGAAAATAACTAATGCAAACAAGTATTTAATTTTTTTTGAAGATGATAGATACTTGCCAAATACTTGTTTTACCTCAGCCATATTTGCAATTATGTGCTTTTGGAACTATGAATCTATATCTAGTTGTAACATGACTCATATATGAAAAGATCCTTTCAGTTTTTAAAATAAAGCTTGTTGTATAATGGGATCTTGATCTCAAAACCAGCAATTTAAATCCACTTTTTCAAACTCAGTTGAATACTTGCTTCTGTAAAACATAGTTTATGTGTCAAAATAATTTTTTTGCCCACTCGATGGAAAAGATTATGAGAACAAATTCAGTCATATAATGTTTTATAAAATACATAACCTTCACAAAAAGGTAATTCAAGAACTGTAAAAAGTTTGATTACAAACAGGTTTTATATTACTAAGTAAACAGAAATCCCACCATAGTATATGACAAGTCCAAATTAAAGCTCAAGTTCTTTGACTAACATTCTGTAAGTTATACGATTACCACTTAAATGCAGACTTTCTCATCGATGTTTGTGTGGATTAAGTATTTATGGTCACTGCTTTTTACTGCTCTAACATCAGCAATGTCCAGGCCTGTTACCCCTTATTACATACAGTCAGCTGATGTACTATATAGCCAGTGGCCCATGACAAAAACGGACTGTACAATCAGAACAGTAAGAAAATCAAACTGATACAACTAACAATTTCTGACATCTGATTTTGATGGAAATGGAACTATACTTTTAAATCATCTGTATTCAAATACCTAAAGAGGAAAATTTATTCATATTTTGTAACATTTTAAAAATAACATAATTATAGTTAGATCAAGTTTCAGTATACTGTGAGGAAATTTTTGATATAGATAAAATCCATCAATCTGCTACTTTGTGGTTTTGGACTTCCCATTTTGTTTTTGACCATTTGTACACCTGTGTGCAATCCTTCAAGGAGGATTGATGGCTGTGGGAAGAGGAGAGGTATCTGTCCTCAACCGAAACAAGTCCCAAGAGGCAACTACTACAACTTCTAACACTTTATTATTGGTTAATTTGGGGGCTTCTTTCACTCAGATGACATAGCTAGAAGGATGTCACTGCACAAATCAATACCTACTGCCTTGCCATTGATGTGCCTGCTACCTTAAACAACAACAGCTGTGTCTATGATCATCTTAAGAGTTGTTCAGGACACTAATTATTGTAAGCACACCACTCCTTGTAACAAACAGTCCAGGAAGATGTTGGCCTCCTAATGCATACTTGAAGAGCTTGCCACACACTCTCCAGTAGCCTGTGCTGTTTCATTTTCTGACATTGTTTGCAGAAATTATTTCACTCCTGTTTAAATTAAAATTCCTGTTTCCTCGTGGCTTTATGTTTAGGTTTTAGTTTATTGATAGAAATAGTTGCTTGCAGTTCTTACACCAAATTTGGATTAAAAAGCAATTTGTTTTACATAGATTTAAATATTTTTTTTTCTGGACTTTTAACCTAACATGGTAATCCAGCACTTTTTAAAGCATTATATGGGAATGAGTTAAATGTACTTTTTAATTCCTCTACGTGTGTTATTGGAGACAGTCAGTAAGTAGACCTAGACAAGAACAGGCTTCTCTTGACATTCAACAATTTCTGATTTATTGTAAAAATAAATAGTATATAAAGACAACCTTGCATATGCATTTAAGTCTCACAAGATCCAGAAAACTACTCAGCTTTGCCTGAAAGAACATGACTTCCAAACTATGCTCGAGCACAACTTTTGGTTTCTTCTGCACACAGCATCAGAGATGTGCTGCTCTGCTATTACCTCTTAACAGAAAGCAAGACGTTTCATATCAGAGGTAAGACTGCCTTGAAGTATGATCACTGTTTTGAAAATAAGGTACCCATGTCTTAAACGGAGCATTGGTGCTTTATTGAAAGGTGGCGAGTGAGCATGGTGTGAATGAGTCTTGGTTGCTATGGGATATTCTCACGGATTTTTCTTGTGGGTCGCTGCTAACTGAAGTTAACAATAAAAATCATCTTAGTTCTCATTACGCTTCTCTAGCCAGTTTTTGCCCTCTGCCATTCCCTCTGCTCAGTGCTCACTCTCCACAGAGCCCTATCCCCCAGAAGCAACCACTTCAACAACTGTCCCATGTCCCTTGGGGAAAACCCGTTTCGACCAGTTATGCCTCTGAAGAGTCATGTGTGCTGCCACCCCAGCCCTTCAAACATTAACATACTCTACCTCACTTTTCGAACCTGAGCATTGCACATAGCATGGTTAGTTTTGTGGGGGTTTTTTTAATTTTGAATCTTCTAGTGAGTAGTTAAGGGAGTATTCACCTGGTGGAGAGCACAGACTGATTCTGCAGGAACAGGCCTTCTACATGAATACACCTTATTCGAAATTCACATGCCCACTGAAATGTCTCAGATTCCTTAAATAAACCTTTGAAGAGGGGTAAGCAGTCTACGGAAAAGGCAGATCCACTTTAAAAAAATACTTGGTATTCAAAAAACATTTTACAGTGTCCTTTGCCAAAAGGTCTAAATGACCCTAACTGCTACAGGATGAGAAGCAAAGTCCTCACATGAATGAATAAATAACCAAAAAAAAAAAGAAAGAAAAGAGGTCATTTTCATGTGAATGGAGGTCAAAAGATTCCCATAGGTTTCTGGGCAGGTGAGTACATAGCCCGATATATTAAGAAATGATCTGGAAGTGGAGATGGATGGGGTAGGGGGTGAAGTTTGCTGAAGATATTATTTAGGAAAATAAAGATGCAATAGTTTCAGAATGCAGAATCTTTCCTATACCAAAGGACTGAATAATAGGAGGTGAAATTCGGTGCAGTTAAGTGGGTGAAGCATGTGGAAAATACCCATAACTTTCCATATAATGAGAAGGTCTGATTTGATTATCACTGCTCAGGAACAAAACCTCAAGGTTTTTCTACAAAAACATAATTTCAAGTCTCAGTAGCAGTATTAAAAAAGAATAAAAACACTAACAATGTTAGAAAATGTTATGAAACTAAAAGAATTAAAACAAAAACGATCACTACTTCAGTGCTTCTGCGTCCTGAACAATGTGTGTATACACATTTTAGAGTACAACAGCTCTAGAATTTTCTTTAGAAAGTCTAGCACTTGCTCCTGGTACACAAAAAGAGGAAACAAACCTCAGTTCAGAGAAAGCAAAATGGAGATGATATTAAGTCATTTTGCTCCAGATTGAGATACATTAGTGATTGAAAACAAGTGTTAAAAGTTGGGAAGCCCTTCATTTTCAATCTAGCACTGCCAGAAAAGGTAATAATTAAGATCTAAGTTCATTAGGCCCTTGGCTATCCCAGAGAGACAACAGAAATTTCCCTTCACTTCAGAGACCTGATATACTTCAAAACACACAAAACTGGAGATTCCAGGAATTCCAATTAAGGCTGAATCAGAATCTGTCCGTATTATACTGGAGTATAAATGAACAAACAAACCAATAAATCAATTGTTTTACACATCCAGTAAAAGGAAGAATCAGGCTACTGTGAACTACAACAACTTTACTAAAACAGCTGCACCTAAACCAGTTTAGAGAACATGAACTGAAAGATGAAATACTGATGTCAATGAAGACAAAATTTTGCCACCAAATCCACTGCAACTAGATTTATCCAAAGCAATGAAAACCCAAAAGAAACAGAGAAATCAGGAAAAGATGTCTGTAATATGAATTACAGTCAAACAGGCTTTTGAGGAAAGGTTGAAGAAGCCTTTCCAAAAAAGAACTCTGGAGTAAAAGAAAATTGTTGTAGTAGATCCTTGCTTCCTTCCTGCCCCATTTAGCAGCTAAATCAAGACAGTTTTTCAGGGCTGGACTTGCAGAATGCCGCAGCATTCGTCTAACTCTGCTCCCTTTGGAAACAATCCATTGTCTTCCCAAGCCAAAAGCTTCTTAAAAAAACCCAAAGTAAGTATTGCATCTTTTAAACATGTGTTTGGTTTTCCTTAAATCAGAAAATAAGAGGGAACCATATCAACTAAATGAAATGTATGTGAAAACTAATAATACTAAGCTAAATCTGAAGTTAGTAACAGCACATCTAACATTCTTTAAAAAAAAAAAATCATTCAGCAGAACTTTTGAATTTCTCCATTTCAAAACTGAAGCAAGGTTTCTTTTCAGGTTGGCAGAGTTTTACGCGAGAAAAATTAAGTACTAGAGTACTCATGAAAGTAAGATACAAACTATGCAATATTTAAATTACATATTAATGACAGAGCACTGATACAGGGAAAAATTGAGGGTTCAGAAATGAGGGTTCCCTTTTTAGACATAGTATAGACAGAGATTATTATGCAGACGTCCACATTCACAAATTTTTGTAGTTGTAGGGGACTTAGAGAGACACATTTAGCAGCTTTTGAGTGGCTGCAATATTCAGAAGGTAGAGACTGCTTTTGCCTGGTAGGTAGTTCGCTTTTATTTTCATTTGCTGTTCAGGAGTGAGATTACTGTTTGGGGAGAGTTAAATCTATTACAGGCATAAGAATCATTTATCCCTGGAGGTGCTGAGCTTCGATTAATAGCTCTTGGATTCTTCGTATTCATCTTAACTCCAATTTGTGCTGCTTGGCACTAAAGGTCCAGTTTGTTCCTTTCCTCATTTTCGGTTCTCCCTTTCCCCATCCAGTACCATGCATCAGGGAGAGCTTTCACACTACCAACTTAGTTTAGGTATATATTTTCATGTAAAGTTAATGTTTTACACTTGATTGCTCAGTATTTCTCTAAGGTGGAGAGTCCTACTGATACCACATAACTCGTATCCCTTTTTGATGTTAATAAATATCTGAAACAATGTTAAATCAGAAATAGATCCGCCTAACATGTTATTTTTTAAAGCTAGCTATAAATCAGATAAGACATCTGTTTCAGTATTTGATGTCTCTTGATTTTAATTTTTGTGCAATAAAATCTTTGCCCATGTTACAGATTAACCACCTGTAAAATTACAGTTTTGTATACTGAAGCCATTTGCAGCTGTAATACAAGTACAAATTTAATCCACAACTCTTAAGCCTCATTTATTTTGTACAGTTCAAAAGCACTCAAACCAATTTGCTGAAAATCTGATAAATACTTAGGGCTAAAATCTACTCTGAGTGTGCATCTCACACAAGAGGGAGATTTTGGATTGTCTTTCATGTGACAGAAGCCTAACCAAGAAATCCTTAACACAACAAATGCACTGTCTGCTGCCTCAGTCGTTTCAGATAGTCACTGCCCACCTCTACTTTTTTTTCACCAGTAGAACATTAAGTCATCAAGCCCGGAAGGAGTGGAGGGGGAACAAAGGCCCGGCTACAATACCATTTTTAACTAGTTTGAAACATTCATTAATTCAATGGTCAGTTTACTTTCTGTTAGTCTAATGGTTTCACACTACTACAGATCATAAAGCCTGAAAAACCCCTGTCAACTTAACACAAACTTACCAAGTTCATATGTATGTGTGTATAAATATATGTATATATTCACATAGGCACATACACGCACGTATATCACAGCCCTATCCAGCAAATGAATATTGTGCAGAAACAGAAATACCTCATAAGTGCGTATACTACTGAGGAATTTCTGCCTAGCCCTCTAGCATCTTTGCTTTTAATTCTTCCTAACAGAGCCTGATTCACAAGAATCTGTCACTCCCAGGCATCATAAATACTTCTTCAGAAAATCTATGGCTGCTGATCTCTACAGCCACCACTGCCATCTTATTACCAGTTCAGAGGTAGACCCTTCCACAGAACAAACCTGTCCACTAACTTTAGAAAATATACTGCAGACAGGAACAGGCAGCAGAGTTACCTTAATGTGATATCCAAGGATCCTCTAGCTTAGTGGAATCCTCGGCTGGCACAGAACATACAAAACTGTTTCCTTATTATATAAAAGGATTCATTTGTTTATCTTTAGCAATGCAATTGTTGTTATACAAAATGAAGACTGTTCCTGTTCCCCGAGAGGTTTCACATCCTTTTTATGCATACATTAAAAAAAATAATTGTAACAAATTCTGAAACTACCGTTTAACTAGAGGCACGAAAGCCTATTCATGAAAGAACTGAAAATAACATTGGGTTTCAAAACTAGAAAGATGAATCAAGTTACTAGTTAAATTCAATACTTTAAATTTAATTGAATTGAATACTAGTTAAATTCAAAATTCAATGTTTAACAACAGTCATTTTAGAGAAAAGTAGCATGTCAGATGAAAAATTAACATGATGAAAACACTAAAGGAAAAATATTGACAGCTGAAGGAAAAAAAAAAAGAAAATGTTAAGAGGTAAATGAATGCATACCCAAAGGTTGCGTGTGCAATCTTGCAATACATATACAAGGAGTAAAAAGTCAATGAGGATGAGCTGAAAAGTCCAAAATGTAATCAAAAGTAAGGAAAAAGGAAATATGAGGCATAAAACATCAGCTACACAGCAGTACTGAGAAGATTAGAGAATGAAGTTAAGAGAGAGTGCAAAAAATGATAAGAAAATTAAGGGTAGAAAATGAAAAGCAGATTGCATGTGGGTTTGAGATAAATCAGAATTTTTTTAAGTACATGGAGAAGAAGAGGTCAGCAAGGAGGAAAAGAGTAGGACCTCTCAGAAATGGGAAGTGTAATTTATTCACAGAAGAGGTAGTTACTGCTATCAGTTTAAACAAATCTTCATATCAATTTTCAGAAAGGAGAATATGGAATGAATACGAGAAAACAGTCATACATTTTGCATTTCTTGGGTTATAAAGAGAAAATAATGAAAGAAATTTTATTATTCAATGGGAACTGATGAAGCAATTGTACAGTGTGTTCAATTGGACTGCCTGGATCTGATTTAGAGTAGAGGTTTTTGGAACAGTGTCTGTGGTTTGTACAGCACTAAGCACAATAACAGCCTACTATAAATAAGTCATCAAGTTTGATCAAACTCTTGGAATAAATGAGATGCTGAGAAGTGTCAAAGTAGATAAGGGAAAACTTTTGCTAGTATTACAAAAAGCTTTTTAGAAGTAACATTTTAGCTTCTGAAAACACAAAAAGGTAAATAAATCCAAAATTCAGATTATCCAATATAGAATTATAAATTAACTTGGTAAATTGAAGTAACTCTTAAGGTATATCTCAGAAATGAATGCAACCAGTTATGCATCTGTAGGGATGAGATTAATAATACCATTATATATGTCTCAAAAAAACTTATTAATCACTGCTTTGTGGCATAAAACCTAGAAAACAACATCAAGGTCAGTGACAAAAAATGTATTTTAAGATATAAATACATAAAACTTCTTTTATTATCTTCCTTAATATTAAAGACTATACAAAAATCTGGGGAATGTCTTACTTTGCTACGAGTATCTATAATATGTTAGAAACTTAGCCTGAATCAAAAAAGAACCCAATTGCCTTTCAGGAGACAGCATTCATAAGAGCAGTGAAAGAAGGTGAAGTCTACTCACCAATAGTGATTAAGAGTAAACAGCAAACGGCTGCTTCATTCGGCTGAGGAATTCAACTTTCCTTTTCCACGTGTTTTTTGAAACAGCATGGAAAAATGATTTTACATGACCAGAGAACAAGAAATAACAATAATCTTGTCTGAGTACCTTTGCCAAACAAATAAATCCTTTTACAAGCGATTTAAAAATCACAGAAAGTAGTCACAAGTAATTGCCAAGATGCTAAAACACCAATACCAAGGTAAACATGTGAATACTTCTGTATTGTGTTTATATTGCCTCTGTTTCTCAAAGCATCCGTAGAATTGGATGAGAATAGGACAAGACCTACAAGTAAATTATTTGTTTGTTCTTTCTAATATCTAAAGACCAGGAACAAAGGATTAAATATATGTGAATTTTAGCTTTCACATAAAAAGTTTCATTACTGCTTTGTTATGTTCATTCTGAAAGTACGAACTGACACAAACTCATCACAGGGGTTGATAACGGGTTTTTTGCTTCTATATATCTAACTTCATCTGATATCAGAAAAGCTCATCTGCAATTTACGAAGACTACAATCAATCACTTCTTCACTTCTAATTACTCCAGCTCCTACTGACTACACATTTCCTAACTGCTCCTAAGTTCTTATATCCTGGTTCCTCTGAACCAACAGGGAATTATTCACCAAAGAGTTAACAGAAAAAAAGTCTGAAACACTAAATAATTCTAAATTTATGGAATTAACTAAGCCTCGGAAAATATAACATTCTTCAGAAAAGTTAAACAATCTTAATTTTGTTCCAGCAACATGACTCCAGCAGACTTACCCATGTATATCAAGAAATTATGACATCCTTGTGCCTTTTCTACACCAGTGATTTTGAACTTTCGTAATTCCTTCTCTTTCAACTGTCTATTCCCCTCCACCGATCCCTTACACCTTAAGGGCCACTCTGACCTCTCCTTACCACTGGGTCTTATTTGCTTCTCCTTAATATCTGTAATGGTGGTGCATTTCACCAAAGAGAAATGAAGCAGTGCTTTAGACCAGAGTGGTTTGGATCTTATGCATACTTTTTTTTCCAGCTGATCTAACCAAGAATAATGTCTTTTAGAAAAATAGCTTGACATTTTCAGAAAAAAATTAATTGCTTGTGTTACCAGTTTCAAATGCTCTTAAATATAAAACTTAATTATTGAATTATAACATGAAAATAGCATGAAAGCAACAAGCTGCCAGAATGTCTGTAATTTATGTATCGAGCTGACCTATTTATATATTGACTGAATGTATTAGGGGAAGTCTCTCCCCAGAAGATTTAGGTGACACATGGTCAGTGTTGTGGTGGAGTTGGATATGCAGATTTGACAGCTGGATGAATGCAGAAGGGGAGAAACTATCAACATCTACTGTTTCTGATCTTTGCCTCACTTTCTTCAATTTTCCCAATTCCTTCACCTGCTAACACTTTGATCACATAGTAAAAACAAGCTGTACTTTCCATCATATGGACTCTAGTCTTACTTCCTCACATGCTTTTCTTACTTAACCTTCTTCCAATAATGTGAAGGCACCTTTCCCTATTCAAAAAAAAAAAAAAAAAAATAGTCAAGACATTAAAGCTTACCCCCACTGGAATTCAGACCTCAGAATACATATACCTTAAAATATATTTTAACATAGATAACTTAATGTTAAGAAATTATTTCTTAGGGTTAGCCTTCATACAAGATAGGATTCAATTCCACCTTGACTTTGATGATGTAGTTCATTTCACCTTAACAAAGCTGGTTAGTGCCCACAGTATTCTCCCTGGCTAAATATCTGTCAGCTCCATGTAGGTGTCATGCCTGCTCTACAGCAGTCCAATGACACAAGACACTTTGGCTTAGACCTAGTACAGGATTAAGTTGTGTGTGTACCCATTCAGCTCGCTCTCACTCTAGGCTTTACCAATTACAGAGTCCACTGACTCCTTCAACTGTATTGGTGATTGAGTTCTCTGGCACAAGGAGGCTAACTCTGACTGAATCCCAGTTGCAGTCTCTTTGGATTTGCCATTTGGAATGTGAAGGCTTGATCTCATATATGAGAAAGCTTCCTAAAAAGAGGAGTTCTTTTACTTGCTCACTGTTATGATACAGAGTATAACGCTCACTGTTCCTGGCATCAATCCATAAACGAATATGGTCCGTACACTGGAGTCTAAAGAACACAGTTCTCAGTGGACTCAGAACTCAAAAGCATTCTTTCTTTGCCAGGACATGTGACTCCATATTTACAAAAATCAAAGCTTATGTTATTATTTTGTCATTATTAATACATAGACAGGTTGTTCATAATGTGTAAAGTAGACATTTATTTTAATTTTTGAATAGTGGGAAAATGTCTTGCAGGGTGTAATAGTAAGACCTTCTTCACAGAAGAAACTTTGTTTAACAAGACCTGGACAGATGATATGCAACAGTACATCTGGGATAATAAAAAGGTACAAGCACTTATTCTAACAGCACTGTGTTACCTGAGTTTGCATAACAATTCAAAGACATTTTGCAACCTAAGACACACCCAGACTTCTTTATTTAGTGTTACAAGAAGACATACAACCTTTTTATTCAGTGAGGCAGTTCCTCACTTTCCACTTTAAGTATTCTCATCATACACTTGTCCTTTTTTCTCAATTGTTTTGGTTCACTAGCTTGTCACCTGTTAGATGATTGTTTCTAATATCCCAATATTTGTTATACATATATGTGGGTACTGCATTTCATGTAGTATGACAGATTGTTTCATTTGCATTCTCAGCAATACTTTTTAAAATTATTGGCAGAAAATATATTTATTTGTGCATATGTGCATGTTTACACATACTGCAAACATAATAAACACCTAAATACTTTGGATAAGATTTCTTAAGGAAGTTGGGGGGAAAAAAACTTCCTTGGCATAAGATTTCCTTATTTCTTCCGTTTGTGTTTCGTAAAAGTAAAAATCTGTGAGAACAGGAAAAAGAAACTGGCCACCAATAACAGATGCCTGGAAGTCAGAAATTATAGCCAAAAAGTGAGAACTGTCAAATGATGACTTAAACCTTCCAAAGGAAATTAAAACAGATAGTAAAAAGTTTTGTAGACATATTAATAAAAAGAGAATGAGAGAAAAAATGGGATTGCTTTGCAAGGAGAAAGGAATAGACGTTGATGATAATCTGTGTAGAGTCCTCAACTAAACAAATACTTTGCTCTGTTTCCAATCTAGGTGATAATGTAGAACAGGTGGACATAAGAAATAAGAAAAGATGCAGATAAATGAATATCTCATTCCATCTGACTAGGAAAATCTCAACATACACATGTTTAGGGAACTGGATAATCCCCATCCAAGAATAGTGAAGCAGTTTGGACATGAAATTGCAACTTCAGAAGCAAGGATGCTTAATAAATCTATCACATTCAGTACCTGTGACCAGAAATAGGAAATGGGATGTTTATTGTGAGGAGGAAGCAAAAGCATCTTGGAGCTGTAAAACCTGTAATACAGCTTGAACTCTGCATACAGCTAAGGAACACATGTGGAAGAAAAGAATTAGACTCATACAGGTGAAAGCTAAATGAGATTAAATGCAACAGTGGTGAACCTAAGGCAAATCACATCACATTAGCTGAATTATTTTCTTTGATAAACTAACTCTTGGAAAATGTGGTAGATATAATCTATCTAGACTTCAGCACAACAGTTTATGTCACAACACAAGAAACCACAATTTAAACATAGAAGACGGGATTTAGAAGAACTCTTCAGTAGGTAAGAAACTGTCTAAACCAGGTATAATGGTTTGACAGGATAGTTTTGATGTTGTTAAGTGGGTTTCTCCGGGATTCTGTGTTGAGAAAAATCTTTGGAAATGTTTTGCTAATAATGTTATGCAAAACTGGGGGCACACTAACAAAAAAAGGCAGAAAGACCCCATCAATAGCAGACAGGAGATCTCTGAGGAAGAGTGGGATGGGCAGGAGAACTCCAACCAAGTTTGAATGAACCCATGCTGATGTACTTACTCACTATGAACGAGAAATCAGCTGAAGACGATTGAAAGGAAACATTAAATTTTGTCAGCTGATGAGAGATCAGAATGGATACATATATACACACTGCACGGGGCAATGTTTTGTGGTAAAAACGCAGTTTATTTTTAATGGACAAGGCCTGGTACCATAGGTGCAACATTCTCCTTAGACTCTTCTGTCCTAAAACAAGTATCTTGTCGGTCCTCAGAGGGATATATTCACAGAAAACACATTCCCAGAACAGGAATGGGAGCAGAGAAGAATAGCTAGAATGATTATCAGACTAAAGAGCTTGGCTTTTTTAACCAAGCAAAATTATTGAACAATCAAATATAAATCTATAAATACACCAGGAGGGTAAATATTAGAGAAGGAAAAGGGAATATTGGGTAAGAGCGGATTTGATGCATTTATACAAACAGTTTGATACATATTGCATGTAATATAAGGAGAATAGATTGGATGACAGAGGTCATCTTAGGCACTATGTAAAACTAATTTTTTTAAAACATTTTTATTCTTTAATGGATGCAACTGCAAATATAACCCAAATAATAAGACATGGTATCAAACTCGTTTATAACATAAATATTTAAACAAAGATCAGTTTTCTAAGTATTCCTGTTAAATTTTTTGAAACTTATCATTAATTAATGACAAAATAGCTACAAAAATGATCTCCTTGCAATTGTTGGTTTCTGATTTTGAAAAAAAAAAAAAAAAGAAAACAAAAGAAAATTTAAAAGGGAATAAACCCAAGAGTTAATTGGAAGGCAGGCTTTTTTTATCAGACTAATGATCAAATATCAGGTTACTGCATACACTTCCATTACACAAAATAACAGCTTCTTAAATTAAAATGAATTAAATCTGGTTAATTAAATGCAAGTAAAATGATTCCTTAATAATAAATGAGGCCCCTCTTGTTAATGTGACATTGCTTCAGCATTATAACAAAAGCATTATCAGAGTGTTTTTTTTCCTTTAATCTTTAAGTATGCTGTATTTTTCAAATTCAGAGGCAGTCACAGGAAAAAAAAAAAGTAGAGACCATAAAATCTATGACAGAAAACTATATTTGTATCATATCAGATGCATCAGGGTTTTGTATGTACATATCTATGAAAGGAAAGAGGTGAGAAGGTGGAACTGAGAGAGGTGCTGATCTACTGGGAAGCCAAGAGAGCTGACTGATGCAGTGCACTTGAAAAGTCACTTAGTAGGAGTACTGTTTTGTATGTAACACTACAGTGATATGTAACACTGTACTTTAGCTGAAATATGTAACACCAGACTGTACGTCCCTGAGAGAGACTCCTTGGCTATCAACTTGTACGTTCTTCCAGCTGTTATGGGCAGCTAAGTCACATAATAGCAATGTTGTTTGGTTATTTTAGATCAGTCATTCCCACAGAAAGCAATTCCAGGATCTAGTTCTCGAATGGTCTTTACATTCAGAGTGGAAATTTTTATCATAAAATTAAGTCATAGTTCGCTAACATATTTGCCTGTACGATAGGATAAGGCTCAGAGTCTTGCTGGTGATATTGCTTAGGGATGCTTTTGCCTGAGTTTTAAGTCCCTGGTTGCCACAGAATTTGGCCTATCAGTGGGCATGCAAGGTATTAAGCAAGCAGAAATGTTGCTCCTGAGGACTCCTGTTATATCCAAGTTACAGATGTAGCTGAGGGTGCTGTCAAGGAGCAAACAAACTCCAGATGATAGGAAACATACTGGCCTGTCTCTGACAGAAGTTATTTAACGGAAGTGTGTACTGCTAAGCAGACCCCATATTTCATGACAATTTTACTTATAAAATAGGGAATAATATTTTTTCCTCTTATTTCAGTTCAAATTTGCACCTTCATCAGACTGTGGTTCTAACATTTTAACCTCAGATTAGTTCTCAGCTGAAAATGCGCATCTATAAATTTTGCCTTTCCTGACCACCTGAGACATCCAGAGTAGCAACAGGAGATTAAGATTTTCTGAGTCAGTCAGACTTTGGATCGAATTTTTAATTTAGTTGCTGCTAGGGCAGACACGGAGCTGCTAGATTAGATATTTCTGTTTCAGTTTTTGCTACTATTGTTTTTTAATATTTACTTATTTTAGTTTATTGAAAATGGCATACAGATTTTATTTTAGTACAATTTTGGAAAGAATATTAGTAGAATCAATTTCTACTTAAATATCTTGTCTGGTTCAAAAAAAAAAAAAAAACAAAAGGAAAAAGCATACATTTTCCTCAGTGCTTGTTGATTCACAGCAGACCACAAGAGGAACATAAGATCCAATATCATTAACAAATGAATACTGAAACGAACAAAGTTCATGCTATAATAATTAAACTAGGATAGACAAGAATGACTAGGTGCTAGACTGATGATACCTAATGCTAGGTATTTTATGTCAACATGTATTAGACAAGCAAATCTACTAGCAGCCTTACTAGACACAAAGAAAACTGATGGGGGTTTGGGGGGTTTAATTTGTTCAATTTATTTTGTTTTGTTTTTCAAATTCAGGCTATTTGTAGGACCAAACAT
This sequence comes from Leptosomus discolor, assembly GCF_034619465.1. Taxonomy (NCBI): domain Eukaryota; kingdom Metazoa; phylum Chordata; class Aves; order Leptosomiformes; family Leptosomidae; genus Leptosomus; species Leptosomus discolor. Next base: position 48,924,015 of record NC_141395.1, on the reverse strand, counting down.
GCATGAAGATACTAGATGAACATATCCATCTGAAGGAAAAGTTTATGGTCCAAGGCAATGTCATTTAACCTTAACATATCTGACAAATTTAATTTAAAACCATTTCTGCTGGGTTAGGTTTATAGTGTGTGCCAAAGACAGCATTTATAAAAACAAAATGAAACCATTGTAGTACTTCAAGAATAAAAACTGTTAAGGCATTCAGGGTATCACACCAGTGTCAATACTGTGATTTACTGCTAGACAAAGCGGAGAAACGGGTTACAGATACAAGCACTTCAGATAACCATGAGCCACATACTATCTCCTCTCTGAAAACTGTATCAGAAGTGAGAAAAGGCCCTATTAAAATAACGGGGTTGGGTTTTGCTAACGTTCTAGGAAAAAACCCTTGGATACAAAAATAACCTTTTTGTGTGAGATGCAGTGCAGTTAGTAAGGCAATTAGAGGAAGCAGTCAAGGGACAGAAACAGAAATATCCACCAAAATTAAGAACAAATTAGTGCTCTCATCAATACCGCTGATAGAGAAGTTGAGTATGAGCCAGACATTTGAAGGAATCCTTAAGTAAGAATAAATTCACTGTCTCATTCACCTGAAATCACTTCCAGAAAGCGTGGAAAAAGAATTGTGATGATCAGCTCAAGCCCTGTTCTTTGATGAGATAATTAGGACAGAGGTGGAATCTGTACCACTCTTTTTTGCAATAACATTCTAGAAAAACAAGTTCTAATGTTAGGCATACGGCCTGCCAAAACTTATTATTCAGCTTAGTATTTACTGTAGAAAAACTCCCATTGACAACAAGAGCAGTAAGAACAGTAAATACTTTACTTTCTGTAAATTTTTAGAGGATTGAGCTCTTTGTCAAAAACATCTAATTATTAGAGCAAGAGCACACAGAGAGATCTACTCTGTTTAATTTTATATAAACCAAAAAAAACCCACCCCAAATAAATCACCACTTACATATAAGAAAATATTCTTCCTAGCTGTTGGATTACGAACAGCACTAGTCCTAAGCATTCATCCTAAAAAGAGATGGTTCAATGGCATTAACACTTTTGTAAAGCCAAGCAGCAATTTCATAATGGCTGAAATATTATATGCTGTGTTTCAACTGAAGTGAATCATTCCCTATGTATTTTAAGTTACAATAGACTCAACTTGATGAAGTATGTAATTTGAAATTCTAAAGTTTGTAATTTGAATGATTACTTTGTCTCATTGTAAGCTGCTTAAGCTTTTTCATTTATAAAGCTGAAACATTTGGCTACACAAACATGGCATCAACATAACTTGTCATACAATCCTTTGTTTTTAATCATCTTCTACTGATAATCTAAATGATGATTAGTCTTGTCTCAGTGATTTCTTTGCTCTTCTAATACACATTTGTATTAATCCCTACTACACATTTTGATTTATTCTTATTTTTTTTTAGAACTAGACCATAATAAAATCCTTTTTAAAAACAAAAATTATTAGAAAATAACATTTTAAATGTACATGAAATTGTGAAAAAGATTTGGGGAATGCCAGATGTTACACTTAGTGCAGAAAGGCATATTTAAAATCAAGTGTGGCCTAATGCCACTAGCTGGAAAGACTGAAATTAAAATCTTTGAAGGCTGTAGAAGATTTATACACATATATATATAGTAAAGATTATTTTCTTACTGTACTGCACTATGTATACTATATATAGTATCTTCATATGTCAACATATGCAGAAATTTGGCATTATTTCCTCACCATTCTGTTATCATAAAGTTCTAGGACTTTCTGGAAGTAATTCAGGGCTTTTTCTATTGTTTGTCATTACAAGGAGGGACTGGCAAGGTTTTTCAGTGGCACTGCTCAACTGGCACTAATAAATACCAGGAAACCTGATATTTCCTTACATAATCCAAGGGGCTGGAGCACCTCCCCTGTGAGGACAGGCTGAGAGAGTTGGTGTTGTTCAGCCTGGAGAAGGCTCCAGGGAGAGCTTACTGCGGCCTTCCAGCACTTAAAGGGGGCTACAGGAAAGGTGGGGAGGGACTCTTTATTAAGGAGTGTAGTGATAGGACAAGAGGTAAGTTTCACACTGAAAAATGGGAGGTTTCCATTAGACCTTAGGAAGAAATTCTTTATTGTGAAGGTAGCAAGGCACTGGCACAGGCTGCCCAGAGAAGATGTGGCTACCCCCTCACTGGCAATGTTCAAGGCCAGGCTGGATGGGGCTTGGAGCAACCTGGTCTAGTGGAAGGTGTCCCTGCCCATGGCAGGGGGGTGGAACTGGATGGTCTTTAAGGTCCCTTCCAACTCAAACCATGTTATGTTTCTATGAAATCTAACAAAGTGTGAGGGCCCTGGGTCTCAAACACATTTGAATATGCAATCTCACTAGTAAGAAGAGAGTCAAATCTTATGCCAGTTGAAGCTTGATGAAGACCAATCAGTGTGCAGCAAATGTTAGCAAAGAATACTGTATGTCTCCCTAAAAATACATTGAACATCCAGTACTTTAAACTAGGTCATGATGCACATGCTAGATATTGAGCTTGCTACAGAGAAAAGGTTAAGGGAGTCTGGTCTAGTTTAGCTAGCACAACATTTTTGGAACACTCATCACATGAATTGTGTGAAGAAACATTCTGCCTGGATGGAGAGCTGCAAAGCAGTTGATCCAAGGCACTCATTCTCTCTATGGAGTTCTTTAGGGGCAGTGTAACTGGACAATCTGCTTTAAACACTGCATTTACACTCAGTAAAGTCAAGTTACTCATGGTAATAATGATAATATTTAAGAGAATACAAAAGGCATGCAGGAGGGCAAATACATATGCAGAAAGCAGAGATACATAGCAAGAGTGAATGCAATACCTATAGTTCAGCACTAGTCTCTGAAAAATTAGCCTCTTTGGATTCCAGATTCATACAAGAACCAGCACTTCAGCTCACGTCTAAGCATTCAGGTAACTTGATTAAGTTATATGCATAGTCACCTCCACAACATAATATTGGCAGTCATCAACACAATGGTGAAAAAACCCCAAACTAACCAAAAACTAACTAAGTCTAAAATTGGTACACTTGTAAAAGCAGAGAGGCAAACTATTTTGCGCTCTCAAAAAGACCAAGATAGCGTGAAGCTTGAACTGTAAGGAAGAGAATGCAGAAAGTGGGTAATTTTACCCTGGAACTCCACAGGATGATGCAAAGCCAGCAAGCTTTTAGCAAGCTTTCAAAGAACAGAACTGAAGTCAGTTCATCTGTGACAGAAACAGGTTTATACAGCCAATGACAGAAAAGATAAGATTACAAGCAAAGCCGGTGAGGAGCCCATTGTGGTCATTAGACACTAGAAAGATGGTCAGACGATTTATTTCAAAGATGACTGTTCCAGAAGAGACAATGAGACACAACATTAAGAAATGAGAGCAAGAAGGAGTATTTAATTTCTGAATAGCTGTCCAGAAGAGCAAAGTCTTATTTAGGAGACAAGACTGCAAATAAATCAATGGACAAACATGGAAAGGGGTCAAATAAGGGATTTTAAAGGACTTTTTCTTAAAAGTTGCTTTTCCTAAAAAAAATGAGCAACCTTGACAGTGTTTCTGTTTTCAAGGTTTTTTTAGCTTAAGAATCCCTCACATTTTTTTCCCCAGAAGTAATTGGATGGAAATTTGATTCTTATGTGTACAAGCACACACAGATATGCAGGTGCTCAGTAGTGCCTGCACCAGTGGGCTATGTTCTCAGATGGGTTTAAACTAAGCATACATCCTCATTTTTTTCCCTACAAACCAAGTAGTTGATTGGTGTGAAATTTCAAAAAGAGAGCAGCTTTCATGTCTTTGACTTTCTGTACATACACTTTTTCTGGATTCCTCACTTTATTTTTTTTTTAATTTTTAAAGTAATTTTCTAAATATTGTTAATGTTTTAAATGTAAATGCATACATATTGCCCACAAATCTGAATGATGTCAGTGGGAGAAAGGTGAATATGCCCATGTAGAAGGTAGACAAACCATCTCACTGAGTGATGAGGTAGGGAGGAGGCAGGGAACAAATGGCAGAAAGTTGGTCTGTTCATGTGAACAGCCATGTCTGGTGCCTTCTCAACAGCAGAAGAGCCAAAGACACCCACAAACATCACTCAAATGGCCAGAAGTTTTTGCAGAAGGCTCCTGTCAGGAGCTATGTTCTTCTGGAGCATTATATCCTGTGCCAGACGCATATTTACACTTACCTACTGAGAAGTGCGATTTTTTTGGTGGGATTTTTTACCCATACACATCCACCTCCAATTCTTTCTTCCAGGTAAGTGTGAGAAAACTGCTGGAATAAAAAACACTGGGGAAGGAGAGGGGCTGCTTGCTGCAAAGCTGACAAAATGCCTTAAATCTTCACAAAGAAAGGGGAAATGCCTCTATTTTACCTCCTTACCTTTCCTTCAAACAAGTCCATTCCTCAGATACTTTTCCATACTCCTGGTAGCCTTCTCCTCAAGTATCCTTTCATACAGGCTTTTCACTCCAATTCCTTATGCAAACTGTGGTAGAACACTATAATACCTGTCTCGGAGATCTTGCTGTTCTATGCAAAAACTGTATTGTGCTCTCTGAAGTGTACTGGTCTAGAGAGCCTTTGGAATTTATGAGTTAAACTTGGAAATCCTGAGACTCGAGATAGTCTCCCAATAAGTTTAATTAGTAGGATGATTACAGTCACTTTAGAAAAGGAAGAAAAATCAATCTATGCAGTTTCCTTCTATTTTTTTCACCACACTCTTAGCACTCATGTTACAGCCAACTACCATAAAATCCTAAATTTAAAATAGGCTAGAAGCACAGGCACTGCTTTGATAAAATATAGAAACTAGCACAAAAATACCACCGTAAATAGAAATCAAAAGGAGATTCAGAAGAAAAGAATCCAAGAAGCTAACATAAATGCCTAGAACATACATTTGAGGAAAGTTATGGCCTCAAACTTTTACTAGTGATCAAATAATCATGTAGTCTAGTGCTTATTCTTATTAATGCACTGGCAGTGCAGACAGTTCCTAAAGCAGGAATAAATAATAGTTGCACCTCTCACATACTAAGGAAGTCCAAAACGATCTTAGTGTAAATTTGGATCTTTCCTGGGATATATGACCACAGATCCTTTGATTTGAGTGTTTTGGACAGACAAACGTACTATTCCATAGACACATGGCCATAAGTTCATAAGACTGTCAAGTAGAGTTTTCTTCCCCTACAGAGTCCTCCCAGGGCAATGACCCTAATCTAACAAAATGTCAGTAAAGACTTAATTGTAATATCAACAGAACTAGTCCTGTGCTTAAAGTTAACCATATGCTTAAGGGTTCTACTGACCAAGTGTTGTATCAACTTACTACTACTGCTGTTTAAAAACAGTGGTCAGAATCTCCAGTTAAACCTACCTATGTAGTGAGATTTTCTGGCTCCTGATGACTCCAATGGAAGTACAGTAGAGCCTATATAACTAACCAAATGCAGGTGATCTCCTGCTGTATAATCATTCCTAATCATTCTGTTCCATTAAGTTCTTCATAAAACCCACCTCTTCTAGTTCATTCACTGACACTTTGCACGTTTACTTAACACCCAGGGTCCCCTGAGAAAGTGAAAAAATTAATCTGAATGAAACCTAGGTGCCTACTGAAGTTTTAATTCAGACTATTCTGCAGAAAGAAAAATCAAAGACAAAAGGGTATTTACAAAATATAGATGTCTGTTCTTCCAGATACATCCTTTTGCTTTTTATTCCAAAAAGGCTATTCTAAAAGCAGAAACCTGTCCTCCAGATTTAGAGGTTTTAACAGAAATTAAAAGTTATTAGCAGGCATGGCTGAAAATAATAAAGATTTCTGTCATATGTTGTATTGAAACAATCAATGCAAACTTAAGTGGCTGCAGTCATAACAAAGACTGTACTGTGAGACTACTAAGAAAGATTACAAACTGAAATATCACAGGAAGTCAAAAAATGAAACAACAAAAAGATATATGCTGTCATAGAAACCAGTCCTTTCAACTACCAAAAGTCCATTACATCTTTTGGACTACATGACTTCATTGGCTATGGAAAACAAAAAAAATAATCTTATAAAGCCAAAGAAGTTCTAGAAACTATTCTGAGTGTGACATTTAAATATATCCCTTCCCAAGACTTAGTGCTATACTCAATTATGAGAAAAAATTGAAACTCTTCCAAAACTTCCATCTTCTACTGCAAACGGGAATGTACATAGGACATATCTTAGGAATATTTCCAAGAAAATATTTATATAGTGATTACCAATAACGTACCAGTGTAGTGTAGCAGCGTATAGAGGGGGAAGGGAAAGGAAAATAAAATAAAATAAAAAAAAAAAAACCACACCCACAAACCAGAAACATTAGAAGTCATCCCAGGATCACATTAACGGTCTTCCTAGCACAGGTGCTGCTGGCTTTGACAGAAAGTTTTGAGGATTTAATTCTGCATATTAATGGCTAAAGCAGAACACAGTTATTCTAAAGTGCCCATGCCAGTCTTATTCTGACTCTTGGAACTGTGAGAAGAGAAAAAAAATCAACACAGAACGAAGTATAATATTGAATTGTGGAGACGTTAAAATACTCTTTATTACTGTTACTAAACACATTTGTTCAACATATTTTATTTGGTTTCTGCTTAAATTATATTGATTGTAATAAGTATCATATTGTGCAATTCTTTTCCCTGAATCATCATTAAATAACGTAAGAGCTGCAATGAAGTGCTGTAATCTTACATTATCTATTTTCATTATCTATTTTTTTTTTATTTTCTACATGAAAAACAAGAACAAAAATAATTTCCTTTCAACTTACATATTTTATGCATTCATAGCAGGTAAATGGGGATTTTTTTAAAAAACAAATATTATTTCTTAAGGTGCATCAGGCCAACATGTTTAAAATTCAACTATATAAAAATAGGCTGTAGCACAAACAGAATATTCGCTTAGTCTTGGTATAAACTTCAGTAAAAGAAAAAAAATTTCCATAGACAATATACCATCTGTCTCTAAACCATGTGAAAAGACAAGCTTTTAAAATCCAGCCACTGCTAATGTGACATGTTGAAACATTAATCACCCCCTAAGGCCAGTATAATTGTAGCTCCATGTTAATTACCTAACAATTAACAGCAGTAATTTCCAAGGGGCAATCAATGAATTAGCTTGTGATTTTCCCACAGACTTCAGTCCCATACTGTCAGCCTGAATGCATTTCAAACTCTGAATCATGGTTCATCAATGACACTTCTGGTGTATGAAATAAAAATTCATTTGCACCCTCACTAATTAGGCTCGATTATATTCCTATGTGTATTACAAACTCTATTCACTTGCACAAAATCTCTGCCACAGGCATTTTTCTCCATTTAAAAATTCGTTTTCTATTAAATTAGAAGGTCACCTAGCAGGAAAATGTACTAATCAAGATTTTATCACTAACGAATTAAAGGGTTTTAATAAGCAAGTTTAATTAAGTTATCCTAACAAGTGATAATGGCTATCTCCAACCTATCTGAATATTTATGCAAGTGTAGGTGTAGTATATGCAAAGTATGTGTTCATAAACATCAAAAACATTACATATATGCACAAAAATAATTACATATTCAAATACTGTCTGAAAATGTCCTCATGCTTCTTTTTCTCTACTTTTTATCACATTTCCGTACAAAATTTTATCTAAACTAAGGTTTCTGTCTGTTAGTTCCTTTAAGAACCATATGACTTGGTCACATAATGCTGTGGTAGACTCAAACGTATCTTGGATGAGTAGGACGTTATCACCTCCTACTGTCCAGAACCGACCTTGGTATGAGTCAGTGTTAATCTGGTGATTGTTAACTGTTAATATAAATAAACTGAGTTGTCACCTGATTACTTTACTGTTGATGTATTTTTATTCTTTAAAGATTCAAAAATTAAGCAGTGGGTTTACATAAAGTAGTATTGTTATTTCCTTTTAACTATGTTTTGTGAGCATGAAGGGCAAATTTTGAAGCTAAGCTGTTCAAGAAGCCAGTGGAAGGAATTAGTACATTACACATTCCTTCATTAGACTTAATCAGAATTCCAGTAGTATCACCTTTGTTTGTGCAGGGAACAAAACATGAATCCAATGCCCTAAATTTGCATCTTTTGTTTCAAGAAATATAGTTCCAATATTGCAAGTGTATTTTATCTTGTGACCTATATTCCATGGGAGAGAATGCCCTCAGGTACAAAGTACTACCCCATTTTCTCTCCCAATTACCTTTGCCTCTCCCAGCCCTTCAGGAAAGGAAGGCTCGCTAGGCGAAACATAAACCATGGACCCTCACGCTCCTTAAATGGTGCATTTTACAGTTGCAGCTCTGAACCAGTATAAATCCAACATTTGTTCTATAACAAATATGAAATGGGTAGATAACACGTTCCATCTCAGCAGGCGTATTTTAGGTTGTGGACAGCCGTTCCTGGATTATCATCTTTTTTGATAGATGCAGTATGAGGTACTTCCCAAGACAGCGCTGAGTAGCTCCCCATTCTAGGTTGACAGTCTGGTGGTCCTTCAGCTGCTTTCTCTGTTTCTCTCTTCTCCTCAGACACCGTCTCTGCTCAGCTGTTCAAAGGGGGTGAGAGAAGGCCTCTCCTGCTAAACCTGGTCACCAAGTTCATGGCAATTAGACAAAAGTCTAATTCAAAGTTATTGAAACAACATTTCTGTACACCTGTCAAGAGTCTTTCTCAGTAGACCAGCTCACATTTTGCACCCATGTGTCTGCCATATACTGTCGGAATCACTTTTACTAAGGAAGGGGAGATTCCTTTCACATCTGCAGTGAAGAGCCAGGCTGGGCAAAATCTCAACTCCATTGTGTCCTGCTCCCTATTTGTGAGGGAGAGACTCACTTCTGGGGACTACCAGGAAGACTTGATTGCTCTTCTCTAAGTGGATGTGAAACCCTTTGGCCTAAACCCTGGGCTGTGCTCAAGAGATCTGTGAAGAGGTGTCAGATCAGAGCACATGCGTGCATGGAGCTCAGGCAGCAACAGCACTGCAGTAGCCAGAAGACCACAGGCACATATCCATTTGTGCAGAACTGCAGTTTTGTTCCCTGTTCTCCTTACTACCCTGCAGTAAAACAAGTGGTTTGCAGACATCTCTGCAAGAAAGATCCCTTCTGAGGCTGATCTTTCTCCAGCCTCACAGTAGGACCATGTTCACCTCCCTTTCAACAGAACACTGTTGAGATTGCAACCCACAACCCCCAGTTCTAATCTCATTGCTTGTTTCAAATATCTAACAACATTCACTTGCTTCTGTTGTTCATCAATGTTTACCAGAAGATAATGTTTCAAACCTCATGTCTTGAAGTCAAGAAGAGAACACAGAAGTTTGTCATCCTCTTAGAAGCTGCCTGCTCTTTCAGAAGTGAAATTGAACTAGAAAAATCCCTCATAAATCCTATGCTGTACAGCAAGGCATCACCTGAACCAGTCCTCATGCGTATTTTTCTAATACTCTCTTCTTAAAAAAAAAAAACGGAGATTCCACAATCTTCCTCAGCAATCTACTCTAATGTTTAGTTATTACGTTCATTAGAAAAGTTATCAAAATGCCTGTTCTTTGTACAACACTCTTGCTGCTTAGAGTCTCCTTCGTTGACAGATCCTTCAAACCTTCTCTTCTTAGTTTGCCCAAATAATTTCCTGAAGAAATAGAAGGCTTTACAGTTGAGAAAACACTTCTAATCTCCATCTCCTTCTTCCTGGAAATATGCACTTGTGTAAGAAACTGAGGTTTCCTATTTAAATAGTAGTTTTCTTGCTGTCACATTTGTAGGCACATGTTTCCAAATTAAAAGTCCATGTATCTTAGCGATGTAAAATACAAGACACATAATAACTAGCAATGTATGATTTCTAAATATGTAATATTTAAACCCATACCTTGACATTCCGGGGGGGGGGGGGGGGGGGGGGGGGGGGGCGGGGGGAGAGGCAGGCTTGTGGCATACGTGTTCTTGCTTAAGGCTGAGGATGTAAACAAACAAACAAACAAATCTCTTCAGAGCTTCTTTTTCTTGCCACAAAATACAATAGAAGACCTTGGGCTATATAAATATTTGCCTTTGGCAACAGCGTTCATGTTTGAGCTCAGGTTCCCCTAGATAAGTGATGAAGCCAATTGCATCCACATTGCCAATAAGAACAAATTTTTCCCACGTGGGGAAAGATTTACCCAAAGGAACATACCTTAACAGGCAGCCTGGGACCGCTGACCAGTTAACCTGACTACACAGAGATTGGTCACCTTCTCTCATTGTATGATCTTCCTTAGTAGACACATAAGATTTTGTTCTTGATTTTGGAAAAAAAATATAAAGAAGCATACAAGACACTAGATTTAAGCTGCACACAGTAGCTACCAAGAATAAGCTTCCTAGGGCTGTGAAGAAACCAGTTTTAGATGTCCCAGGCTGCAGACTTCTAATGCTTCCCTTTAGAAACTATTCTTCACTATAAAAGATTACTTTAATATTCTTCTAATCTTGCCTTGTCTTAGTTTTATCATCCTCCATTTAGCATGTGAAAAAGCAGTTAAAGTATCATACCTCAGACTTACAAGTTCAAGCTGTTCTCCAGACGTGCTGAGGCTGCAACTCTTCAGCCCTAGCTTTAAACCAGTATCTGGTCATCATGTCAAAGAAATCAAAGCAACTACAATACAATTATGGCTTAATCTCTTCCTTGTGTGCTGTTGAGCTTAAAGAATATGTCTGAGCCACACTTGTCCATAGAGATATCTAGCACATTTAGGTGACTCCTAAAAAGAGTCAAGAAAACGTAAACAGATTAAAAAAAAACAGGCCAAAAATTTATAAATGTGCATTATAGCTGCAAAAGCTGTGAAGAGATGGAAGGAATATCACTCCTCCATCACATTCCAGGGGAACGTTACCAAACAATTTTTTTCCATACAAGACTTCGAGCTTCTTGAAAAGAAAAAAATAAGAAGGGAATTTCAGAACTAATTCCATTTCCCGTATTGTCATAATATAAAACATTTAAATTTGCACAGTTTACTCCACAGCTCCACATCTAGGCATCCACCACTGCAAAAGTCAAGACTTCTGGCACAGTGCCAGAGCCAGCAGATAGAATGTTCTGATATCTCTCTTCCAGGTTTACAGAATTATGGGTAGATTTTCTTTTCAGTGAGAAACATGGAAACATAGCAGAGACAGGTGAAGTCACATTCAGCTTCCACACTCAGCATGGAAAAAGTGGGGGCTGTGGGGAAAAATGATCCTCCTCTTTTGGGAGGCATTTACTGGGAAAACTGGAACTGGAGTGGAGGACTAGTGGAGGATCCAGGAGTGATGCTAACAGGCACTCAAATTGAAAGTGCGGTGGCTTAGGTTCTTAATTAACAGAAGACGGAAAACTGTTTATGCCTGCTGAGCGTACACAGCCAGTTACACTTTGACCAACAGACTCAATATTTCCTAGTCTGGGAAGCGCTCTCTAAGGCAAAAAAGAGGTACATGGGCAGAAAAAAAAATAAAAGAAAAAAAAAAAAGATACCAGCAACAGTGAACATAATATTGCTTGTGGTGTACAAAAGTGTTGTTGGGAGGGAAAGAGATGCAAGTGGTACTGTACAGAGAAGGGCAATGGGCAACAAAATTGAGAAACACCACTCTTGACACTTCTTTCACATAACTGAATTGATTTGTATTAATAACAGAGGAAAGAAGATTAACAAAGTGCCCCAGTAGTAGTAATAATAATATTATTATTAGGAATTTCAAGGATGAAGAAACAATGGAAAATACCTAAGAATTATTTCAGTAAGTTCAGAAAAACATCCAAACATTCTGAGATTTAACCAAAATCAAAATTCAACTTATTTCATCTGTCTTAGAGAAAAAGAGAACAAGTAGTAAGGAACTGACAAACAGATATATTGATTTTCACTTAATTATTTCTGGAAAACATCTGATATTTTCTTGACTATTTCCCAGTTTGGTTCAAGGCAATAATTTATCATTTCTGCCTTAACCCACATCTTTATTAGTCACAGCCATGAGACAAAATCATTACTTTCATGTATTTACCCCAATGTAGAAACATTGACTAAACAATAAAGAAAACTTAGAGGGAACAAAGAAAATAAAACCAAAATTGTTTTATGAATTTCACAGACTGCTGAATTCCATAAACTGAAAGCATAATTTCTTTCTTCTCACTCTCTTTGGTTTTTTGTCCAGATTTGAAAGCAGTGGAAGAAAAAATATTGCTTTTTAACATCAAAAGATTTTTCCTTTCTGCTATCCTTAGAAGCATTTTTCAGGTCACCAAAGAATATTTAGCACTCAACGATTTCTCAATAAAAAAGTCAATTCTTCATAAAGGAACACTTGCTTCCTATCAGTTTGCTTACCTAGGTGAAAGAAGAAACCAAGGAAAATCAGAACTTAGACAATAAAAACCCCTGTGTAGACTCCACCAGGCATGCATGTTGTGTATTTACTATATGTCAATAGCAATATGCAGAAGAAAAACTGTCAAAAAATATTTTTTCTCTTTTCCATTTACCCTCAACTTAATTTCTAATTACAAAAATTATTGCTATTTCTAGTACAAAAATCTACTACTGATATTAGTTTTTTAATAGGTCTGTCTTCACCTAGTTTTGCATTATCATCCAAGAACGGTGATTTAGTTATTTCAGCAATTTATTTAAGATGATTTAAATTAATTATTTCTCTCTTCAGTTTACACTTGTAGGAATTTTTTTTGCTTATGTTATTTTTACACTATTTCTGTGAAATTCACCAGAGTGACCACCCAGACACTTTGTTGGGACTTAAGTTTGAAATGATGCCATTTGTTACAAGAAAAATCCACGTTTGCTACCATTTCATTTAGGACAGTCCTGTTACCAGAGAATCTTATTAACTTAACCTTTATTAACTTCCTTACCCCTCAAATATAAGTGTTATTTTCACTGTATGTCTACTGAAAATCATTTGTTGAGAGTTTTATGTTAATATCTCAAGAACATCGGTAGACACATTTTCCAACTAATTCACAATTCCAGCAGTGGTAGGTAACCTTATCTCAGCTATGCAAATGAATTTAGCTCTTGCCATTTACAACACACTAAGAAATGGAGGTACCTGTATCCAAAATTGCCTTTCACAAAATCAAGATGTTTCTGCCAAACTTTTCATCACCTGTTGATTCGCTTTCAAGCAGCCTTTGGACAGTTCTGGCTCTGCACTTCTGCACAGTCTTCAAGGCAAAAATAAATTTTTAATAATGATCAGTGTTTTTCAGTGTGCATGTGTGCATTCTTGAGCACAGGTTCATGTGTGTCAAAAAAAAAACCCACTTCTATTACTCTCAGTGTAAAGGTGTGCAGGACGTAATTCTCCTACATTGCAGCATTTTGGGAGATTTAATATTTTTTCCTCCTTTCTGTCTGTGTCATAACCCAGATTCTCCAAGTGTTTCATATGGAAAGGGAGTTCTGCAAAATATCATAAAAGAACTTTTAATGGGGACACTTCCCAGGACTGTGGGAGACCTATACACTAAACTGTGTTCTGGGTTTTATGCGATATTCCAGCAAATGTCTCACCTTACTTGGCTACTGGTTCTTCTTGTTTATGTCTCCATCCATCTCTTGTATTGCAGAAAAAATTCATTATCCGTTATTTCAGTCTGAATTTTCAGGTCTTCTCCCTGGATGTGGAAGACATTTTAATCTTCACTTTACATCAAGTAAATCACATTTTAGGATGCACCTTCTGCCACCCAGACATTTTTCTTTCTTCCACCTTCCTGAAACCAATAGGTGAAGAATTTTGGCACATGTCTATATTTATATACATAAATACACATATTCATATGTAAACCATATACATGCATATGTTCCAGTTCAGAACTGGAACATCTCATTAAAAAAACAAATGAAATTAGAAGTTCTGGGAAATCTGAAAAAAATTACAAACTAATCAAAATACCCTGTGATAAAATTTATACAGAAACACCACCACTCACAACTCTAGCAAAATTATAGATCTACAGGAGAGCAGCAGGCAGTGAGTACCTGTGATAGAGGAAAGGAAATCCAAAATTTAATACAAAGAAAAGACAGTTAAAGAGAAGTTCAGAAGGCTCAAACATACTGCAGGCTTAATAAAATCTCAGCATTGTCAAATGGCCGGGAGGAATGCTAGCAAGGTAAGTTAAGGCTCCTTCTTGGGTTATTAAAGCCATCCTGCACAAATAAAGTAACATCTCTCCAGCAATGACTGATCTTTATCCCTTTAAATTCCTCCTTAAAACCTACTTTTTGCCTCTCTGCCTACAAATCACCACCATCTGGGAGTGGTTATCCTGGTCACCACCTGTATGTTTAGGCCACTGAATAACTCATGTGCACACCTGTAGTTACTGTTATTGCACCTTTCTCTTCTCCCTGTTCATTGCTCCAGGTTCAGCAAAGCCCCAGGCCCCGAGGTGTGTGGGAGCTGGGTGTCTCTGTGTAGTTCTGTGCCACGCCACAATGAAGCACCAACACTTTTGTTGAGTTATAGATGTTGTCTGAATATACTTGTAATATGCAAGGTGTATCCAGCTTGGTAGGCATCAAATAGCCTGGCATATCTGCTGTGAAAACAAAGACAAAAGATACAGGTCTGTGAAAGCAGGCATGCATGTGCATTCCTGGCAAACTGAAGAGACGTGCAGCAAAGAGCCACCGTTATCACCTCAACTTCTGCTGGTTTTGGACTAGTGATTAAAGAGCTCCAGCATTCCCCAAGTGCATTGTTCCTTCACCAGAGAAAGCAAGTTTTGTTTGTTCATTTGTTTGAATCTCTGCACTCCTCTTCAGTCTATCCTGCTTATTCCAGATCTTTCTGACTATTAAATCCACTTCACTATTCCACACCTATATCTTTAGATACACATTCTCACACCCAGTACTCATTTTCATACACTATTCTGATGCTAAACTGCCAACATAAGTTGCATGTACTCATTCGCGTGTTTAGGGATGGTGTAAACAGCTGCTACAAGTTCCTGCTGCTCCAACAGAGTCTTTTGGGTGACAGTCTCTCAGCAGAGTTCCCATACACTTTTTTAAGATTGCCTTTGTTGTTACAAACCCAATCTCTCTTTTTAAATTTACTTTCTCACTGTCTCCTCTATCACTGTGCATTTCTGTTACAGGCACGTCACAAACTGCTGGCTGCTACAGTAAACGTAGATGATGGCTTGCTTGTAAATTAGTTTTGTGTGTGTAAAACCCATGCTTGTTTACACGCTGGAATGATGCCAAATACCCCCTCAGACGAATCAAAATATTTCTGAATTGGATAAACTGGAAACTTACATCTTTATAGGGTGTTCAGAGTGGATCCAGGTATAATTTCCCTTGCCCTGCCCCAATTTTAATGAAAAATTTTCTCGTTAAGGACTATTAGAAATATTGCATTTGTAAAAGACGCAACATTTTCATTTATACGCACTAATATTAAAGAAAAGTTTTAAAACAATCCTTTATGAAACAAGTAATCTTAACTATTGTAATTCACATGAATTTAATTACACTGATTTTTGAAAGTAATTTAAATATTGCTTTAAGAGAAGTTGGGTTTTTGCTACTGTAATAAAATAACTTGTTTTATACAAGATACAGAAGAATATAATTTGATCATTTCTTCTGTTAGCCTTTGTTACATAGATTTTTACATAATCATTACTCATAATGTTCTGACAGATAATGCTATTACTAGCGTTACCATCTTTGCTATTATTATAAAAAATCTTCTGGCTTTGTGAAAATTTTAATTTATTAAAATGTAATAAAAGCACATCTAACATGAACCGTAATTTATGAAAATTTTAGATGTGCTGCTTGACATTCATGTCATCAGGCTTCAAAAGTTTCACATCTGAAATGTGAAATTACACAGATTTATAAAGATCCTTTTTCAGCCTGTTAACTGGCACTATCTTCTGTAAAATGTATATGTTTGTCTTTAAAGAGACAGGCGCATGTAATTTTAATGTCAGCACCAGCATCACCAAAAAGTGCCCTGGCAATCAGTGGAAAGGTTTAATAGGTTTCCTGTCTTGTTCTTAATTTGCTGAAATTACAAAATCAATACTTTCAGTTGTAGCTGCAGCTACCCGTTTTACTGCTTTAAGATAAAGTCTACAAGAAAGTAACCTTCACTTTCAATTTGTAGCACAGAACATCAGGGTGTTCTTGGCCAGTAACTAGTCTTTCTTTTCTCAGCCGGTATGAGACATTCTAGATGTGTGATGTTGCCCTTCAAAGGGGAAAGATACATTTTGTATTAAGCATAGCTCTCATCAATGGCTTGTTTTGTTTATTCTTAACATTTCATTCTACTCCCTCCCAACGTCACCTCTGCATGGGTTGTTCCTTATTTCCCTGTTTCTCTGTGCTGTGCTTTGAACTATACTACACAACTAACTGATTGCTGTTGAAATGGCCTAATCTTTGTTTTACCTCTGTCAGTCTCCCTTTATTAAAAAGAAGCATATTTTTCTGCTGCAATTTAAAAAGGAAATTCTCCACAGTTGGTCGCGTTTTTAATGGTGAACATGACTGCGGATGTAAAAATACTCTGAAAGGACCAAAGAGAGGACAACCAGATCAGCTCATCCAGTAGAAAGCTTAAGCTGTTGCACAGAGCAAGAAGGGAAAAACAATAAAAAAATACCCTTCCACGGGCTGCTCTGCTACATCTCCCAGCTCTTTAACTACAGATGTGAGAAAATCTTCCTTACATCTGCACACGATCTTCAAGTCTTCCAGCTCAAGCTCAACTTTTCCAATGAGTCTTCTACAGTCAAAAATTAAAGTCACAAGATAAGGCTTTAATCCTCTTGTCCTTGTTTCCTAACCAACTAAAATGGTTTTAGGTTTGAGGGTCTTTTTTGTTTCTTTTCTGTGATAACCCTCTTCCTGAAATCCTTTCAGCATATAAGCCCTCTTCATCCCTTAGCTGAGCAATATTCTGGAGCTGTTAGCTCTGGAGAAGGGCCTTGGCTTGCATGGTCCCCTTCTAGCAAAGCAATAAAAGAATGTTAAGCTGCTGATCACAAAAGATTGCAGCATAAGATCTCTCAGTGCCTTCCACCAATGCAAAATGTATTGACACCACGGAAAAAAAGAGCTCTCAACACCTGCTACCCCAAATGTTAATGAATACGTGCACACACAGGCACACACACACGTGCACATAATACTCCTTCCTTCTCAGCCATAGCATTTTGACATTGGAAATTATACTCATAAACAGCAGGTGACGGAGCTAGGGTACTGTTAGAATACAGTTAATCATGCCAGGAAAACAGAGCCTCCAAATGCCACAGATCCTCTGCTTTATGCTGTGCATGTTTTTTAACTAGCTGCTCAAGGTAAAAGCATGATATCTATCTTGCGATGTACTCTCTATAAATGAAAATTCAGACTACATCTAGAAACAACACTCCACAAAAGGAAACAAAAGCATTTGTGTCTAAACAAGGCAAGAGGAATGCCAAATGATTCAATGAAGATCACTTGTGTCACTTATGTTTGTTTTGATTGGTCCTCCAATGTTTACAGCACTCAACTCAGCAGGCTCAGAACCCCAAATCTATATTTAATTTAAAACATTGCACCATCACTCAAATCTTTCAGCAGCCTCACTATAGTCTAAAGAACAAGGGCAGAGGGACCTGTTTACATGGAGCACCTTTTATGTGTTCCAAGGGATCGCAGAATAGCTTTAAATAGATCCGATTTTTTTTTTTTTTTTAAAAAAAAGGAGGTTTTAAATGTAATTTTGAAACAAAGCATTTACCACTATTTGCCTAATATCTGTCACTTTTCAGCTATCCCCAGTAGGAGATCATATTGGAAGAAAAGACAAAATATTCTAAAAGCAGCTTTAAACTCTGCAAAAGAAAAAGAATCTCAGTAGCCTTAATTTTTATCAGAACAAATATGCTGATCAGCCAGAGTAACGTAATATAAACAGCCATGGCTACGACACTGAAAGCTTTGTACAAATTCACATCAGTTTTGAGAATTAAACAAAGTGTATCTATCTACACAGACAGACAGGTTGGAGGGCCCAATCCTGTGAGATGCAGAAATCAAAGATTTACAAAAACAAGCAGCTGAAGGGAAGAAAACAAGTCCCCATTTAAGCATACACAGGTACTCTTAAAACATGCCTGGCTTGTCAAAGGAAATGAGCCCTCAGTTTCCATTAACTTCAGCCAGGGTAGAATCCGCTTGCTACTTTGCAAAAGCAGCCCTGATGCAAACGGAGAGTTACTAATGTCATATGCGCGGTGTCAAACAACAGCAAACCTTCTCGCTGTAACCATGATGGTAGCACGCATCAGTGCAACATTACTGCAGTGGTTTTCAATCCTTGTCAGGCTGCTGGTGTGAAAGTGTCTCTAACTAAATTTAGGGTTCTCTGCAGGGAAAGAGGAAGCTGAGGTAAAAGTCAGTCTAGAAAACTAGGCATGGTTTATCTCATGTTTACCATCCAAATTTCCCCAAAATGCCATGAGACTTACAGGAAAACACGTTTCCTCCTTTGAAAAATCCAGGAGCTTTGTGCATTCACCCTACTCTCTCGTTGCCCTGGCAGTGGCCAGCTCAGGATCCCCTGTCCCTAGATGGGCCCTGTCAGGTACAAAGTTTGATCGAAGCCCGTCAAAAAATTTGGCTGCAGATAATACTGCATGTTCCCTCCTCAATGCCTAGATCAGCCTTTATAGGTCCCTGGACATGAGGGTGGTTGTGCAGAAGGGCTGATTCTGGCCTTGCACCAGCACCTACATGCTGCGTAGCAGGCACATGCAGTTAATAAACTGGCCCAGCTCTTCTCTAAGCTAGGAGCACAATAAGGCCAAACCTGCAACACCAAGTCCCCCTTCCCACAGACAGTAAGACAAAGCAGTGTTTTGGGAGGGGGTAACCACAGGTTCCAGCACTAGGCAGCCTCTAACCTTCAGGAAAACACAGAGAGGGACCAAAATTAGCTTCAACCCTGGAAAAGGAGAGTCTTGTGCTACTGTTCCTCCTCTTACTGGAAATATTTGTCCAGCGTCTGTATTTCGTTCAACCCTGTTGTGCTTCTTGGTAGACACGGTAATTTGACCCAGAGGATTTGGCTATCTAAGCTATGCTTATCATTTGGCCCCATTACATCACTACAAAACCGTTCACAACAGAGGGCTCCTTTTAATAGGATTTCTTGGTTCGGCTAACAAAAATTATTCAAACTTCAGTTTTAGCTGAGCTTATTAAAGCAGGACTGTGTTTAAGTATATAGTAATTGTCAATAAAGTCTTTTATAGCAGATTTAACTCAGCATAATTTAGATCTTGCCAATTTGAGACAGTTTCCATAAAAAGGAGAACAGCAATGTTACAGAGTGATAACTCAAAAATGGAAAAAAGGAATTATTTAGCATAAAAGGAATTATTTATCATAGTAAAAGGAGGTATAACTAGGAGTAATGGGAGGAAATTAATAAAGGGAATATATCAGTAGGGGAAAAAGAAAAACCTGACTGTGAGTTAACCAATAGAAAAATCTCCCTGGAGAGCAAAGAGTGGCCCACTGCTAGGCCATTTTAAAATAACCGGCCAAAATATTACCAAATAAATATACAGGCTGGAAGCAATTCTGCACTGGTATAGACAGCAGACTATGTTACCATTTTGTCCTCTCTTTCTAAATTTTATGAAAGCGAGCAAGTAAATTGAGGTTTTTGATTGACAAATCTAACGAAATTCAGAATCTTGGCTTCTGAGATGTAATTGCATAGCTTTTATCTTTGCCAGCGTCATAAGAACAGAAAAAAAGGAAAGAAAAGTGTTGGTTTTGTGTTGTGTTTTAATTGACATTCATTTTGTTGGTCTGAGTAACTAGTTATATTTGAGTTATCTGGTAATAATTTGTTCCTTGACTGTCATTAAGACAGCAAAAATTATTTGCACTAAAAAATACTGCTTAACACTTAAATTGTTATTTTAATAAAACATTTTAACTGTAAAATAAATCGGACAAACTAAAATACTTTTATATATAGACCTCACAGTTATACCAAAATAAAATAATTTCTGAAAATTCAGAATCAAAACTAACATCCTTCTGAAACCTCTGTTTTGCAGTACACTGTGTAAACCATTGTGTTTATTCAATAGAAGTTAACTGAGGCAAGACTAATGTATTTGTGGGTTTTAATACTAATTTTAGGGTTTTTTTAAACATACTGAAAAACACACACTCAATTTCAAGCTAATAGGAAGTTTGCAGACATGAAGCAAGCTATACCGCAGCTGTTAGACAGCGATACCAGTCCAATAAAAAGGATTAGACTGTTCTAGTGCTGGGTCTTTTCGGATAGCACAAAAGTTTTGAGCTATTCCATAAATGCATTGATACAACAGGTAACATTTATAGTTCATATAAAAATGTAACTGAATGTATGAATGAAAATAAAAAATAAAATCCTCTGAATAGTTTCTATGTATTATGACTATCACATTTTTAAGTGAAGAAATAAAATAATCAGGCTTGGGTTTAGTACCATTACATGTGAAAATTTTGCAACAAATTTTTTAAATGTTGCTGTAATATTTGAAGTTTATACATCATTCAGGGTTTAAAATATTTTTTTCTTTAAATATTAAGTCCTATCCTAACCCACAAATTTACAACAGCATGCCATAAAATCCGTACATTGAATTATTTTTTAACTGCATCTGCCAACACATAGTTTATTTCAGTTTGAACTACAGTGAAAACAGGGATCACAACAGCAACTCTGACAGACTCGAATCAAACCAATGTTAACCTGCACAGCTGTAATTTTGTAGGACTAAACATATTTCAGTTTATTTTTGATGTTGTTTTGGCTTGGTGTGAGCACATTACAAGTTTGGTGGGGTTTGAATATGAGGGCTTTTTTGTTCTTACTGTGAAAGTTCAAATGCTCATCATATATTTGCAGTGCTATGTCCTCAGTTTTTAAGAATTGAAAACTGTATTTCTATGTACAGTAGAGAACTTTAAAAATAAATTATTACAAAACTCCTCTATAAACCAGAAACACTTCTATTACACAAATATTGATGTTATTATTTAGCAGTTTTAAATAGCATATTTTACCCTGTAGAATAATGTTTTATAGTGTGATTAATAGTGCTAAAAGATTAAAACATTGATTGATATAGGAGAGTTTAGGACTATGACTTTTTTGTTAAAATAAAAGTATGAGGCACATCAGCTCTCTTTAAACATGTAAATTTAGGAAAAGGATTTTTAAATCTTCCTGTGTGTTATTTCATTTGGTACAGAACTTCAAAGTGCTCTAAGCTTGGCATGTAAATATACAAATAAAATAAGCAAGTTAGAAAGAGAAAAAAAATCAATCTAACTTTAAATAAGGCCATGTAGTTGGAGATCAGTGTATTTTTTGTTAGGTGTGAAATAGAATGGTTTCCTAATCGGTTCCTCCCTAGCAATGTTGCCAACTTTCAGGCTGCAAATAAGAAACTGGAGCAACAAAACAAATGGTCGTATTGTAACTAGGAGCTTCTGATTGCATCATAAAAATATTGAAGTCATTACCATTTTTACATTTAAAATCTCCATTCAAATAGTTTGAGCATTTCAGAACAAAATAACTCCAAAAAGACTAACAATGAGGTTTAAATGTATGCACTCATCAGAAATGACTCAGAGCAGTGTTGTTTTTACATAATGCTGTGACTCACCATTTACTCCGAGGGATATCAACAGATTCACTTGTATAAAAAGTGAAGAGGGTGAAGTGGAAGTTAAAGGTACACCTGAAACACAGTACTTCTTTCTCTCTAGCTGCCATGACATGCTAACGAGGACAGTGTGTTTGTGCACGCTTATATACATTTCAGTAGCCATTCACTACTTCTGCCTACAGGTAACAGTATCTCTGGAGATAAAGTATACTCTCGTATGGATTATGTTGTTGCACTCACCAGAATGCCAAATGTAGGAAGATGTACAACATTCAAAGAAAGAATTTACTCTCTGAAGAACCTGCTTCCCTATGTCGTATCAGTACATGTAGTCCATTATGACATGTTTTAAGTTCAGTGCTTTATCACCTCGATAAACAAACAATGTAACATGGCTCTGGAAGCTGATTTTTTTTCATATATGTATGGTTTTTTCCTACTATTTAAAATGTCACATCTTAAAAGTTGAGATAGCTTGTAACAACAAGGAAATTTTAAGATAATATTATATGCATTTAATGTTAAATATCTATCATAAGAGGGATAACATTACATTTAAAAAATACTCCATACTTTAATAATACAATTTGACTATAACAGAGTAATCGCAAAAACAAAGCATTCTAGAAAGCATGTTCTCTTCAGACTTTAAGAAAAAGCCAGTATTGTAATGTTTCTCCAACTTTCTCTCTTTCAGTTCATCTCCTTAATTTGGTTGTGTTCACTTCCCTTTGCTTTTTGCTTTCCTGCATTCTCTCTCTTTTAACACATGTAGTTAATAAAAATAAGATTTAAGCACCACATATTCTATTTATTTTCATTTCAAAAAAACAGGTCCTTGGGAAAAATCCTGTTATCACAGAGTAACAGCTTTCTGTAAACTGTGACAGAAACAAAAAGCTGTTTCAGTAAGGTACCGTTTCAGTACCTTACCCCTACCCAAGAAGGTAGATAAGGGGATCTTTTACAAGACAGTGTTGTCGCTCCATGCCACGTCAACTATTTGAAACAGAGAAACAGTAAGGCTAAAAAGCAAAGCATTACAACTTCACCCCTTTTCTCCTTCCTGAGATCTACTACTTATTAGAATGGTTTGATAATAAACACTAAGTTTTATCCAAAAAAATAAAAAAGGGTCACAAATGTTTGCACTCATCTACAGCAGCTCTGTGCAAAACAAGAATACACTCCAGGTCTTACTTTTTACCTGTGACTATTTAGTACCTTATCTGTAGTTATAAGACAACATGATTTTCCATTTAATTACCTTTTTTTTTAGTAACATGTGTGTAAATAAAGTCCATATTGTCAGCGTAGAATTTTGCAACTGAGCTTTCACTTTTTCAGTAGTACCATAAGACTCAGAAGGCAAACCACACACTCCTCCTAACAAAGCAATATAATAGGGATGGAAGGGAGAAGCAATTTGGAGTCTATAGGAAGGTTACCATAAAATTTACATTTTCCATAAAATATAAGTAGCCACCATTTTGTTGTAATCCCAGAGCAGTAAGGAAATGGTGGTACAGAAGAAAACTACCCAGACACTTTTCATCATTGCTTCTATCCATCACTATCTTCTTTCACTAGTATGATTATCATTTACCTTTTTCCTTCTTACAAGCAACATCCTAATTTTAGATTAAAAATCAATAGATATAACATAGTAAATAGTTAAGGCGTAATTATCAAACTAAGGCTACATACTATAGCAAATTTCCCCCCACCCCCCTCAGCTTCAAACTGCAAAAAAAGTACAGCATAGTGTTTCTATCACATACTGATGAACACATCTCTTGGAAGTGCTACTGTATGAAAGCTGTGTCCTAGAGGTAGAACATATGGTATGGAATATGGCTGCTGCATTGGTCAGTATGGTATTTTAATTATTATATGATGAAATGTACATAAGTAACACTCAAAGGACCAAAATGGCTTAAACTAATTGGTTTTGATTAATGTACAATGTTGCCTTTTGTGAATCATTTTATGTTTAAGTGAACATGCATATTGTCATACTCAGTTTAGAAATGTGTATTAAAGCATCAGTTTTGCTAAGCAATGCCATCCTTCTATCATTAATGCATGCTTTTCAGAAGGTGGGGAAAGGAGTGCCTACTTGTATATAAAGAGGGAAACAGTATTTGCAGATTAGTGTGGGCGTATTCTGTGATACTCTGCTGTACCTACTAAAAAAAATTCATAAAGTTTATCCTGTAATCTCTACAGAAGCACTATGTGCTATATGCTTTATTAACTAGGTCTTAAATTCATAAATTTGTAATAGACCAGCAAAGTAATTTCTGTAATATATTTTCTAATACTATGCTCAGTGTTTATTACTATAAATATGTAATGAAGTTAAAATGGATGACATTTTAAAATACAGTATGTCATAGAAATGTTCTTATTTTTCAGACAAGTTGAATATTTTAGATTCTAATACCATGTTTTAACTAAGAACTCACACAACATGAAAATGTAGGTCATTGAAGTGATAATGAATGCTGAATTTAAAGATTTTTAGGAAAACTTTTCGAAAACATCCTTAACGATGTAAAATTTGTTTGTACAAATCTGCAATTATGTACAAGTAAAACAAATGTGCTGTTCCTCTTAAGTACTCCCATTCTTTTCCAGTTCAAAGCAAAGAGTATTTAGGTAACACTGCCACCTATTGCTCAAACACTATAGTTACGGAAATCTGTTGCAGTTTTTTGTCACTCTGCTCTTTTGACTACTCCACTTTCATATTTCTAATAACTGAAAGAGACTTTCATAGTCAAGGATGCTTAACAAATGAGTGTCTGTCTTCAGTACTACGTGTTTAATTTATCAGGAATTAATAGAAACTTAACAAAAGAACATTTCAATGTCTATCAAAGTACATTTCTAGAAAATACTAAAAAAAAAAAAAAAAAAAAAAAAAATCCTTCCAGAAAAGGAACAAAAGCCCCTTGCAAAATCCAAGTTATCGGTTAGATAAAAAGTGTCCAATGACATCCAAAATAATGATTCTTGCTAACAAATCGCAAGGGGCTAGGCAGATACTCGAATTATAAACTTACATCTGCAGTTCTTTTAGGGACACAGATAGAAAAGCATGGAAATAAGTCAGTAGAAAATCAGACCTCATTCTTTTCAGTAAATAATTCCATTTTCAGGACAAACATCAAAAGATCACTAATTCCACATCTGAAAGAATCATACCATCAGAATCATCTTAGCCAGCCGGGGCGGGGGGGGGGGGGGGAGAAAAAAGAAAAATAAAATAATTTTCACTTCTTTAAACAAAAAAAAGAGAGGAAACAGATATTTGGCCATACTAAGCAAGGAAAGTCATATGAATCAATCAGGAAGATAACTGTTTTAGTGTAAAATAACACCAGTTATATAAACTTATATAGTTATATATTATATAATTACTATTTACGTTCATTTACAGTGGTGTAGAAAGATGACTTAGTTCGGAAGAAAATTTATTGTTGAAAGGCCTCTTTTTATCCTCAGTGTATTATTCAGTCTGCATCTGTAAAATAAATTGACTTTACTTCTTCACTACAGGGAAGTAGCTGAATATTGTATAAAATCCCTTATATTCTCTTGTATTATTAGAAGAAAAAATACAAATCTGTTGTTCTTGTACCTAAAAATGTTCACAGTCAAGATGCAGAATGTTGACATTCACCCTATATTGAAATATCTCACCATGAGTTCAGTTGTATTCCTAAGATTTGTGAAATCATGAGATAGGTATGTTCATGAAGAGGAAAAACAGAAAATAGTTCAAAAAATTTTTTGTTTGTTCTTTTTTCCTGTTTATTTTCTTTTAAACTAAATGCACCATTTTAATTCTCAAAGTATTTAAAATGTCTGAGGTAGCTGAGAGAGTTTTAAGGTTGTTTTTACAGTAACATAAGAAATATATAAGAAGGCTACATTACTTATCTGTTTAATATTTCTTTCTGTGATAACAACTATATCCTTTCTAAAACAGAACTCAAACAACATATAAACAAGAATTGTTCTTGCAGTTAGGGACTCCCAATCTTTTTCGCCACTCATACAGTTTTACACTATGACATTTTTAACCATTTCCCTACTACTAGAACGTTACCTCTCAAACCAGTCAGCTATCACAGCCAAGCTGCGTACAGAGCTAATGTCAGAAAGTGAACAAATGAATTCAAATAAAGAGCTACACACCTATTTTTATATTTTCTGGTTTATTCCTTATTTCTACACTCTCAGCTCCAATAGCAATACAAGATTCTTACACTGATATAAAGCTGAAAAAAACTGAACTTTGTTTTCTCTTTTTTTAGCTCTTTAAATAAAATGAATATTCAACACCTAAAAATGTTATGTACTAAAGGAAATAGTTGGATATTTTTCGGTTTTCATTAAATGTTAATGTACCTAAAACAATTTGGCACCAGAGTATTCAACCTTAAATTCGCTCAACTTAGTACAGTAGAATGAATTATTAATGACCTAATTGGTAAACATTGATTTGTAATGTAATTACTTGTTTAATGCAGCATTTTATGTAAATATCAGACCAGGACCTAAAAGTCTGGTACTTTTAATAAATTTTATTTGATGAAATACATCACTTGTTGTATACACTCACATATGAAAATATCTCCTTGTTTTCTTCTTTAACAAAGTTTCTTTTGGAAACTATATGTTTCCTAAACAAATGTGTCATGATATCAAAAGTTTGCAGGTATATTTTCCCCACCTCTTTTACTACGTAAATTCTGACATACCTAGAAACAAAGATTATACAAGAAAAAATGTATTAACTTAAAAGAATATTCAAAATGGGTAAAGAGAAAAAACAAACAAAACCAGGTATATATTAAATCAACTATACAAAAACCTAGCACTGGTAGGGAATACAACGCAAAAGATACAGAAGCCACTCATTAATAATTTCTTAATTTTATCTCCAAAATATACTTCACACTTGCAATAAATCAATACTTTCCACAGATAATCTAAAAATCAGTATAGTTTTGGCCTATGCTATGTAGGGAGACTAATAGATAGGCACATGAATACTGAAGTGCTTGTGAAGATGCTAGTACGTCTAGCCTGTTAACACTTGTATGCTCAAATACACTTAGTTCAGACAAAGGTACAACTTAATGCAAGGAACAAATACAGTACAGGTGAAAAACTGTATCTTCCTTAGTTATCTGCTACAATCAACTACACACCTCATGTTAGAATATATGTTAAAATGCAAAGATGGTTATACTTCAACAGCTAACATCATCATTACTTTTATATCTTGGCTTTACTAGATCATTGCTTTAAATGAGCATCACAAAACCAATGGAGCTTTAGTCTCTACATTACATTTTCTTCATAATCATTTTCAATTTATTTTTTTCTTGCATGTCATCATTTTAATGTAAATCTTTCTTTTTCTTTTCAATAAAATGAAATGATTAAGTAATCCTGCTTTTTGCATGATTAAAGATGACGGATAAGCTTGGGTGGATAAAAATCAAGGCTCCTAACAGAATCTGTGCACCTCGCATGTCAGAATCCTTCCAGCTTGTTCAGTGCTAATGACAGGAAAAATTAGCATGTCTGTGAGTTGCCTAAAAAGAATAACAAGCTACCTTTAAGGACCTAACCATATCTTTACACTAAATTTTAAACAGTTGTTTTCCATAATTTTCCATAATAAGCCCTGATGAATTGTTCTGAAACACATTAATAGAAAAATCTTTGTTTAGAGCAATAATAAATGATCATTAGATCTATCAATGACTACTACTGTGCTGTTTAATCACCACCTTTGTATCATCAGATATAACACTTTCAGAAAATAAAATACAAAGCATACAAGGGCTGCTGAATATAGTACAAATCTGATGAAAAACAATGACATATTTTTATTAGCCAGTCAGATATGACTCAGTTTTAAAGAACAGAAAAAAACCTCCAAACTACTGATTTTTACCAGTGTCTCTTTCCTTTCAAGAGCCCTGTGCAATATGGGTTCATCCTTTTCTGACTGAGACAAGAAAACTAGAAAGGGGGTATTACAATACAGCACATACATACTGCCATCGCCTCTAGACATATGACCCAAAATGATGCTAAGAAGTCTCTCGCTGACCTCCTGCTAACCAGCCTCTTGTGATTAATTCAGCATGTCCTTGAAAGTATCTACTAGAGATCCTCGGGTTTTTAATTTAAGAGTTTCTGAAGCCCACCTATAGTTTCACCAATGGATTTTTATTTATCTACTTTTTTTTTTTTATCAGAGGAAAAGCATTAATCTATGAGCAGAGGTCTGCAGTAACAGAAAAGCACCACCTGCCTAAGCATTCACCAAATAGGACCATAAATACCACAACATTTCCTGACCTAAGTTTCGTAGACATCTGTATCATGGTAACACTGCATTTCCCTTCTTTGACAGATAAAATTACTATTCTTTGATTCCGCGCCCCCCCCCCCCCCCCTCCCTTTTTTCTGATTATGTTCTGGATGGCAAAATTTGGGCCACAAAATGCTAATTTCTAACCTAACACCATGACAGCAATCACAGCCATCACAAGGATGGAATAAAGAGAGCAATCTAACATCCAGGGATATGAATTTCTGATCAGTGGCTGGCAGACTGCCGTGAAAGCTTACAGTAATCCCATTGGACAGCTAGGGTTGATGAAGCCTGGGAACAGGCAGCCACAATGTAGGTAGTTCACAATTGCAAGCATTTGTCCATAATTTAAAGCTATATGAGAAGTGGAGAGTATTCATCTGAACAACAAGCTGTAATTTAACTAGAGTAACATTTACACAGTTTTTAACCCATTAAGTCCACCTCTTCTTACACTGACATTCCCTCTGTTTAATGCCTGTTGTAAACAAAGATCCTGCGCATTAAATGAACATATATTTTTAGCATTTGCAGAGCTCAGAATGATTTAGTAAGATTAAGGTTTACTGTATATTTGGTGGAAAAGAAAGTATTTATTCTTAAATCTAAAATCTTGACCGTATAAAACCTCACTGAAGCAAGTGGTCCCCCTGAAGTCAAGAAGGCCAGTCCTGCCACCCTGGCTCGCACAGAGTAAAATCTAATTTATAGACTGATCACACGATTAAAGTCCTTTTCAAAGCGATAATTCCTCAATCATCCAGTGACATTCCCACCAGATGAAAACTAGCCCGAGAGGCTCTGCAAATGGCAGACACTAACACAGTCTTTGAGCTCTGACGGGTGAAGGGGTTTCTCTATCGGGCTTTAAAACTGTAGCCTGAATTGTAAAACATTACCTCATGTTCGAAAGTCTCAAAATGCATCTTTCCACATGACCCAAGCGCGATCCTCCTCCCTCTCCCAAATTCAGCCGTCTCACTAATTGTTATTATTCTATGTTGTCACAAAGCCTTTGCTTTGCTGCATGTGTAGCACTGCTGCCAGGATTTACAAGGCCCAGACACGATGCCGAAACTGCTCACGGTGAAGACGTGTCTACCCGGAGGTGGGAGCACAGTGACAACTAATGACACATAAAAGTGGGCAGGTGAAACTGCCCCGCCACACACAAAGCGCAGCGCAACCATGAACAAAGATTATCAGAGAAATAATAGAAATACGCAGGAGACACACTTGCAAACATTTTCTGCTTTCCGATAGAAGCTGCACAGCAAAAGGGAAAGATATTCACAGCAGCAACAGCCCTAGCAGTCACGGAAGGAGGGAAGCTGAACCGTCCTGCAGGCACAGAGAGTCATTCTAGCAGCTGAAATGGGGCAAGTTTCCAGACACAGTTCACACTTGTAAATTACTATTAATATGCACAGAAATAGTAAAAGTCCAAACATAGTAAGAAAACGCAAAGTGCAACTGAAAATGCTAACACACAAAGAGCAACAAGCCCAGGATCTGTCTATGAAGCTCAAAGAAAAAGTTGTGTTTGATCGGTGGGTTTGTTAAAGAGAGAGACTGCTTCAAGTTTAGTGTAACGCAATGATCAGCCAGTTCCATGTGCCTTGCAGCACTCTGAAAAAGAAAACCACATGATTACGGTGATGTGGACATTGTGGAGCGACTGCGGTGGTTTTAGACACAGAACTCACTTTTTAAGAGTTTCATCTGTTTTGGAGATTCTACTGATTTGTGATCTGGTTCTAAAAGGGAAAAGGGGGAGGAGCAGTGGTGGAATTACTACTGTAACCACCTGCAAATGTTTATGGCCAAAACACAATAACTGCAGAGCGAGCCAGGTTTTGTTCTTTTCTTTGTTCTTTCTTTTGTTCTTCCCTCAGTGCTTTCCCCTGCTTTCCCCCTCCTTCTTCCTTTCCTACTATTTTCCTCTTCATAGCCCATTTCATGTGTTTTCCTTCCAAATTAATTTTTCACTCCCATTTCTAAATATTGAATCTCCCTCCATCTGTTCCCTTTTTTTGCAATTTTTAAATACATTCTCTCCTTTCTTATTTCAATCCTTTTTTTTTTTTTTTAAGCCTTCCTCAGACTTCTTTGTGACTTTTTTGCTTCCCCCATTCTTTGATGATCATCTCCATTTTATGTGTCTGAGACAAACTTTCATCAGTTTTCCTTCCTTTCAGCACAACTCAGTGAAATGTATGTACAGTAGCTCTCTGATCTGAAGTTGGATCTTCTTAGCTTGTTAACTGTAACAGAGGTAAACATTCAAGGTAGCACAGGGTGGGAGGCAGCAGGAGATGGATGCTACAAGCAGCTCACGCGCAAGAGCAGAGGGTTCACTTCACACCTTACCTTCTTAAGGAGGAGGGAGGTACTACACGCCATTTGGGTACACATATGGCTTTGAAGCCTGCTGTTGTCCTTGCTGACTCCCTCAAGGTACAGAGTAATAATACCTCGGTTTAGGCTAGAAACATCCGCACCCATTTGCACAAAAAGCCCACCATACTTGCAATCTATACTAAGCTGGCCCTGAACAAGTTACAGCTGAGAGATGCTTACCAGAATGCCCTTTGCCAGAACAGGTGCATGTTGGGCTCTTAAGAGGGCAGCTAGACAGTCTCTGTTCGGCTGTTTTATCCTCCTTATGCTGAGCAAATCTTTGGGGACTAAGGAGAGGCAGTCTTGCCATATAACATCAAATTGTAGTTATAACTATTTTTCTCTACTCCTCATTATTCTAAGAATCACTTTTGCATGTGATTGTCCACCAGGCTTAACTGTGCACTTTTCGGGAATGTGCCTCAGAAAGCATGAGACATCAAAAGGAAGTGTATGAAGGTGTGCTGATTAAATATAGCAAGCAGAACAACGCTATACCCACCTCAAGTAGCCTAGCAAAGACTGCACATTGTCCCTTCCAGAACATGATGGAAGATTTGAAAACCACCGTCAGCATGCAGTCTCACATTTCTTTCTTCCATTCTACCACACAACACAGAAAGAGTCAAGCTTTGGAGAAGCACTGTAGGCATGAGGGAAAGGCGTAGCTGTAGATACTAAGTCCAAGTCTGGACTGCTAAGGGTGAACTCAAAGCATGGTTCAGAGGTTTCTTTTTCTCGCCAAGCTGCTTAGCAGTTCCTGAAAGAGCATTTCTATTTTATGTTATCTGCATAATGTTTTAGAACTCTCTGGGTGCAGTTCACCTGCCTTGGGGCATGGCTTCACAAGCTCCTTCCCAATCCCACTGTGACTGCAAGATGTATCTATTAGCTGTTTAGGAGAAAAAACCAAGACGTTTGTTGTAACAGCTTCCACTTCCACAGTGTAACTACAAGCAGATCCCCAAGTAGCTTGACTATCATCAAATAGTATATGCAATTTATCACAAAAATATTTGTATATGCATACCTGATGACAATGAATATTTAATGATTGCCAGAATAAGAAATATGCACATGCACACACACACACATATGTCTAAAAATCTGAATTACACCATGCAAAAAAATTATAATAAACCTAGGAATCCCAAAGCTGTTCCCAAGCCAACGTATCAACCCTGATAGCAATCCAAAGGAGTTGCTGGCATAGAAGACTCAGTCATATTTCTTCACAAGAAAAAGGGAAAGCCAGATAAAGGCTCAGACACTTCAGCAGCAATATCCAGCAGTGATACCTGTTTCCTTTGAAACTTTCAGTAAGTCTTAAAATCTTAGTTCTCTCTTTCTGTTAAATGGGGAAGATAACACTCCCTCTCTATTCCTCACAGCTATGTTGTCAGCCAAGATTCATTCACACTTGTGTGATGAGGTGATGGAAGAAATATAAATGTTTAGATGAATACATACAGAAGAGACTGTTAGACACACATGTAAAATGTCATCCCCAAAACAATCTGCATGGCTAGCCTTTGGAATTAAGGAATGGGGACAAGTGGGGTTGAATGGCTGTTTGAACCCAACCCAAACCACAGGGGTTACTATTGGCAACCACTGTAACATATGTCTGCTATTAACCTTTCAAATGCCTACAAACCTGAAGAAAGTGTAACATCCGAAGTCCACACTTGTCCATCAATTACACAAAGTCTTAAAGTGAAAAGCAAATTTTGATCTGATACTTTTCCATTTTTCACCAGGTAATTTTTTCTATTGATTCCGACTCTAAAGGATTCTGTAAAAGTACATATGCAGAATCAGAAATTTGAAAAGCCATTTCAGAAACAACTGAGCAAGAATATTTATGTTTCTTGATGTGTTTTGTGTTCTCCTATCACTCCATTAAAGGCCAATTTTCTACATGTTAACAAACAGCTGCTTCTTCAAAACACTCCCATGAAATAGGGAAGGTAAAATTCAAAGGCAGCTTGCCTCAGATTACACAACCTTTCTTCTAGCCTGATGGCAGATCAATCCATGGGGAAAAAAAAAAAAAAAAAAAAAAAAAAAAGTAAAAATCAATTTAATAGCATTCCTTTTAATCAGGGTTTCAAATTATCATATAATCTCCAGGCACATAATGAGACATTCATTTTGTCTATTTTATTGGAGGAACCACTACTACAATCTTTTCTGTCTTTTACAACTTCCATTTTCAGTGCTGATATTGTAGTTTGCTTCCAATTATTTTAAGCCTGACAAGATTTCTAGCAAACATTACTAAAAGGCAAAAACGCACGAGCTAAAGAATGGATAACACTCTCGGTGCAATTCCCAGGCAGTTTCAGTGGAACAGTGTACACTAAGTCATGCCCACAGTGACTTCCAAGATATGTTCCTAAGTATGAAATGATCAATTTCCCTAAGTACACATTTTAGACTCTCTCATCTAGGAAGTTTAGTTCTTTCACATGTATTTTCAATCTGCAATTCAAACACTACAGCTGCAGACCCTTTTGTCAAAGGCATAGCTCTTTAATAAACACAGAATAAATAGAGTTGAATTATCAAATAAATGAATACAAGGATACATGACTACACATATGCTTATGATATATATGTACGCATAATATATATTAAGACATTAAGAAAAAATCATTTATACACCCACAACATGAACCCAAGTTTTATGATGTCCTACGCTGTTTCCAAATGTTTCTTGCTGTGTAAGCGTTCTTGAAAAGCGATATATATATATATATACACACACACACTTTTTAAAAAGTCATTAAACCAAATTTCCTTTACATTACTTGTGTTTCTTTTAAAATTATATCCGACTTGCGAATTCACATAATCATTTAATGCAAATTTAGCCACTCATAAGTGACACCCTTACATCCTTAGCTACTTGTAAGTGACACTGTGTAAAGTGCTACAAGCCACAAACATCACCTGGAGTATGGGAGACAGAAGAGGAAGTGAGAGTTTTAAACACATCTTAGGAACAGATCATTTTGTTGCACGGAAGAAAATTTGCTGAAGCCCCTGCTAAACCCAAAATGATAAATGCTTGTGTAGGATGTTTTATATTATAGTTCTTCAAACTACTGTCAACAAATCTACGTAGAAAATTCTGTTATGAACAGTACTAATATGCACTATCCCATGATCTTATCACCTGTTTTCCCCTTCTGTGCAATTTCTCTGACATCTGGGAAAGTAACATAAGGCTGATAATATTAGCAGAATCAGTTGCATAATTATGCAGTTATCATCAACGTTAGGAAAACACATTTTGTTCCTATTCGAGGTCAAGTCATTATGAAAATTTGTACACATGACTAGCAGAATAATATGTAGAATGTTGTTTGCCCTGACATTTTGCTATCATAGTACCTCTAAAAACGAGGGCGCTTAAGCCTGTTAAACTTCACAATTACGTTTCAGCTCCTGGGTGCCACCGGACAGGTCATGAGAAGCAGACAGGCAAGTGGTAAGCTTGTATTTCAGCACTCTCCAAGAAAGCGTTCCCGAAGCTGTTGTCTCCTTGGTAGGTGTTCAAACGACCTTTCAACAGTGGATTGTCACAAAGTAATGGTCAATAACAAGCGTTTGCTGTAGGAAAGCCTTCCACTCTGTCACCATGGTTTCCCGAGCTGAGAGCCCCTTATAAGTAATTTTCAGCAAATGGGACAAAAATCAGGAATTGGATACAAATATTCTTTGTCCGGTATGTTAAACCCATGCAAGAGATTCCACAGCCCTACTTTACAGCTCAGACCAACATGAATATCCCGGCTTGTACTTTAAGTTTAAATAAGCACTATGAAAATGCACATGGTTTTACACTATTAAACGGTATCTAGAATGTTATTGTACATTATTATAAACAAAATACAGGAATGTCACAGTTGACTAAATTCCTATCAATTATGAACTTAATTTTTACACACATTTAATACTTATCTCATTTCAGACTTTTCTATACAGAGAAATTTTCTTTTAAAGAAAAATGGTTTATACAGTTCACTTCCTGCCATAATCAAGGTCTTTCTAACCTGATATCTGAAGGTTATGCTTCAGTGAATAATTCAGTAGGTTAGTGAAACTGTGGCAGCAAAGAAAGTGCTAATCTTAGATGGAAGCTGTGAGGGATATTAAGAAACAATTGCAAAAAGTGACATATTTAATAGAGAAAGATTACTCTGTGCTACATCTATTTAATTTGAATTGAATAAATTTTGCCAGTATTTTATGAGATGCAGTCTGCAAATTATGTGAAACTTCATAGTGTCACCGAAGTCTAGAGGAAAGAATAAAGGGGTTTCCCCGCCCCCCTCAACCATTTTATGAGTATTGTGATTTTTGAGGACTTCTCACTCTTTCAAAAGAAATTTCAAAGGAACTGAAGAATCATTCACTGCAGGACTTTATTAATTTGAATTAAGAAAGAAGAAAGGGTAGTAAAAGGTGGTAGCACTGAAAGATAAATAACAAGAGGCAATAGAAGGATCTTGTGTAATGAGACTTCTTGAAATAACTGAATTCCTTCTGGACTGTGACTGAGTGAGGCTGGATATGTTCTCAATCTTTCAGGGAAAATTTAGTTGATCTAACCGAGACAAGTCTGAAAGTATGAGCAAATGTAAGTGTGAAAAATGATAGGGGGCAGTTTTTGCCCTTAATCACTAAACAGATCCTTAATGCAAACCCCATCCTGACAAAAATAATTTAAGTCTTTGTTCACATGATACCTTGTATGAGTAAGTGGAGTAGGAATATGATGCTACTACTAAAAATATTAACCTCATCCTCTGTCCTTGTAGAGATAGATATTATTAAAAAAAACCCTGCTCTTTTGTCTCTTCCAAGCAAACATTTATACTTTTTTCCTTTATAGGACTGATTTTGTTCTATAATCTACAAAAATATTCACAAATTATACAACAGGGGTATCCTTTTGACATATACTTTGAAAAAATAGAATAAATTGCAACATCTGGTGAAAGATAACCAAAGACTTAATTACATAGCAAACCCTTTGAGAAGAGCAGAAAAATATAATCATTTCTGCACATCAAAAAAAATCTTGAGAAGGTAAAAAGATTCAAAGTGCTGTAAAAAAAAAAAACCCAAAAAACATATGAAGCTGCACATTACCGCAATTTATAAATTCAATTATATATTGAGTCTGTTTTACCAATTATGGTATAAAAAGTAGACACCTTGCCCAAATGTCAGAAAACTCGCTTTTCAGGAATTTTGAAGTTTTTCCCTACAGTGCTACCAGCCCACCCCAAGTTATTCTGCTGCTCCATGCGAATACGCTGAAAGCTATAGATTTATCATGTTGGGTTTTTTTTTGTTTGAGGATGACAACTTTTTTAAGTACTTAAAAATAAAACAGTGTAAGTACATGATAGGCAAAATAACTATTGGATACTTTGGGAAGGTGCCAGCCACAGAAACTAGCTACGCATTTTGAAGTTAAATTTTGCAAGATGTTGGTCCTGAATGTGGATTGTTTAATATTTTCTTTTTCTCTAAGTGATCACATTAGTCAAAACTGAAAGGAGACAATAACTCCTTCCCCCACACTCCTTTCCCCTCCAAGTGCAAGAATGGTAAAACCATTAGAAGTCCGTACTACGGGCAAAATTGTTCTCTGATCTGCATGGCGGATCCAATATTCCCAATGGGAATTCTGTGCTATGTGAATAAAGAGACAAATTTCACTAATATTATGAAACATAATAATTTTACTATGCATTTACTGATACTGTTAACACTATAATTTCTACTTTACCTATTCACAATCCCCTTTGTCTGCTCCAAACAGACAGAAAGGACAAAAACACAGATCTACTGTGCACTTCAGAGGAAAAAAAAAACCCTCTTGTATGCATGATTAACCTTATACTGAACAAATTCATATATGAGCAAGAATGGAAATAGGATATGGAGCATTTCACCTCTGCTATAGGTTACCAGATCAAGTCTGGTTCAGGTCATTGGTAACCTAAAGATATTACAGCCTAATGGGCAGTTTGTGACCCACATGAAATGAGTTGGAATTATTTAAATTCATGGAAATACATTTCAGCGTCACAAAAAAAACCCAAAACAAAAAAAAAAAAAAAAAAAAAAAAAAAAACAAAACAAAACCAACCCACAAAACCCACACAGGACAAGGAGCCTTCCTGGTAACATTAACAGCAAGCAGTAACTGCTGAATTGTAGCAGGGATCGGACTATCTTTTCACTTCAAATGGTGGTCATATGAGAAAGCTGCAGGAAGAAAGTAGTTGAAGTGTAGGAAAGACAGAGGAAGAGGCAGAGAGGGGATGCTGTGTTTGTCTACGTATCGTCTGATATGTGTACAAAGAGAAGACTTCAGTCTCAAGGCCTGTCAGTTCAGCACCTTTCACAAGTACAAAATGTCATGTACTACATACTGATGAAATAAAAGACAAAGGTGTCAAAGGAACCATTACATTATATTCTAGCAATGATCAGAGGATCAACAGCTTCCCTTCTAGATTGACACTACGTTAAACTATGCCAGCATACTTGGCCTGAACCTCTTCTTACCTGCCCCAGTTTTATACCATGGGTGGAACTTAATTTATCAAAATAGCTTTACACTCTGTCAAGGGGAAGAGAAATGAAATACATGTATATTTCCATCCTAGGTTATATTTTGGCTATTTTTCAATAGCCAGTACGGCTGATATTCACATGTATTAGGAAGATTACTGCTTCTTCTGTTGCCAAAAATAAAGGGTGTGTGTTCACTCACCATACGGATGCAGTGAGTAATCACAATAGGTAGAATAACAACTTGCACTGAGAGGGCTGGTCACAGCCGGGAATGCACTGTGTGAAAATATCACTGTTTCAACTTCGCATTTTTCTGCGTTATTTGGCTCACGTTGCTTTTCTTGCATTAACGGGCTCTTCTGTACGTCCAGGTAATTATGGAAGAGCCCTGCATCTCAACTATCATGAATTGTGATGGTCTCAAAGATACCAGAGTGTATTGACCTCTGGTGTATTCCACCCACAACAGCTAATAGCTATCAAGAATTCTCTGAGAGACCAAACAATCAAAAGATGCTCCTAGTAGTGCTTCTGACCTGAAATGCCAGAAATGACTTGACATGACTTTCCAAACTGATATTCTAATTGAAAATTATCTGGTTTGATAACTGAACTTGAATAATCAGTACAGAACAACCAACCTCTTTTTTTGACCATTGCAGTGTCCTTTACAACCATAACTGCTGCAGCAGCAGTGCCCATTTTTTGAGTTGTGTTACCACATCCAGTTAAAATTAGACTAAATGTCTCTAAAAAGTTTAGATACTTGCTTTCCCCACAAATGTTTTTACTAGTTTGCAAACCTCCAACAGCTTTGATTATTCAACAAATGTAGGCTAATTGCCTACAGGTCTCCCTGTATTACACCACTTACATAAATACAGTATCTAGTCTTCAAAGAGTAGTAAGTTAGCTTTTACAGGACCTAAAGTGAAATAATATGTAGCTTACTCTTTCCCAGATGCACCTTTTTCCTGGGAGGAGATTTCCCCAATCCATTCCAGAAGCACAGCTATAATGCATAGCTCCAATGATGGTCGACTGCTGCACAGAGCCTCCCACTGCCAAACAGCATGTGATGCTGGTGGAACAGCAGCTTCCCACCCTCACAACGGGTTACTACACTTAGGCTTGTGTCTTAAGAAAGACACCCTAAAAGATTGTTCGATTTTAATTACATCGTGTAATACAAACCATGTAACAATCATTATTTGGACTGGTGCTGTTCCTAGAGCTCTGTAGCAAACGGCAGCCTGAAAACAAAATCAAAAAAACCAAAACAAAACAAAAAAAAACACGAAAGAAAGAAAAAAAAAGAAAAAAAGTTATGTTACAGCTAATCTCTTCCGCCTGCATTCATCGCCATTACACACAGTAGGAATGTCTTGTCATGCCCACTACATCGCCTCACCATGAGGAATACCTCATGGATAACTTTTCACCCTTTATTGTGTTTGCATACAGAACATACCTACTACTTTCTCTAAAATTAATATTCAGAAACAACATGTGTTGTGGAATGAGCACACAGTACCAGGGACAGTCATATCTGAACCACTCACACGGCCTACTCTAGCCTTGATCCTAATTTACTTAGTCACACCAGGAGAGTCTCAGTTTCAGAGATTTCTTTATGACTGGTCATTTTTGTGGGGGCTTAGGTAGCTTTTCTGAAATTTTTCTCCCATTTTCTGCCGTTCTTTCAGCCATTATCCTGCAGGCAAAATGCTCTAAAACCCTCTTAGCTTTTCTTAAGCTTACAGGATAGTTTAAAGTAAAAGAAGAAAAGGACAGAGACAGGCACTCTCCTGTTGATAGAATGTTATTTCAGAAGTCCTTCTGTGCTTCCTACTTTAGTCTTATCTACAGCATTTCAGCAACTTTGCCTGAAGTTTAAAAAAAAATTCTAGAAACATGGAGGTTGAAAAGGATCACTCTGCATTCTTAGAGCTGATCGGCAGGAAAACTGTTGTTAAATTCAAGCTGTTGTTAAATTGTCATACACAGGGAGGTGCAGCTGCAGTAACATTTCAGAAGAGAAATGCCTAAGTGGAAACACAACCCTGTGTTTCTAGACTAAAGTACTGATATATTCTGACCTATTAATTAAGAAATAAACATTCAAGGTTTGCCACTCAGACAAGAATGTACAAAGAATCCCTTGCATGCTCTAGCATTGCTGAGCAATGCTGGAGGGTGTGTGAGTGGGACACAGTTTGGCACATCCATCAGATGGACATACATTAGACAGGTATTTTCAAACAATCTCACAGGTTTTACCAACGACAGGTAGGCAGGAAGACATCTGATTAAGAAGTGTGTCTATTCCATCATAAAATCCACCTGTGTAAAAAGGTGACAGCCACTTCTTCAGCCAAGCATCATTCTTCCCCAGTCTCCCTCCACACCTCTCTGCATTCATAAGACATAACAAAGTCTAAACTAACCAAAGCTTTGGCTTGTGCAACGAAAATCAGACTTTAACTACCTCAGACTGAGACCATGCTGTATTGCAGGCTGGAGACACCCACCAATACACCCCTCACCACACACACACACACACTATCATTTCTATTACCTAAAAGGTGCTGCTGGTTCATCAGCCCCTCAGTTCTCGGTGCTAAAGAGCAAACAAGAGGCAATCCCTGGCACAGAAGAATGTCTGATACCTGACTGGGATTCTGAACAGTCACAGGATTTAAATACCTTTTCCAACGCTGTGTCAAAAATCACCCAGACTCTTTGGGAATGTCAGATTACCAGCCTCATGCTGGATCTAGCATCAAAGGAGGAGTGATCAGATTTACATAGGTTCTAAACTAGAGAGGACTTTATTACTCAGAAGTACCTCTCACATTTAATCAAGAAACAAATGGGAAGCCAGTGCAGTCTCTGGGGAACAGATATCCATGCTGCTCCCACTTACCAGGTATACTAGTACTTGCTGAACCCTGAGACCCCTGAAGGGGCTCGTTGCAGCCAAGCAAGCAAGAGGCAGCAAAGTTTTCGATCACGCCAGAAAACCTTGCATCCAAACAAAGATTCTACCAATCCTGTGCCTAAGAGGGAAGGGAAAGAACATGCTTGACCAGTTCAATTATCCTGCCCTCCACAAACAGCTAAGGTTTAAAAGGACATCCATGGCTGTGGCTCTGAGTTACAAAACACAGGCACTTCTCTTCAAATAATGGTAGCCCTGAATCTGCTGTCAGCCCTAAGGGCAAGCACACTTGTACATCTGCCACACCTGACTTCTCATTAATTTTTTTTCCTACCTTTCAGTGTTTAGAGGCATTCACAATAGGGGGTCTTGACCCTTTAAAAAGGGGATGTGATAACTAGATGCTAAAGACTGGTATGAGGGTGTTGAGCTCCCACTTCCCTAAGCTCTCCAAGAGGAACAAAAACAGAAAAGGAGCTTTCTGAAAGCTAAGCACTGTCCTGCCTCAGTTTTCGGTACTGAGCACTGGACCCACTGAGCTTTACCTAGAAGACAGTCAAACCCTTAATCTCCTCCTGCCTCTGAATAACATACCAGCACTATGTACATACTAGGCATCGCTCTGTGCTTTGCCACTTCATTCATAAGAATAACAACTGAAGATATAGCTCTTTCTTCCTGCCTTTTAAGTACGCACTCCTGCAAATGCAGAAACACACACACACATGTAAACAAATAAGCACAGGTATACAGCCACATAAAAATTCACAGTAAGGCTCACAATCAAACAGAAAATTTGCAAAAGCTCTAAATGTACCATGCAGCCTAACTAGACATACAACAAAAGACTTCTGAACCTTTATCAAATACAAATTAACAGGAATACATTTGAATTGTTAAGACGAACATTGCCTTTCAAATAGGGTCAGAACTATTTCCTCCTTAGCATAAAGCCGGGAAAAATATTGTTGCAGCTCCACCTAGTGGAAAATAAGGAAAAAACACAGCGGCGGAGCTCAGTCCCGGGGGGCCGCGACCCCTCCTGGAAACACCCCCGGCCCGGCCCGGCGGGGCCGCAGCTCCCCGCAGCTGCGCCCGCTCAGAGCGGTGCGGGGAGCGCCCTCCTTCGGCCGCACGAACCGCTCTGTTTTGGAGATGAAGGATGAGAGGTTATTTGGGTTTTCTTTCTTTCTCAGGTGAGGCAGCTTCGTCAGAAAACAGCACCCTTTCATACTGGCAGGCTCATCCCTCGAAACAAAAGGTAAAGCCACCGAAACTGTGTATGTTTTTTAGCCAAAAGGAGCCAGAATTTTCACAAACCTCTGCCAAATTAAAGGTAATGGGATTTACTGTTTACACACTTTACTGCAGTATTTATTTGAACTCCTGTGATACACTTAATTGCTTCAAAGTTCTTTCCAAATATTAATGTTTTGTACATGTAGCCTGACATGAGTGAATCCAGGGGATGGTTACTGAAACCTTGCGGTGCCTCAGTTTCTTTACCTTTGCCTGACGTTCCCAAGTTGATAAAATATGAGAATCATGATGTCATAAATATGCATCATCCCTTCATGGCATGTAGAAAGACTTGTAGGCAGGAAAGAATAGAACAAAACCAAACCAAACCCTTTCAATGTGTATAGGTGTTAACACCCCCTAGTAGTTTTCTTTTCTGAAGGGCAGTGAATGCAACAGAATGTCCTCAGCTG
The DNA here is from genome assembly GCF_034619465.1 of Leptosomus discolor. Taxonomy (NCBI): domain Eukaryota; kingdom Metazoa; phylum Chordata; class Aves; order Leptosomiformes; family Leptosomidae; genus Leptosomus; species Leptosomus discolor. The sequence goes on along the minus strand of NC_141395.1, from coordinate 48,882,064 downwards.
AAACCCTTGCTTTATTTTATCTTTACTATTCACTTTTAGAACCTTTTCTTATTGTTTCTTTCACAAGCAGCCTGTGTTTCATTATCGTGCAGTAAAAGCATCCACCTTTTTAAAAGGCAGAGCACTCTGTTCAGGGCTACTGTGTAAGCAACGGCTTTTACTTCTCTGTTTTCACCAAGTTGCTGCACTACTCAGTGTCTCTGCTCTGCATGTGACAGCCAGAACTGCCCTTGTGACTTGCAGGACTCTAAACCAATGGCACTCGGACCAGGGCTTGAATAGCCAACGCTCCAGCTCTGCTGCCAGAGGGGCAATCTGACACTGGGCTGTTTCCCCCTGCTACAGGAGATCTAAAAGAGAGACCAGCAAACAGTAGATATTAATGGACAACAGACCACAGATGAGTGGGGCTATACTGCTTCTGCTTAAGCACAGCATATCTATAGATTAACTTTAATTTAAAGCAGCAGTGTAAATAATTTCATCATACAAATAATTTCATTCATTCCAAAATATGTAGTATGTGTGCTGCACAGTAAAGAGAATAATTGCCATTTTGTGCACGTTCTTACAAAAATACTTGGTACTGCATGGGGTAAAAATAGAAAGAAAAAACCTTGTATGTGGTTTAAATAGTGAAAATATTTACTCAGATGTTGAAATGGAAGCTTGCAAGTATTCTTGTTGGAGCTAATGGGACAGTTCACAGACCTTAATTCACCATATGAATATATATTTGCAGAACTGTGGCTCCACAGAAGCAACAGAGGGAAGGGCTCCATCCACCAGAATTATTTACTTTAATGTTTGTATCTATTCTAGTTTGTTTCTCCTTGGAATGTAAATATTTTTTTCCCCAAAGAAACCTGAAAGGTGCATAATGATTTCACTAAATTCACATTAACTATACAGGGTAAATTAAGCAGAAAACATAAAGGCCAAACACTGTACACAGTAATTAAGCTCAATATTACAGGGCTGTACTGTAATAATTACAGCCAGCATTGCATGCACACTGATAATTCACTTAAATTGCCTTCAGAACATGCCAAGAAAAATCTCCTTTATACAGATCGCAAAAAAGATTTTTTTAAAAAAAGTCAGAAAGAAAGAAAAGTGAATTTGCAGTTTTCATTTTGAAAACTATCATTTTTCCTTTCACTATCTTGTCTTTTCAGGGGGGACGGGGGGACGGGGATGGGGACACAGGGGGATGGACAACAGCACACCTAAATATAAATAGAGCATTTTCTGTTGTCTTTCTGCTAAAGCTTTTAAATTTAAAGAATAGATGCCTGTCTAGACAACCCTAAAATTGTTTTAGTTACTGATGTATGGATGACTGATAAATGTCATCTTTTCTGCCTGCAGTGCATTTTGCATCCAGTCTAGTGACATTTGTCTATAGCTGACCCAAGTCTGCATTTTTCATTTGCATTAAGCATTTAGATTTTGCAACTCTGGAGCTTCAGGAATTCAGTGTTTACTGGAAAATACAATACCATTCCTTCCTCCCCGCTCCACCCCAAAGGAGAGATGCTTTCTTTGCTTGTCACATGGTCATTTTTAATTAAACCAGCAGGGAAGATTCTAATCAGACAAAGGCAATGGAATTTGCTTCATACCTTTCCAAGTGAAATAATTATTAATTCCCTAGTTTCACATTTCTCACACAGATAAAATGAAATACGTAGCATGGGCGGTGAAAGGAGGTTTTTATTCAAATATGGACAGTTTTTTTGAAAATGAAAAAAACACATTGAAGTATTTCATGGTAAGTGACAAATACACAGAGGTGTAAGAAATTATTAGGTTTACCACTTGCTTTTAAAATATGCTTTATGCCATTAAAGTCTTTAGGCATGTAATTGCAAGAATTACCTCATATAGAGATCTCCATTGCAAAACAGATCACTATTTTTACACTCTTCTGCTGAGAAATATTTGTTGCTGCCTACTTTGTAACACAGATAGTTCCAATATTTTACTGTGTTAACTGTATTCTCCAAGCCAGCATTGCTCAAACAAGGCATGATTTTTGCAATACGTCACCTCAGAGGACTGAGCACAATCAAAAGTCTTTGCAGCCTATAAGCGCTCCCCCTGATTTTGGACACGGCTTGTTTTGTAAAGACCATGCAAATCTGGGGTTGCAGCAAGCTTTTTCTGTTCAGTTACTGCAGGCTTTTATGCTTTGGGCTTCTTAAGAAGTCACCAAAAAAAAAAAAATTCCACTGAAATTGTTGTTTTCTATTAACATTTTTGGTGACAAAACTAGAACCCTTTCCATTATAAACATTCTACATCATTTTTTCATTGCAGGCTTTTCCCACCAGTGCTTTCACAAGTGCTACCAAGGTAAAAGCTGGAGGAACTGCTTTGCTGTTTTGTTCAACTAACGGAATGGCTTGGATGGAAATAATGGAGACCTAATGCAGGTGTCCAACTTTACATACACGAATAGTGCCGTTAAGGCTAGTGGATTTGCATGCTTTCCATTAAGAGTGAACAATAGACTTTTTGTTCTACTAATAAAGCTACATCAGGGTATCTGCCCTGCTACAAGACCCTCGGGCAAACATTTTGCCCTGCTGACTGATAGCAGAAGAGTTCCTTGCAGTTTTGGGAAAGTCTCACTCCTATAATACCATTTTCTTCCATAGAATTATGAAAAGGTTTCTCTTTGGTGCAAGCCTATCAGAACCGTTCAACTAATATAAGAAAAGGCCACTATTTCTGCTACGTCTCCCTTACCTTTGACAGAAGTGCATCAATGTAAGGCAGAAGCAGAGCCTTGTACAAGCACCTCACCTCTATTAGCTAAATCTCACCCTATGTGGCAGGAAACTCTCTATAGTTCCCTTGGACTAGGTAAATTTTCTCAAGGCAGTTTTTTGTCATGCTATACCTCATTTGGTCTCCATCCTATAGAGGTGGCTTTAGCATTTTCATCTCTCCAGCAGAAACAGCACAGAAAACCATAAGGGAAGAGCAACTGACACCATCCACCTGGACCTGTGCAAAGCATTTGACAGTGTCCTGCATGACATCCTTGTCTTTAAATTGGAGAGACATGGAGTGACAAGTGATGCTCCTCAGAGGTCACTATTGGGAGTGGAGCTGTCTAACATCTTTGTTGGAAACACAGTGGGATTGAGCACACTCTCAGCAAGTTTGCCAATGACACCAAGCTGTGTGTTGCTGTTGACACGCTGGAGGGAAGGGAGGCAATCCTCAGGGACCTCGACAGGCTGAAGAAGTGGGTCTGTGAAAATCTCATTAAATTCAACAAGGCCAAGTGCAAGGTCCTACACCTGAGTCAGGGCAATCCTCAGCACAGACATAGGCTGGGCAATGAGAGGATTGAGAGCAGCTCTGCAGAGAAGGGCTTGGGGGTGTTGGTTTATGAGAACCTCAACATGACACATCAACGTGCACTTGCAGCCCAAAAAGCCAACTGTATCCTGGGCTGCATAAAGATCATGGTGGCCAGCAGGTCGAGGGAGGGGATTCTGCCCCTCTACTCCACTCTGGTGAGACCCCACCTGCAGTGCCATGTCCATCTCTGGGGTCCTCAGCACAAGACATAGACTTGTTGGAGCAAGTCCAGAGCAGGGCCACAAAGACGATTGGGGCTGGAATATCTCCCCTGTGAGAACAGGCCAAGAGAAGTTGCAGTTGTTCAGCCTGGAGAAGAGAAGGCTCCGGAGAGACCTTACAGCGTCCTTCCAATGCTTAAAGGGGGCTACAGGAAAGGTGGGGAGGGACTCTGATCAGGGTGGGCAGTGATAGGACAAGGGGTAATGATTTCACACTGAAAGAGGGGAGATCTAGATGAGATATTAGGAAGATGTTCTTTACTGTGAGGGTGGTGAGACACTGGCACAGGCTGCCCAGAGAAGCTGTGAATGCCCCTCCCTCAAGGCCAGGCTGGATGGGGCTTGGAGCAACCTGGTCTAGGGGAAGGTGTCCCGGCTTATGGAAGAGGGGTTGGACTAGATGGCCTTCAAGGTCCCTTCCAACCCAAACAAAGTTATGATTCTATGATCAAGCACCCCTAGCAGTCACAGCTACAGTGGGAAGAAGAGTTTGGGGCATGTATTTTTCTACCAATAGCTGCTGCTAAAAATACAGCTAAATACTAGAAAACAGAATGGAAATGATTGCTGTACATTTTTAAGAAGCACAGAAGGCACAATTTTAAAATGGGACATTTCACAGGCCTAGTCAAATAACAGCCCCCTCAAAAAAGTTCTTTTGAAATACCGTCAAGAAAACATATGCTCTGAGCTCAGAGGAAGTTGTAGCAAAATGAAAACAGAAAACACTTAACCTCCACCTTGTATATAAATCAGTGCAACAGATGTAAAAGTAAGTGTACATCTGGAACCTACTGACCCAGAACACTGGCACTGAACTTTTGTTTTCTCTCCAATACAACTCCATCCTGTGATTTTTGCTCACAAGGCACAGAACACAGAGTAGTTTTGTTCTTTTGCAAGATTCACTGAGAGAAACATTTCTGCCTTGTCTTCTAATGCCTCTCCTTTTCTCAGGAGAGGTGAGGAAAGGTGTCATTGCAGGACAGCATCCCATATTCAGGGAATCTAAGTCACCTGGTATTCTTAAATGCAGGAATCTGGTATTGCCAGATATGAAGGAATTAAAAACCCCAATAACACAAAACCACTCTACGGTTGGCCTAAGTAGTATCTCATCAACATTCAGCAGCAGTGTGATAGTAAAGAGGAGAAAAAAAAAAAAAACACCACACAGACACATGAGAAGAAGAAAAGATAAAAGGAGTCCCAAATGAAGAAAAACATGTTATTTCTTAACTGAGCTGTGGATTAGGAGGAGGAAAGGGGCTCTGACATGGCCTGCAGCTCTTTGTTTATAAGAACATCCTTCCAGTGATCTGAACCATTAGTTGGGAGCACAGAGCTACTCTTCATCTGTTTTCAGCACTGTGGCTCCTATGCAAACTTAAGGGGATACTAAGCACAAATTTGTGTGAAAAGGCTTGTCATCAAAGGCTAGGAACAGATTTTATTTCAATGCTTCGTGCAGAATCTTTAAATTCAATGCTAGGGAACAGTAGTGGTTTGCAGGCTTCTCGGGAGTGAAGCTCTCTTACAAGAGCCCACACGTCTGTATGTCAAGGTCCCAATCCTGCAGTTAAGCCTCTGCTCTTTGCAGTCCGTCCCAGCTTCAGGGCTGCAGAGACCTGTGGAAAGGTCAGCAAGAACAGTTCAGACACCGATTTGGTTCCTAAAGGAGGAGGTCTGCATAGAAAATAATAGTAATAAAAAAGTCAAAAGCTTATAAACACATTTATAATTTATTTTTATACATACTTATAAAAACTTACATATTCTAGAAAACAGAAAACTGAAAAAGCACTTAGAAGTCTTAATTTATTTCCTTTTGTTAGGAAGGTCTTCTCAAAAATCTCATTTCCTTTTTAAAGTAGGCATTTTTCTTTGAGAGTCTGATACACTCTATGTTGCAAACTCTTTAATTTGAAAAAAATTAAAATTGTCTTCCTGTGACAAAAATGCTCTCTGCACAAAAGCAGTATCAGAAAGCTTGTCTTTTAGGATCCAGCTTGTACGTGATGGATAAAATTTCTTAGAGAACAAACTTCTTAAAACGAAAGTGAAAGCACCTGTATTGCTTTAAGGATCTGGTTTTCTATCACTGATACAGGCTGAAAACCATTCTGCTGAAGCTGCTTGTGTTACATTAGTCCAAAACTGATCCAAATTTGACTACTCAAGCTTTTTCAGAAAAAATGGAATAAATGTATGTCCTCCTACAGAGGGGCAGATTATTCTCTTTCCTTGGGCTTTTTTGTTGTTCTAGCTGCTGAAGGAGACAATTATTAGGACTGTCCTCTATAAGTCTCTGTTCATTCTTTTTATTTGCTTGTCTATTTTTAAGTCATCCTTCTATCTCATTCACCTTTATAATAATAGTGTCTGTTTGACACCTACAGAGAGATTCTTCATTAATATCTGCATACCATGAATCTGTTTACATATATAATATGGAATTTAAATACAAAAATAACACCATACTGTATTGGAGAAGATTGCATCCACCAAATATTTGCCTGGGAGAGGAGAAGTAGGAGGCTAGATAGATGGAAGTTTGGAAATGACATTAAAGGAAGGACAGGTTGCAAATTGTTTGATCAATACAGTGGAGCAATGGAGACAAGAACTGAAAAAGTCTATATCCTATAGGGATACAGACGAATATGGATCAGTGATGAGAATTCAATTGCCATAATAAAAGAGATGGAAATGAAAAAGCAGAACTTTCATGCAGAGGCAATAATTGCCTTTGCATCCAACGGCTAGTGCTTAAATTAAAAAACAAAGCTATAAACCCAGAAAAATAACATGAAAAATAATAATGAACAGTTGGGTCCCATTGCGTGTGACTGCTCTCTCTGTGTCCATTCTGCCTCTGCAAATCTCTGCCCATGCCAAAACACATTTCTAGAGCTGGTCCACACAGTTTTTATAACCTGCTTCTAATAGCACTTAATACTTAGAACATATCTGCACTCAACTATTGCTTATATTCAGGGATATTCAAGGGCTGTGGAAATGGCATGGATTAGAAGTTCTCTGTTTGTAAATGGGGAAATTGAGGCCTACAGAAAGCAGAATTTTCATACGGTCTCATGGGGACCCATTGGCAGTCAGGAAAAGCTGCTGCAGGAGCCTCCATAAGAGTGGGCTGTCTTCAAGCCCTCTCTCCAGTGACCAGCCAGGCCCTATCACCAAATGCAAAGCTTGTAGGAGGGTTTTCTGCCATAAGACAGACAGTAGTGTGCAGCAGCATTTCCCAGGTGAGGATGCACAGTGCCCCTTGACTCCGGTAGGCAAAGGACTGCCCCTGCAAGCTGTAAGGTTTCATACTATCCCAATCCACTACTGAGTGCCCTCACCCTTTGCTGCCATTTGACCCCACCATTAGTTGTGTCCTTTAACACTGGCTTTCACATAGCATGATGTCTACAGCCAAAGCAGTGAAAACATGAGAGTTCTGGCTAGAAACACAACTTAGCTCTCTTTCTTTCAAGTCCTAGCTCCAGACACTCTTCTTTTCTCCCAGAGAAATTCCTATGCATGCCCTGTGCTAAACTGAACGACTATAACACATCTCTGTCTTCAATAGTGTGTCTTCCTTGCCATGATATGAGTCAGATGTATAAAACACAAGTTTTCCTTCTTGTCCTGTCCCACTTAGTGGGCTAGGGGAAGGTAATCTTTTTAAAACACACTGTGCAGTAATCCAAAATAACAACAATTATTGCAGAGGCTCAGTTAAATCACAAATTTACTTGCAATAAGGCAGAATTGTAAGAAACAAAACAGCTCAGCAAAAACTTTCCCAAGTAAAACCAAAACAACTTCAGCAAGAGAGCTTGCTCAAAATAATACATACATATAGCACCCAAAAGTAAAAGGAGATCACCAGTCCAGCTTCCAGCGTTGGTCCAGCCGACATCTCTCGTTCCTAGGAGCACTCTTCTGCATGTCCATGTCCATGTCCGTGTTCACGTTCATGTTCCTCCTCCTCTCTGTGCTACTGCCCTCTCCCTTTTGTATTCACCATATCAGTGCAACCCACCCCACTACTTAGTCTCAGGTTTCCCTCTTTCCTAGGTGACCTGTAGCACGATTTGGGTGGAGGGACAAGTGCTAATCTTCATTAACATGCGCAAGGGCCATTCATCAGGTGCGATGATCCTGGGAACAAAACAAGTTGGGCCAGAGCAGAACCACCCCATCCCTACAGGGCTCCCTCCTCCAGCCACATCCTTCATCCTTCACACACGAGATAAGCTAGCATTGGCCTTATCAGTTGTTGAGCATAAGGCTGCTTTTCCAGAACCCGCATCATTCACCCCATGACTACAGTTTTTGTCTTCTGCATACTTTGCAAGTGTTTGAGACATTTTAAGGGGAAGGGCCTTTGCTCTCCCTTTCCCTTATCGTCTTCCCTCAGGCTGCTTTTGTTTCAAGGAGTTATGGTCAGCTCCTCCACTTCTTAGCATGGGACAGACAGGGTTGGTACAGACTCCATTATAATACAGCATCAGTTGCAACCCTTTTCATGATCGTCATATCAAATTCAGACCTTCATGACTTTCTGACATATCGATTTCGTGGGCTGAAAATATCTGAGTGTTAGCTCTTCCTAAAATAATATTATTTAGGCTGTAGAAATTTTTCAGCTGTTTCCAAGCATTAGCAGAAAGATACATAAACAAGCAAAAAAAAAAAAAAAATCCTGTAAAAAAATCCTGTAAATCTAAATGTTGAATAGTTCAAGAAATAAAATAGTTCTTGATAAAAGCTGAATTTTGGCCTAAGTGAGGAACAGCATATGGATTAATTCCCAAAATGCACATTTAAAAAAAAAAAAAAAAATTGTTAAAATTGTAAATTGGTCATATCTGGGGGGGTATAATGGGTAAAATTTTCAGACTAATGACTCTTCCATGTTACCTTATAAGAGATGTTAAAGGATGCTTTACCATGTAAAAGGTGATAAAGTATGCTATACTGAATGAGATACACCAAGCTCATGTGAGATCACAACAGTAATTTTTTTCCTTACTATAAATCTCCTTTCCAAAGGATGTAGTTAAGGTCTTCCACAAAGTTTCAAGGTGTAATTTTTTATATGAAACTAGTGACTTTGGAGTTCCCAATTTCAAAAATCTTGAAGAGATGGAAGAGGTTAAAGAAATTAAAGGTCTTAAAGGTTGTTTGGATGTTTTGTGTAGGTCGGTCAGGGAAAAGTTACTAAATCGCTGGTTTGGGCTAATTCTCAGTTGTCTTTCACTTCTTATTGTCCAATGTGCTTCATCATGAAAAGCAAGAGGCATATAAAGTGCTGTCAATTTGGAAAATGTTTACAGTTATTTTGCACTGGTTTATACAGCTAAATGAAGTTAAATACAACAGGGCACTAGTCCCCTATCTCTATCTGCCTGAACTGCTAGCAAGGTGTTCATTGCATGAAACTGCTGTTTATTTTGGATACAGTGTAAAAAGCAAGGTCAAAAGTCAAGTGGCTCTAGTCAGCCAGAAAATGGGATTGCCTGTTAAAACTATATTTCTTTGCATTATTTCTTCTACAGTCCTTTGTTTCCTGTTTGAAACAAGTCAGTAGCATCTGCCTAAGGCTTTAAATTTGTACTTGGACTGTTTCTGCCTGATAGTAGCACATTCCAGGTTGTAGCAGTCCAGAAAACCTAAAAGCCTAATTAGTGACTCCACAAACCCTCATGTGTTATTTCCATCACACTCAGTTCTGTTGTGTCAGGGAGGCTTTGTTTCTGATGGGTTTTTTGTGGAATAATACCAGCCTTGCCTATCTCCCCTCAGTTTAGCAGGACAGTCAAGGAGCTCTACTTTCCCCTCCTCAGAATACAGGAAAATCAAGTTGCTTGCTCCCAGTTAGTGCCACGGCAGTAAAGTCAATGGGAAGCTTTACACCAGCTTCAGTGGGGTCTAGATCCCACATCTTAACCAATCTGCATTTTACCTCCATCTAGGTTCTTAAATATCCTTGACAGCATTGCATGGTAACTAGCAAAGCCCTCAAGCAGCATTTAAAAGAAGTAAGATTTGATTATACTTTGTTCAGTGAGAACTGTGCAGCCTTCTTACAACTCAAATACGAGTTAATGTCACTTTGCGGAAAAAGAAGGAAACCAGATCATTCGAATTACAAGATTGTTGATGGATTAATTTGTGACAGAAGAAAGTGAAAGTGAGGTGGTGACAAGGGGATTAGTTAACAAGATGCAGTAAGAATGCTAGGAGAGCTGCTCTTGCTTTACAAATACGCTAGACTTTTTGAAGATATTGCTAGCATGACAGATAAAGGGAATGTAGCTGATTATATATTTAAATTTTCCAAGGCATTTGAAAAGATACTGCACAAATGGCTTATTTTGAAAATAAAAAGCCCATGTGATGATGAGGAAGCTGCAAAATGAATTAAAATGTGAGAAGAAAGGAGGGGGAGGAAAGGAATAATGAATATAATACACTTAAAATGGAAGGTATTCTCCTGAGAAGTATCAGAGAGCTCCACAGGCTTAAACCAGGGCACCTGCACCTTGTTATTTAATCTATGTAATGCTTTGCTTATAGACTCTTGTTTGACTGAAATGAGAAAAACACTTTATGGGAATGCTGAGGTTAAATATTTTTTTTACCTTACTTAGAGTATTTATACCATATTTAAGGTATGAAGCTCCTTCCTTGATATCACAGAGATGGAAGAAGAGATTAGCAATAGCCTTATCACTCACATCTTACAGGCTTAATTGTTACAGAAGTCCTTTCCCCCTTCAGATATGAAAATGACTTTTCTGTAGCATCTCTGTCATGGCTCTTCTTATGCTGAGCACCCAGAATGTCTGGAAAAGAAGTGTCTAGTGGAGTCCATAACCCAGGGGTGTTTCTTCTTAATTACTCATTTCAGCCTTTGTGAATCACTGGCTCACTATTTTCATGCACTATTGTGTTATTAGATATCCAGGCACAGAATTTACATGATCCCATTAACCTTGTTCCCACCATTTTATAATTACACTCATAGGATGTAAGACGCATCAATATTCCATTTTTATGGACAAGGAAAAAGAGACATGGAGAAACTTAAAGGGTTGGCCACTTAAAAGTAACGACACATGGTTTTGCAAAATTTAAGCCATCACCTAATGGAATCCTCAGTCATTAATCCTCTGTGAGACTCATGAACCTAAACCTGGTTTGCCCTTTCACAAAGAAAATGACAGAAAGATCATAGAGTAATCTGTAGTGTAAAGCACTCACACAGAGGTAGGAGATCTGTATTCAAGTTCTGTCTGCTGGAGTTAGACCAAGAATTTTCAGCAAAGCTCTGCCAGTTTCCAATTGAGTACCTTAATCATAAAATACTTGGCTTTTCAGTGAAGTGTGAATTTATCTTGTTGGAGTTAGACTGTCCTTTATAAATGAATTATTAAGAAAAGGGAGTGTCTCGGTAATCCAGCAACTTTCATCTATCACATGGAAGGTCTTGTGCTAGCTCACTGCGATAAAAAAAGCAGAACAGGGATCTGAATCCAGTTTTCCCCACTCCGAGGGAAGAGATCTTAGCACTCACTCTTGTGTTGGATGAACAAGTCAAAAATACTGTTCAAGAAGCATGTATTTCAGATGCCTGCTTCATTAGCTCTAATTCTAAGCAATGTGTCTGGTCGGGGCAAGTGTTAGCTCTTATGCACCTCTGTATTCTCCTACATGGCTTTGGACAGTAACACTAAGGATAGTATCTAAGACATTTGCCAAAAGACACACAGGGGAAAAAATGGAGAAACTGAGCCCATTGCTCCTAAGTCCATAGCCTATGTATGAGACCTTCTCTTGCTAAAATGGAAAAATGGAGAGCATGTTATGGCATTTCATGTGATTGGTCACAATGCAATTTTCCTCCTGCCACCTCATGATTTTGGTATTCTACCATCTTTTCCCATTTGCTAGGTAATTTGGTCTCCTTCATAGCCATAGTTTTGAAGAAAATACCGTAATTTGCTGAACCATATAGTGAAGTTGTTTTAGTGGTGATACTTGTAGAGAAGGACATTTCAGAGGCCATTGAATCAGGTTTAGCATGATTTCCTGAATGGGCTGGAATTTTCAACCTGAATGCCATCTTCTCCTTCCAAGCCATGTTGCTGCAGGTGAGATCAGCAGAGGTGATTAAATTCATTGGGGCCTGATACAATGGAAAAACACTATTGACTCTAACAAAGCTGGGGCAGACATTGCTTACATGAGAAAAATACCTGCTGTCAAGGATGTTCTTGCCAGCCCGGTTCAGGGTAAATCATTCTACACCTGCTCCAATTTAAGTCCTCCTTAATTCTTTGCAAATCGAATATTGCATACAGATATGAAGAAATTTCTGGGAAGGAAAGTTGTGCCTACAGTAAATTTTAAGTATGTCCAGTATTAAGATTTACTGCTTGCTTAGGGCATCTGGACTTCAGTTCTTCTCCAACATTAATCATATAATCTCGTTTTTGTTGATATCCAGGCATCTTTAAAATCCTTTGGAGGACAGGAAATTATGGAATTGCTTTGGCTGAGAAATTATGAAGAGGAATTTGCTGTGAGAGATTGTGACTTCTAATACATTTTGGATTGGTTTTTATTTTACAACTTGGACAGGATATACTGTTACTCTGGGTTCTTAAAAATTTCTGAAATTGAAAATTCATGGATCAACATACACAGGCCCCCACAAAGGCATGCTTAAATTTGTACTCTACCTCCAAATAAATGCTGCTGTACTTAAGAAAAAGAGAAAACATACACATGGTCCACAGTGAGCTTTTAACATGTCTTCAAATGGCTGTTTACTGTGACCTTTAGTGGTTTGAAGGCATGGTTCTAGTCTGTTATTGACAGGTATAACAAAACCAATAATACTCATTTGGCTATGAATTAAATAGCAAAATAAACCGCGCAAAAACCCAACAGCAATTGGAAGAAAAAAAATTATCAGATATGAAGTGAATTCTAGGAAGAACAGGATAAATCAGAAGACGTTCCTGACACGTTCTGCTCTCCCTGAATTTCCTGATCTGTCTTCAAGGTCGTTGATGGACAATGTCAAATGGATTGCACTTGGTTTAATGAAGGCTATCATGCTCATCAGCATAGTTTGGAGAAGAATCACAGCCTCACCGCAAACTGAAGATGGAAAACATTGTTGACTATTTCTTCTGCCTTCAGAAGGAATAAAAACTCCAACAAGACTCAAAATCTGCCTAGCAGAAAAACAAACCTCAGGCAGCGGGTCTGTTGGATAGCACACGTATTTTGATTTTCCTTGTCTCTCTCCCCTTTCCAACTCTAGAAATCCTCAAGGTGGCATGATTTCCATGAACCTGTTCTACAGTGCACTGAGGAGTAATGAAGCACGGGCCTGGCACAGATCTTCAGAAGTCCACTGGGGGAAGGCAGAGTAAACCCTCTGTGGAAGAACTGTCAGGGAACTATCCATCCATAGGCTTTCCCATTAAAGCCTCGTTAATGAAAGAATAAAACTAAAAGCCGGTGTTGATTGTGGGCTTTTTTCCCCACTCTGGGTTGCTGGCTTGGCATTTGATGCTCTTGGCCACGACATGCATTTTAATTGCCTGGTGTAGCCCACTGGTATCTTAGGAAAAAGAACCCAAACATCAGGCCTATCGAAGGTCTTTTTTACCAAACTGCCAATGTGCTCTATGAAGCAGAAGATATATCAATTTCATCAGCTTTTTTATTGGAATGTGGGGAGTATACCAGGAGTAGAATGGCTTTGTCGTTAGAAAAAATGTGAATTACTGGATAGCAATAGAAATAGGATTGGCTAATTTTTGCATCAGTATAGATGCAAAATTGTTTATGCTGGCTTATTGCTACAGGGCGGTGTTAGCTGTCAGATGCTATTGATTTCAGCTTAGATGTCTTAATTAGTCAATCCTATTGATTTTGATGAGGATGTCATGAAAAGTAATTACTCTACATTCAGCATAATCATTTTTCTATTTTAACATCTCTCCTCTTTCAAAAAGCAGACTTTTTAAATTGCTGACGGCACTAATACCAAGAAGGCAGCCAGATCATTTGGTTTAAGAATCAAACTAGACTCCTAAGACTACTTATCATCGTTTTGACAGTTTTTGAAACAGACCACCAGAGCTACACTCAAAACTGTCAAAAAAAGTTGTGTTTCAATACTGCTTCTTCCCCAAGGCCTGATTACAGTTTGGTATTCTTAGCTCACTTATTGAATTTTCCCTCAAGTAGTCTTTGTGCCTGAAAATTGTTGAGCTGTTCCATCATATTAGCAAGAAGTGCTTGTTCTAGTACAGTACAGCAAGGACAACAAAGCTCAACCAGTGTTATGTCACTTCATTCATTTTTCACCCCTTTTCACTTCTCTACTTCATCTCTGACAAGATCTTCTCTCTGTCTTTGTATGATCAAAGTCAGGAAAGTTAGTTTTTGGTACACTGAATATGCATCAAAGAGTCTTTTTATCTAAAAAGTTTGCATTTGGTTAAAATCAATATACATATTTTATAAAACATTTCAGTTTAGTCTCAAGTGCTGTTTGGGTCATTTTTAATTTAAAATTAATGACATTTTACAAACAAAGAATCCCAAGTAAAAGTATTAACTCACGAAAAAATGCTAACCACACTCAAATGTGTATATATTTATATAAACTGTAAGAAAAGTTCTGGAGAAAGAGGACAGCAGAAAACGTATCTTCTGCTGCTCTAATTTAAATAATACACAAAGGAAAAAAAAAATAAAGCCAGCAACTCTTCAGGAAAGGTAACAAAAACCGCTAGGAAGAGTTCTTAATGTACAGAAGTAGAGCACAAAATTTTGACAACACAATGACCCTATCTGTGTGAGACTGAACGCCTTTGCAAGTAAGGTTAACACAGCCTTTCAGTTTTTCTCTTTACTGAGCCTGCCCCAAAGTATTCTAATTAAGGCCAGTTGTGTATTGGTGAATACCAACATGTGAATACCAAAAGCAGGTACTGAGTTTTAGGAGTTGGGTAGATTATTTCAGGCGTCAGGAATACTAGTTTTGGAAGAACTGCACAGAGATCATGAATACATTTTACAGATAAAAAGCAGCAGCCTGATGTCATGAAGTTTGATAACAAATAATGGAGTCCAGTTTCAGAGTAAATTTCGGACTTAAAAACGAAGAATTCCATACTTCCTTGCCCATTCCTACATTGCTTTTTCCCCTCATAATGCTGAAACTGGGGAAAGCAAAACAGAATATACAATGAGCATGCAAGAATCAGAGAAATTTTTTCTTAGCAGGTTGGCTTATTGCGACAGACTATTCTCTGCATAGCCATGAGGCTCCTTGGTTGTTGTCTGATCAGTCCTTGGAGCCTCATTGAGCTAAAACTTCATCCTTTCCTATTTGCCCAGAATTAGTACTGATGAACTGCAAGGCTGCTTCACATGCTCTTCTTGCATTGTTACATACTTGTTTTTAAAAGTAAGGGATGAAACAGTCTAAAGAGATGCCATGTGGCTTATATCCAGGACCTTGTGATTTTGTGTATATGCCCTGCTTTCATGGAAAAATAATACCATTTTTCAAATAATTTATGCATAAGAAGTATGAGTTGATGGTAGTTCGTGGACTAATCTCCAACACTAGAAAAAGAAACACTGTATTAAAACCTTCTTCATTTGGACTGGATTCTGGTACTTTAAGACGATAATACGTGGTTCAAATAGTGGTGCTGAATGCATATCAAAGATTCTGAGAATCATGGAGTCTACAATATCTACCAAGACAACGAACATCCGGTAAAGCATGTTGGACCAATTTTATATGAGCAGCCATTGTCTGACCGTGTAAACCTGTGCCACATCTATTATAATAAATACTGGCTTATCATAGAACTGATAATCATTTCCTGAAGTACAAACTTTCATAAATTCACTGTTCAAGTATCATTCATGTCAGTGTTTGAATGCAATGTGTTATGTAATTGTATTAGTATTTTATTTTATTATAAAATCACTAATCTCCTAGCACGGCATATTCTACTTGCTTTAATATGTATGTTACCCTCTTGAAGTCTTTTGTTTTTCAGAGTTTCAGAGCACCTGCTGCTTTCATTGGGATGGGCAGGACTGGTACAAGAAGTACCAGTACCTCAGCATCTCAGAAAATAAGGAAAAAACCCAAACCAACCAAAAAAAAACCCCAGCCTAACCCTGAGAATAGCCATAGGAATTCAGTTCTCACAGAAATTATAGAATCACAGAATGGTTTGTGTTGGAAGGGACCTTAAAGACCATCCATTTCCACCCCCCTGCCATGGGCTGGGACACCTTCCACAAGACCAGGTTGCTCCAAGCCCCATCCAGCCTGGCCTTGAAAACTGCCAGGGAGGGGGCAGCCTCAGCTTCTCTGGGCAACCTGAGTGCCAGTGCCTCACCACCCTCATAGTGAAGAACTTCTTCCTAAAGTCTAATCTAAATCTCCTCTCTTTCAGTGTGAAACCATTAACCTCCGTCCTATCACTATCTGCCCTTGTAAAAAGTCCCTCCCCACCTTTCCTGTAGGCCCCCTTTAGGTACTGGAAGGCCACTGTAAGGTCTCCCCAGAACCTTCTCTTCTCCAGGCTGAACAACCTCAACTCTTTCAGCCTGACCTCATGAAGCTCAAAAAGGCCAAGTGCAAGGTCCTGCGCCTGGGTTGGGGCAATCCCCAGCACAGATAAAGGCTGGGCAGTGAGAGGATCAAGAGGACCTGGGGGTGCTGGTGAATGAAAACCTGGACATGAGCCAGCAATGACCGCTCGCAGCCCAGAAAGCCAAACATATCCTGGGCTGCGTCAAAAGCAGCATGGCCAGAAGGTCAAGAGAGGTGATTCTCCACTCTGGTGAGACCCCACCTGGAAATCTATAGGAACTGGTTTTGTGTGTGATTTTACATTAAATAATCTATAAGCTTATTTTGTGGCACTTTCCATTTTTTAATCTCTACTTCTATATCAGGTTTTTCTTCCTTGAGATGTCAAATCTTCCTCTTTCTCTTTGTTCCTTAAATGTTCAGACTTCTTCCCAAAGTCTAAGTTGTGGAAACTGGCCATGAAGTTCAATGATACAATAAAGAAAATCTCAGTGAACTTTGTGGCTACCATTTTAATACTCTTCATATCTATTTTTTATTCAGGTGTACAAGATAAATGTAAAATGGTCACGTAGATCTTTACAGAACCTGTGACTATTTTACCCTCCTGAATACCAAGAGTATTGTTTTACATCTGTGTCTACAGTGAACAGTGTTATAGAAATGGAAGATCTCTTACTGCAAAATGACTGGGCCAGAAATAGCTTTCTGTGTATTACCTCCTGAGTTCCTTTAAGGTCATCCTCACAAATTTGAGTCTAGTTCAGTGTGTAAATTAGGGTGGTGGTCTATAATGTGCTAAACTTTTATGATTATGAGAGAAAAAAAGCAGTGTCTTCAGGAGGTACAGTAAGCTGGAGTTCCTGTGGAAGAAAGAAGACACATTTATCTTATTTTGGATATCTAAGTTTGGGTGTACATAATATGTAAAATTATATTGGTCCATGCAGGGATGTTTCTTCCTAAAGCTGCTGAAACTGTTGGAATAATTCAATGTTCATTGTATAAAGGACAGAGAACCAAGAAGTTGAACATGATAAGAATTACTAAAACAAGTCTTTATGTGCATATGACAGTTGATCAATGTAATATAAAAATATATAGAAATATAATTTATATGTATATGCACCATAATATGCACATTTTATTTAAATAAACTCAAAAGTATACCCATTTAAAATAAATAAATGCCTAAAAACACTGAACAGTACTTTTTTATCAAAAAAAAATAATTCTGAAGGGTCTGAACATCAATATACATCAGAGTTCAATTCTTTCTAGTAATATGAAGTTGGTTTTATTTCTCTTTTAGATTGCTTTTGTCCCACTAAAGTGAATTTGAGCTGTGGGTTATTTTGTGTGCTGATGTGTATGAGGGTTGTACGTTAGAAACACGGCATCTCAATTTCTTATTCGTCTCCCATACAAATGTCTGGCCTGTGGAGTTCTTATGAAACATTTAGGTTGTAGCCTACAAAAAAATTAGTTATTAATATCCATCTGACACCTTTTCATGAATGAGTCAAAGGTCAAAAGCAGCAAATTTAAAATTCTCCATTTTATCTTTGGTCAGAAAGATACTGTGAAAAATAATGACTGTCAAAGGTGACACTGAGCTAATGAGCAAAGTCAGAGACAAAATACTGTAGAACTGGAGGCATGGGCTGTATCCATCCTGCAGGTCCTGGACTTCTTTAATTCTTACAATTGCATGCAATTTTTGTAAATATATTAAAAAAAGTTTAAAGTCTATACCTTACATTAGGGCTCTGCTGGGTGCTGGGCTCCAATATGGTCCAACACTGTCACCACTGCACTGACACAGCCCCGCCCCAGGCTGTGGGACCCCCACAGCTGCTGGCCAGCAAGGCAAGAGACTAAGGTGCATGCTGAGCCCAAGAGATGAAAAGTGACCATCACGTGCAGGTGAGATAGGAGACAAATATGCTTATAGAAAAAATATCCTGCTCTCATGAGCAGTTCCTCTTTTCCCTCAGGGAAAACTTTTTTTAGTTTTACTACCATAGGTTCCAAAGGTAACAATTACAGTTTTCTTCTTCTCTTCTGCTCCCATTTTCACATCACCAAGAAATGTGAGCCGTGTTTTCTTACATGTCCTGTTAACTGCGCTGAAATTCACCTGTTCATTCTTATTTCTCTTTTTTGTCTCTTACTGAGAGAAATGCTTCACCCTTATAACTTTTGAGTTAACTAATAGACTAAAAAGCTTATTTGGATGACCAAATATATTTCTACTTTCCGTTTCTAGTATTTTGTTAGTATGATCAGGAGAAGCTCTGATTCATCAGAGCACTTAATCCCAGGTTTAAATCTTTTTGAAACACACAATTAGCTGAGTATTCTACTGAGTCAGTACTTCAAGATGTGATTTTCTTTTATGAAAGTTATGTGGGTTATAATAAAATGAAGGGATCGTTGAACTGGTTCAAAACTATGCGTTCTATTTCTGTGGGGTTTTTTTTTTCCTTCACTGTGCCTTATAAGACTAATATACCTGTAAGTCTCAATATCATTTTATGCAGTTTATTCAGAAGACATGTATTGTCTCTCTGTCAGTTGTGTAAGACCTAATACAAAGAACAGCAGATTCTCTTGGTTACAGTTCAACTATCTGCGTGTCAGTACGTTAAGCTGATTGACCCCAATGTGTCTATCTTTCAGTTAGAGTAATCCTTATTTTGCCTTGATCACCACTCTGAGCAACACATATAGAGTAAGGTTGCTCATTCTTTTAGCATTTATGCACAGATGGTCTCCTGATCTTTATCCTCTAGAGGAGGCACAAGTGATCTGTGGCCCATGCTGTTCCCCAAGGCATGCCCATTGCCCGTGAACCCTGGAGGGTCAGATGGACTTTCCATTGGGAGAGAGAGGGCCAAGATCTGGAGCCTGGTCTCACATCGATAACCACAGGCTCACACTGAAGCTGACAGAATGCATGAAGCCAAACACAATATCACACACATCTAGCTCTATTGCACTGGCCCTTGAAGATCTGGCTGGAACTAAAAATGTTTCCCAGGCATAGAGAAGCTGACCAAGCCTGTAAAGGCTTGGGAGATTAGAGTATGTCAGTTGTTGGTAGAGAGGTAATATTGCTTTGTCAGTGTACCAGCCCTGGAGACAAACTGGCTCCAGTTAACTCCCTCTCTTGATGCACTCATTTTGCCACAAGTGACAGAATCACAGCGATGTTCTGCTTCCACTGAGCACTTGCTCTTTCAGTTTTTTTGTGGACAAATTCGCCTCATAAAAATCATAAGGCATAAACGCCCCCCACCCCCCATCCAACTCAAAGCTAAGTTCAGAACTGCTCAGTGTTCGTGAAGCTTCAAGTCAGGTCTTGACTACAGTTTCACACATCCAATCAGTCCTTTCTTCAAGGATAAATATTGACCTTTCCAAAGAAAGAGAGGGGAAGACACAAAGCCATTACGGAAATGCATTTCTAGTTAGTCCCTTGAGGCCTTCGGTCTAGTTACTTCAACAAATATCCCCTTAATTCTCGTGGACACTCACTGGATGCCACCGCATCCATCTCTCTGCAATCTGTTTTATAGAAGTTTTATCACACTTTATCGCCATTTGGGACACCAATACAAACCTGTCCTCTGGGAAAAGACAAATAAGTACTGGAAAGAAAAGGATCTGTGCCAAATATTTTGTGGCACAGATGAATGCTTCTAAAGATGCAGTGCCCAAATATAAAGAAATTTTTTAAGTTGCATTAACACTACAGACAAAAAAAAAAAAAAAAAAAAGCATGGAGGGAAAGAAGGGATTCTTTCCATCAGTATATACTTACTGGAAACACAGGCCCACCAGTCAACAGAGTATTTGTCAGAGATCCTTTAAATCACCTCCCTGTTCCTTTGGCACGTCATCTTTCAAGTATTCTGGGATTTAGTAAATAATTATGAAGAAAACCATATGCTGTTGTCTGCTATTTTTTCTGTTAGTATCATGAGCTAGAGCATTTGAACAAGTAATTCACTGGGGAGTATTGTTCCCAGTTTGTGCCAGGTTCTGGTTTCTGCCCATTTGCATTGGTGCCTTGAAGCATCTCGCAGTTTTGTTGCTTGAAAAAAATCAGCTGCAGCACTATATTTGCCTGATCACTCTCACAGCAAATTCAATCAGCAGAATTCATTCTGCAGCTACATGTTTATTTGGTGGTGGTGGTGGTCAATTACACAAAGACAATTGTCAGGACACTGGAACAAGACTGTGTTCCCTAAGAGGGAGGTCAAATGATATTTCAGCTGGTGAGTAGTAGAAGCTCAGTTAGTACATGAATCATTTAAAACCAAATTGAACACAGCAGTCGATAACATTCTTTTGGGAATAAACTTGCTCTTGCAGAGGGACCTGTCTACTTAGCAAGGTAGCCTCAGGGCTGCTCTCGCCTGTGCCTGAGGGCTGGCCCTGCACACAACAGCTCCAGGACGAGGGGAGGGCTTAGGTAAGAGTTCTTCTTCCTGTGTATTAGCTCCCTCCCTCCCTCCCCAAGTCGGACCATGCACTTTGTCACCATACCTAGACATCTGGCCCATTTATCAGCACTTTGTTCCTTAGCCACTTCCTCCCTATCCAGCTGCTCAAATCAAATGTCGTGGGAACATGAAACTGAAACCATTAATTTTAATATCATTGCAAATGCTTCCTTTTTTTTTTTTTTTTTCCCCTCTTTTATTCTCCCAACAGCTTTTGAACTGGCAGAACACGTGCAATTAGGATGTTAACAGCAAGCTGGGACCAACTGCAGCTATCAGACTTAGGCACCTACTTCTAAGCATTTAGGATGAAATGCCATCCCCTCTTAAGTCTCGCAGATTTCACCACACAATTTCCAGGTAAAATTATTGCTGCCATCACGTATTGCATGCTAAATCAGCTTGACTATAAATTTGTGTAACAGTTATCATATTCAATTACATTTAATTTTTAAATTTATTTACTTCTTCCACAATGTCTGCATCTGTATATGTAATCATCTGGGTCAATTAAGAAGTCAGTCTCAGAGAAGTGGCAAAGAATCCTCTGAAGAAAGCACTGAAAATTAGGTCTACAAAGGGATCCAGCAGAAATACATGCCTGTCCTGTACAATGCAGCATAGGTGAAGAATATCAAGTTAACACAGATATACCTGGAAATGCAACTTGGGTCTGAAGGCAGTTTAGCCGTATCAGTGCATTATATATTTGAGCTTAATGTTGTACTGACACAGGTATAATGCTTGCAGTATGACAGCTGGCATGCCAGGGAAAGCCTAGAGGTGGCTCAGAGACCCCAGTTTCATCCTGGATCATTGAATGTTGAAAAGATTAAAGAGAGGCTGAGGTCCCAGCTGCCGTCCTCAGAATTCTTCTCTGCCTAACACCCAAGTCCCATAAAGAAGCTCCTAAATTTTTACCTGTATACACAGCCAGAAGCATCTCAATCTCAATAGCTTTGAACTTGATCAAGTTTACTCATGGACATCCGCAGCCTAGTCAAGGAAAGCGACGGAGAAGGAGGCAAAATCCTGCCCTGCCTTTTAGTTGCTAGCTCATTGGTTAGCGCACATGCAAATTCCCACAAGGGGGATATCTCAATCTTGATTTAGGGGCTCTGTCCTTACTCTGCTTGCGGACATACTTTAAATGATAACCATGGCATCTAGTAGGCTAAATGATGAGTTCCCTGTGTTATCCAGTAGCAAATGAAGACAAGAGGTTTCATGCTTGTCCCTCAATGGGTGTTTGCTCAGAGAGACTGAGCATCTCCACCCCTGCCTAGTGCTGGGTGTTGGAGATAGGTCAGCCACTTGAGCCAGAGAGAGATTCTGTAGATACAAAATTGGGCTTGGGCTTCCACAAGGGAAAATATATCACTGCTACTATAAAGAACTCAGCTTACTCTTTTCAGTGATTTATATACTGCTAGTGTATAAACCTTTTTGTCCCTATATGAACTGTAAATGGTAGCGACATTTTTTTCAAATATGACAGTCTCGTGTAGTAGGTTATTTTTTTTCCATTAGAACACATGCCATTAAATCCATTATCCTTTCTAGTTTCTCTGTCAGTGCAATCTGTCTCTTTGCATTGCTATGGCTAATGCCACTATTAATTAATCTTATCCTTAATTCATACCTCATATATTTTTAAAGTAAATGTAGAGCTTGTAATGAGCTGGACTGACAGATTTTGAGATCAAAGGCACAGATCCTCAGAGATGTATAGGCAGATCCTCAGAGATATATGGGCACTTAATGCTTATTTAGTTAGCCAACTTCCATTGATTTCAGTAGTAGTTAGGTGCCAAAATATCTTTGAAGATTGCTGTCAAAGTTTACATTCACGTATTAGCTATAGCACAAACTCCTCATTACTAGATTCATTTGGAGGGGAAACTGTGTCTAAATGTGTTAGAACATAGTGCAGTCCCTCATAGTCCATTCAATCACCTACCTTGCTGCAAGGATGTGAGTGTAACTCCACTTACGGGCTTAGATTTGAGATAGGACAAAAGTTTCTACGCAGCTGATGGCTGAGCAGTTGGTTCCACCAACACTTCACATGCAGGTAGAAAGAGCTACTCGATCTCTTCAAAACGCTCAGAGATCAGAATTTTTCATCTGCGATAAATTTTTGATTCAAAATGATGAGGAGGTGGGGAAGACTTTGCAATGTATAGAGGACACTTAGCTCAGTCTGCATCTTGTTTTCTTACATTGTTTCCTGTGGCTAGGAGAGAGCATCCATTCTCCTGAAAGAGGTTTTGTTTTTTAAAAGACAGTGGCTGAAGCAGCAATAATTTGTGTGTTGAGCTGCAGCACTGCAGTATTTTCCATTCCGCAGGATGGCATGCAGTGGCACACCTCTTGTCCCTACACAGCATAGCATGCCTGAGTGCGCTCACCTTCAAGCCTGTAAGCAGCTCCAATGAAGCCAGCCAGGACTCTGAAGTTAAGCATTGCTTAAGTGCTCTGGTGGATCGGGTCAGAGTGCTAAGCGTTTTTTCAGATTGTATCTAAAACGTCTGAGCAGCCTGAAGAGCTCTACCTCATGCCCTGAGGGCAGCTGCTTACCCATATACACTGGGTTACATCAGTGAGGGATATCCAGGTACTCCTAATTCCTGTATGAGCAGAGATAATAGGACACCTGCTGTCTTTCCTCAGGTTTGCTTACTTACGCAACAGAGTTCGATCAAACTGCAAGGCAGGCTTGCTATGATCCTTAGCAAAATTTTTCTTCCAGTAAGACTGTAATGTTTTGTATTGTGTCATAATATTGCACTGCAAGAATTTTTGCATAAAAAAGCAAAATGTCTAATGTATGAATGACAACCATTCCAATGGAGCAGCGGCTTTAGAGGAGGCTGAGATGTCTTTATTCCACAGAAAAAGAAGCAGAAAGTAACTCCCTTCCAGTTACAGGGCAATGTAGCCCTACAGCCATGCTGGAGCAGGCACTCTGCTGCTCCCCTCTTGCATTAGGGGTCATCCGCACCACTTAGCCTCATTACCACCAAGGACACGAGTCACGTGGGACTGACAGAGAACTCTCAGTTGTATTTCTCATCATCTGAAATGAAAGAATATTAAAGGAGCTTGACACTCTACTTCAAAGGTCAACAAATAACTCTCAGTGTCTCCATATATAAAGCAAGTGACAGTGGACAATGGGCACAGCTTTGTCTCCTGTGCTGGTTGTAGTTTAAGGCAAAGTGACAGGAAATAATGAGGTTTAAATTGGTGAATTGGTTTGCGTGTACTGGGGATTAACCTATAATACACATTGCACCCAAATTACAGAACTTCAGAGCAGCAGCTTTAAAGCATTCTAGCACACACTCTAGCTGCAAGGACACCTCGTTTACAGAAATACTGGTATTCCTCCTTACTGTCCCACAGGCACCTGTAATAAACTTCAATTAAAATCTTAAAATACCTTGCAATAAAATTGAGTATTAGAAAATGAACACTGCTGAAAACTGATTTTAGTAAGGTGAGTGGTAGAGAAAGTGAAATGCATCAGTTAAGATCTGGTCCAGATGTTACATTTTTAGTAATGCTTCAGTATTGATATTTATGAATTAAATAAAGTGCAAAGAGGCAAAGGATGATTCATTCATTTGTACTTTTTAAACAAAAGAATGAGATGAAATAACTGTGCTGTTTACATCCTTCAAAACACTGCCCATAACAATACAGATGTAAATTGCCCAGAGAAAATGAGTGGCAGCATACAGACCTTTGCGTCACCATATGTCTCCCTGTGACATGAGGAACTACCGTGCAATCACTAACATGTTCAGAGGTCACGAACAGTAGGTAGTGAGTTCAGCAGCAGTGAGTAATAGAAATGACAGGATGCTCTGCATCCTTCTAAACCTGCTGCTGTTTTCTCTTCCCCTTTCTAGTTATTCTAGTAGGTGGTTTTTTTTTTTTCCCCCAGGAAACTCAGCCTGAGCTCACACAAAACGGGGCTAGCAGTGTGACAACACAAGTGCTGTAAGCTTGATGGGTTCAAGGATTCTCAAACACAGGATTCAATATAAATTAAGCTGTAAATAAATAAGGACTCTTACTCCAGGAAAGATAAGATTCAGGTGAGAGAGAGAGGACAGAGCAATGTAATTCATAGTTGTTACACTAAAGAACCTTTATCACCAGCAAACGATATTATTAGGGTTGAAGATAGTAATTTGAGCAAATAGTTCCATTCACATACTTTAGTTGAAGTAGATCCCATGAGTCTATTTAATGTGCTGACGGAGTCTTATTCTTTGGGTCTGAGAGTTCTCACTGCTTTGGCTTTCTTTTGGCCTTCTAATGTCTTCATTCACTGCCCCCACTCCCCTCCCACCAGGCAGAACACGAAGATGACATCTGACATAGCATGGTCAATTCCAAGCATTTAAAATTTGAAAAGAGCATTCAAAATACCAGAAAGATTGACTTGTATAAAAAAATCAATAAGCTGAATTATTTCCAAATCAAAATAATATTCCTTCTGATTTTTCTGCGTGTAAATTTCATTGTTTGAGGAGGTTCTCTGTTAATCATGATGCCTTGAAGCTTGCTCTGACCATGACAAAAGAAAGATTCCTTTTCACATACTCATATACCTCCAGAAGCTGAGGCATTGCAAAAGACAATAGTGCTGTGTTCCTCGGCTGACTGCTCTTCTGTGCTCATCAAGTCTTCTTCAATCTATCCTCTCTCACTGGGTACCCTTGAGACTAACAACTCTATTTTTAAGGGATTTTGTCCTCACTATTACCCCTATCTTCAAAGTGTAAATTTCACCTTAAGCAGGTGTTGCTTCTGTAAGTGAAAAGCTGAAAGCTCCAACAGTGCCTTCCTCACGATCAGGATGTGGATTCCTCTTCTGCCCTCCAGAAGGGCTTTGTCCCTGTTTTCATTTTCAAATTATTTGTTGGTTAATAAGCAGCACGTCAGGCTGTCAGTCCCTGAAGAGGCACAGTGTCACAGGAATGGAATATCCGTCTCTATGTGTTTAATCACATGATGCAATTTTAATCAACCGACAAAAAACCCCGCATTAAAACAGAGGACAGATCATGCTACAGTTAAATTTTGATTTTGTCGTTGAGATAAAAAATGGATATTAATGTTGCAAAAGAAAAGTGTACTTCACACTACATAAATTAAATATATAAAGTTTGTTATTTTATTATACATCTGTCTGCATATTTTAGAGTATTGTCCTGTTTTATTACATTTCTGATCAAGACTAATGCTCATTAAAAAATCTCATATGACAATGAAACATTTTATATGGAAAATTCTTGTCCTCTATTACAATTGCTATCTGCTCCACTTTTTGGAAACCACAGCAAATTAGTCTTGGGCTATAGTAATCTTAATTATATCTTGGAGTAGATGATGTTGGAAATATATTGAATAAACTCTTTTGGTGAGATTGCCTTTGCCTCTTAATGCAAAATCTCTATGTTCATATGCTTGCATTATTTAAATTACAAAAGGCAGGCAGGCATCTGAAAAACGGGATGCTTTGTTGGGCAGTCATATTCATGAAAATTCAATTGTGAGGGGGGTCAAAAAAAACAGTGAGGGGGAAACCGCTTGCTGATCAAATTGTAACATAAGCTGTACCATTTCAATTAAGTAGCAAAATGCATAAACTAAAAAAGAAAGTTTTATATGATCTCAAAACTGCATTTCTATGAATCTGGTATATTTTTAGCTAGGTAGCAGTTGTAAGCTATTTAGGTGTTTTATTCCAAAAAGACTGGAAATAGGAGCCATTCGAAGAGGTGACAATAGCTGACACTCTGCAGATCGAGTGGCTGATGCGAAGATGACAGACGAGAACATCACCAGCACCAACTCCTTTTTTTTCTCCAAAGTTGTGTCAAATTGAAACGTTGCCTTTGTACATAACTAAAAACTTGGCCAAGTTTTTGTCTCATCCCAGTTGGCCTGTTCAAGTCTTACTACAATAAGACTCAAAGAGACCAGCCAGTGCTCTTCAGGCCCAAGTCAAAGACATTTTGTAAGTGTGGATTTCTGGGCTTTCTTCTTTAATCTCAGAGCACAGTGTCTAAGCTTTAGATGAAACTACCCCTTGATCAGACTGGCTAAAGGAAAATCTTCAACATTTGCTGCTTTTCACCCAGTGGAGCACACGTCATCATCAAAATTTTAGTCAATCACAGAATGATAGCCATTCTTGAGATGAAAACAGCACTGCCAAGTATACAAATGCCAATGAAGAGCTATAACAGATTTTCTTATATTCTGATAATGTTAAATTTTCTGTCGCAGAAGGTTCCTAGAGCTCAGTAAATACCTTCACTCACATTCAGAATTCCTTAATTATGAGGAATTTTGTGCAGTGATCAGAACTGAAAGTTAATACATTCATCTCTCTCTGTAAAACATACTCTCCTGATTCACCTGTTTGTAAAATTGATTTATGGAAATCCTTAAAGAAGAGTCTGTCAGCACTTCACAGCATTGAAGATGTCGGGGGGGTTCCATGTTTTCTCCACTGTAGGCTGAAAAAAAAAAAAATCTTTTGTTCTCTAAAATCAAAAACTTTCTTCACCCAAGTCAACATTTACAAGTAAAGGCCAGAGAAATCCTTCCTTTAGAGTAATCAGCCCCAGACACAAGTTCCTCAGAGGGATCTCCAACATTCAGAAGTGGAGTCTCTTCTTCCTCCCACCGAAGCTTTGCCCTGCAGCTCTGCAATCCACAGTAAGCACACGTGAGCAAAAGCAAAGAGCCCAATCCATTGTGTTATCACCACCACCCAATCAAAAAAAAAAAACCCACCTCTGTTCAAAATCTACTCAAAGGAGACATAAAACTGAACATACTTTCCAAAGCTGAGGAGATACTGGTTATCTAAAAATATATATATCTTAAAAAGTTTTTTCTACAGCTTACAAAGTCTTTTTCTACAAAATAACTGCTCAGCTGCAACTAAATTAGCCTAAATAACAATGCACTAGAGCAATGAAAGGGAGTGATTTGTTAAGTTGTCACTGTCCAGAAAAAAAAAAAAAAGGCAGTTCAACAGATGCTTCATTTTAAACACAGATGGAATTAAGAATGCACTGCAGTTCATTTCTGAGTCTGAACTAAAGACTGAAAACCATAGCTATGTAATACTCTGCCATGTTACAGTAGAATCAGCCAAAATGTTGCCATCGTATTCTTTCATACAATTTCAATATCCTGCTTGAGCGGGGGGGTTGGAGAAGATGATCTCCCTTCCAGCCTCAGCCGTTCTGTGATGCTGTGAATACTGCAGACATGAAAGCACATTACAGTTTTATACATATTCATAACATAAGCAATGTAAATCATCGCCAAAGTTTATGTAAACAGTAAAAAAAAAAAAAGGCAAATGTGTCATTTGGATCATACATTTTTCTTTATTGAGCTTTGATGAAAAACAGTCCGTTTGAAACATTTCCAGCAACCATTTCAATTGGAAATGCTCAACACAAAAACTTGGTATCAGAGTTCAAACATATAAAGTTACATCTAATTATAATTTAATATTTAACAAAGCTAATCATTTCTGATTTTCCATAATTAAGTTTACAAAAATAATGTTACATTTATAAAATAAATCAGCTTTTCCCAATAAATTACAGTGGTGTTCTTCTTTTTCAAAAATGTAATATATCGTACAAAATAGATAACAACTTTTTGTCAGATAAAATACGAAAGTATATTTTTCATCCAGTATATTTTGGCAGTGTGTGAAAACATTTTATTGTACACTTGATATCTAAAATGCAGTGTGAAAATTAAACCCATTAAGCTATTATGCACATTGCTTATATAAGGCAAGGGTGGCCAACTTGGAGACTACTTTTTATTTCCAGTTAAATGTTTTTAGGCAGACCAACACTACCATGTTTATGCAACTGACTCAATTAATCTGACCCAGTAAAGTCATGCAGATCCAACCTGAGCTCAACACTTTTTCCATGGCAAGTACACAGAAGTGACCTCCATCAGTCAACTTTTGGGCTGCTCAGTATCTCTCACACATGCTTTACCATTGTGTTTCCTCACAAAGCACTGGTGGCCAACTTGTAAAAATAGCACAGTCTGGATTTTCCTGAAGTTAATGGCAAAACTTCAGTACTTTATTCTGTCATAAAAACTCGTACTAAAAGGAACTTGTAAAAAGAGCAATGCATTGACAAAAAATAAACAGTAAACAGCAAAAAAGAAAAACACTCTTAAAAGCAGGAGGTAAACATTAAGAGCTACTGTATGCAGATTTTACAAAAGCAACTACTCTAAAATAACATAAAGAAACACAGCATCTTCCTGGTGGTAACTGTATTCTCATTAAAGCCTTTTGAATGTTCAGGTCAGTTCAGCATTTACTGTGTTGCATTTACTGCCTGCAAAAATGTATCTGAAGAATCACATCAGTTTGTTTGAGCCACTTTTAAAAGCCAGATGTCTATCCACACCAGCTTTGGATGCTGTGATTAATGGTGTCTGGTTCAGGATGTTCAGCATCTCACCTTGCAGAATTTCTCACTCTGCTATGTTTTTTCTTTGCAACAGTTCAGCAAACTCCAATATTTTATTCCCTCTTTTTTCTCTGTTTCTTTCTTACACAACTTCTGGGAAGAAAGTCTCCTTTAAAATACTAAAGGAAAATCATTGCTGTCTGGAATAAATAAAATGTGCAAAGTGGTGATTTCCTTATGACATCAGTATTGTATGAACAACAGATCACTTTATATATCATAATAGATTATTTTCACAAATCATAACTGAGTGAGTATATGCCCAAGTGAGTATGTGTCACAGGGGTCCCCTTTGTGCAAATCCACAGAGTGTCCAAATCCAGATGGGTTATTATAGAATCCAGACACAAAACTTAGCCAATGTTGGACTGGAAGGGGAGGAAGAGCAAGAGAAGGGGGCTCATCACAGTAAATCAATTCATCCCAAGCTTCTGAAAACTCTTAAAAATCCAGAGGATGAGTATTTGGTGTGCTGGCTTTCTTCTGGCTTGAAATACCATGGCTCAAACCAGGAACATCTGGAGCTGAACTCAGGCATGTTTGCCGCTCGTGTTAGTAAGCCATTCCTCTCCAGACACAGAGCTGCTACACAACTACAGCTTCTCTGGAAATGAAATTTAGAGTGATTGTTGAAACATGCATTCACCAGCCACTTAGGCAAATAAACACAATGGCTACATTTACACTTGCAAATCAAACAGTACAAAGTCTATACTCCAACCCTGAGGTCAAGTGGCATGGTCTGGCCATGTTCCTAGTTATACTGTCTGTGTCCCTAAAGAGGGGTGGTCATATTCAAAGCACCTGGTGAAAAGTGTCCCTAGACTGGCCTAATTCCTGAAGTGTGCCCAGAAATTGTTTGGGAGAGCACTAGTTAGTCCTGAGCAAAACCCATACCAGTCCTTGCTCCAACTGTTTAGCAACAGAAATGCTAGCACCCATGCCTTGGCACTGTCTGATTGACCGACGCAGACATTACTGTGGATACAGATTTTTAAAAGTACTCAAACACACTTGCCCGTGGCAAGCCCTCCAATTCATACAAATAGGTAATCAGCGAGGATTCAACTCTTTTGTTGAAATTTTACTTGAAAGAGATGGTTCTTTTAAATCAAGACTTTTTTATAAATGAGTTGGGTATTTCTGTCCATTAAGTGTTTTCTCCTCTTTATTTAATGCATGTGCTTTGTTTGGTAGCCTACCGTTTCACTATTAATGGAATCTTGGCTTTTGTCTGATTAGCCCGCTTTTGCATGTCTACAATTCACAGCTAAACAAGCACTAACCAGTTCCGTCACAATGAAAAAATTATATACACATCTAAAACAATAATATTAAGACAACAACTAAAACAGGTAATAAAAAATGAATCTGTGCAGTTCAAAGATCTAAAAATAGTATCAATCTCTATACATATTTGTCAGACTGCAGTGTCCACAGTTAGAACAGTGTGTATTACTTCCCAAAACATGAGGTGTTTTAAGAAACACCCACAGTAGTGGCTGCTGAGGAAATAATTTCCTTTATCATCCTGAGATTTTAAATGTGCAAGTGTCCTACCAATTTATATAGTGCATAAAAAGGAAGGAGGGAAGGATGGAGGGAGGGAAGGAAGGAAGGATGGATGGACGGACAGATGGATGGACGGATGGACAAGTAAGAGACAGAAACATTATCCCAAAGGTTTTTGTTTCAAAATAGATTGCTGTGCAATCACTGAAGCCTGATTTGTAGACATTTTGTATTCTTGCCCAGAGCCTTGAGGAGGGGAAGGTAATGGAGTTTCTGGAGTTGCTGAAAAAGAATATAGGAAGAATTACGTATTTTTATATTCTGGCCTGCTCTGCATACACACACACATAGTACTGTGCTGAAAGGGTGTTCTGTTACGTTTGGCATGCTAGGGAAATAGGATATTTTAATTTTTAGTTTATTAAAAATTGTGCATGTGAAAACAACGATATATCAGAATGATGCTGAATTTTAAAAATTAGATTAAGTTCAGGCCAAAGTCTCTTACTTAGCACTGTTTAGATACAGAAGTTTTTAATGCACAATTATTTTAATTTAAGAATGCTTATGAAATAACTCTATGTGCACTGACAGGCCACCATTCTAATTAAAATTTTTAAATGTAACAGTGAAAAGTTATGACAGAAGGCTAACTTGCAATTACTTACAAATCTGTTCTGTATGTACAGGAGCAGACATTGAACTTATGAGGATAGTTTGGCCAGTTAATGGATCTTGGGCTAAGTGAGGATGTACTGGATGATGCAGATGACTAGCATCATTAGAAGTACCTGCAAAAATAACACAAGCATCTATCAATTCAAAAGAGCATGTTGTTGCCAGTGACTTATACTTCAATAATTACATTTCCGCAGAGCAAATATTTTGATTGGCAATTTGAATAATTGCCTCTGGGTATTCATTAAACAATTTAACCAGACTTCAACCATATTAAGCACTGTGTTTATTATCAATGTTTTGACTGCATTAACAGTGGATTTCATGAAATATTTGTAAGGATTCTTCCATCTGCCAAGGGAATTATATGTCTAGATACCTGGCAATGACTGAGAAGTACACAGTACAATCTGAGGTTGTAAAACTGAGTTAACAAGATGAGCAGCCAAGACAAGAAGGCTTTAGCTAATGAGCATATGACTTCAAGCTCAGCCAGCGAGGCAGTGGTCAAAGTGCTTGCTCACATCACGATTCCCTCAACATCCTAGTATGCTAAATTCAACGTAACACAGCACGGTAAATTTAACAAGTTGTTAGCTTACCTCCCAGTAACATCTCCTGAAGCAAACTGTCAATTTTAACAATTCCAAATAGTTTAACCAATTGTATTTGCTCAATCATTTGCCAAGTGATGCTCTGGAGTGTAGGCAGTAGAAGCAGAAGTTCTCCAAATCTTCCTCGAGAGTCATACTGACGGTCATTAATATAATCCTCTAAACTGATCTGGATTTGGAACCGCATGGTCTTAATCTTCATTGGATTACTCAGGCCTTTTGCATCTTAAAAAATGACAAAACTTTCAAGTCAAATTAGATTGATTTGTGAGGAGCATCTTACTTTTTTTCATTTTATTCTTTTCCATAACAGATAACATGAGCAGATGCTACATCAACAAAAATTACTTTCAACATAATCACATGTAAAATAATTCCACAAGATATTTTTGAAAAGGTACCTGGATCAAAAAACACGATCGCTTTCAAGCAGGCGTACTCATTGTCGTCTATTTGAATTTCTTGAAAGGGTCGAACTAATTCATCTAGAATCCGATTTGCCACTCGGCTGATCTCTACTTCAGTACTGTTGCGATGGATTATGTAATTGTTGCCTTAGAGAGAAAGAACACCAACATGTGGATTAGGAAAAAGACTTTGATGTAATGTACAAGATGAAACCCATTTTCAAAAGCATGTTTCATTTTTCTTAATCAAATTAATATTTTTTTTAAGTAATAACTCTCCTTTGTGTCATATAAAACTGTTCTTTGCAAACAGAGTATACGTGCAAAATATAGCTATCACCCAGTAAATAATCTGTGCGTGTAAATATGCGAATATGTACAGTTACTGATTAGTCCACAGGGCCGACGCCCATATTTGAATGCACAAGTATGGAGCAAGTAGGCCTTTATCTTCACATAATGGATAAATATAATCGCAAACTGATCTTAAAATTTCTTCTTCTCCCATTAAAATAATATATCCCAAGCTGATGATCAGGATTTGTCAATGGACAAAGAAGCCTTCTCCAGAGAAGACACCAGGAATGCCTTTTTTCTACTAGATGCTTCTATTATTCCTAATAAAATTTGGAAGCATCATTAAATTTTCAGTAAAGAAATCTTTTTTCCTGCTCTTTTAATTTTCAGTTTCCATTTTGGAGAAGTCCATCACGGCATCTTAATTCACCTTCTGTCCAGAAATCATCTAACTAGAGTGGTGAGAACACTGGAAAAGCCACAGACCTTCCAGAAGACACCAAGCAGTTTTTGAAAGAAAAGCTGATGATTAAATAACAAGAGATCTATGCCAAAAAGATTCATAAGCTTTACAGGTATCTACGGGCAAGTAGCAGAAATGAGCCTCGGAGCATCAAATTGTTTCTTTTGGTATATATGCTGATGCTGGTGATATTGACTACAATTTTCTGCTTATTATTTTGTCATTTCTTTTCCTTATTACCTACTAACCCAAATAAAACTGCAAATATTTCCTTTTTATTTATGTTAATTTCATCAGTACAACTGTATCTAGAGAAAGAACTAGGTTAAGAAAGTAATGTCTATATTTTTAATCTTGAAAGGATTGCTGGTGAAAGTAAAATCTCCAGAACGAGCCCTTGTTCTTTTAATGTTATGATACGCGTAAAAATAAATTCAAGCAGATTTACAGCTATGAAAAGGCAGGCCCAACAAGGAAGGAGAAGAAGTAGTAGAAAATCTCCTTGTACCATATTATATCATTGTACATATGGATGTGAGTCCATATTCTGCATAGTCTTGCCTCACATCAATAATCCCGTCCAAGACGACCTACACACTTTCTTACAAAAGCCCAAGTTCAGCACATGTTTAATGAGATCATTTTTGGGAGGGTGCGTTTCAGCCTGGCAGAGTATTGTGTCAAACAATGCTAACAAATGCCTCATGGCGTCACCATACACACAGGCACACATCTCATCATATTAGCGTGCCTCTCTGTGGTATCAATGAAGAGAAGACACGCTTCCACCACCCAACGACGTCCCTCTCCCTAACACTCATGCTCTCTGTAATTCAGTGAAGGAGCCATTTCAAGTCACCAAGAACATGCTTATGCAGGCACGACTCCTCACCTTGCCACGGATGAACCCATCTCCCACATGGCAGGGGACCACAGGCATGTTGTTTACATAATGGACACCACCAAGGCAGCAGTGAGAGGGCTCTTGGGAAAGCGAGTTGCAGGGAACAGGCTACCCAATTTTCTAGCCTATAGGGTCTTCTTTGACTAGGTCTGAAAGGCTCTTGCGAAAGCTCCAGATAAATGGTTTGCATGATGACTGAAAGAAGTACATGGACCACAGGTTGGCTGCTCCTCTCTTAAGCAAAGTTTTTTTATGGATTTTTTTGGTAGTTGTTTTGTTCTGTTTTGTTTTGTTTTGTTTTTTTAATGGGACAAAGGTGCAGAAAGGATGCTAGTGTGAGGAGGTAATTTGCCAAGAACTCCCTTAATTGTGGTTTCTGGTATCCAACAAAACTTTTGCTGTATTAACTCACAGAAAACTGTCCACCTGCTTTTGCTGGAACACAGCACATGACATTATGTCATTAACAGCTATTTAGCATTCACAGAATGTGTTGCTTTGATTGTGCCAGAACAGTTGTCCCACTTATGTGATTACATGGTTGCTAATGTACTATAACATCATCATTATTAATTAAAACAAAACCAATATTTACCTAAAAGTAAAATGTCCTTATATGCCATGGACCGTTTTGCTGCTCCAAGCAACAGGTGTTCCCCAGCATGTGCTCTTAGCAGGGCAACCTCAAGAAAAAAACAGCAGACTCATTAGAAGATAAAGCAGTAAGTCCCAATAAGGGCAAAAGAAATGGCAATGCATATTACTGTGAGTGTATTCAGCTATAGGCACGTGTCTAAGACTGTTGAGACTCTAATGTAAAATTAATGTAAAACCTTAACACTGTACTAAGAGCACACTATAATTAAATTGCCATCCTATGTCACTTCTAGCATTTGGTCTAGATTTTAAACATGGCTCTGCAAAATACTTCTCAATAAATCCAATACTTGAATTTACTTCCTAGTGCCTATGCCCTTAACAAAGTTTCCTCTGGAGTTTTAAGTTGACACTAAAGACTCCAATGGGCTGGAATGAACTGTTACAGACAATTAGGCATGATCAGTGCTTCCTTTTTTTCACCTTGACCCAAAAATTTACTTGGCACTTTTCCCCCAACAAAGACAGATACACTAAAATATCCACTACTGTCAACAAAAAAGAAACCTGATTCATAGCAGGAAGGCATTTAAAAATGTGGTCATCAGTTTACTCTTTATCACCTATTTACTTTCCTTTGGTTTTAACATATGCTTGAAACTTCAGTGCTGGCCTCTATTTCCTCAAGAAACTCCTCTGGCAAGTAATTATTTTCTTATAAATCCAAGCCAATACTTTATGAGTGATGTAAAGGTACACAGCACCTAAGAATACTTAACGTGTTAAGAATTTTCATGTTCTCCACAGAGTTAATTTACCTGCTATGGCCTGCTCTATGGTCTGTATCAGGCTAATTCCCCGATCAAGAATCTTTTGTTCAAAACCAGATGGTTTATTTTATAACTAAATGCACAATGCCCCTTAGAAAGAGGCTATCACAAATGCAGAAGTGGCATCTGTTTTAGCTCCCAATACCTTTGTCACTAGTCTTCTAAGGTACGTTCCGGAGTATTTCCCAACATGTACTCTTCAAGCACCGCAGGGCTGTTTTCAGCCCATCTTTCTAAGCTGATTTTTTTTTTTTTTAAAATACAGACAGGAACTTTTTAATGAGGTCTGATCCCTTGTCTTTTCCTTCATGACATCTTAACAATAAAACCATCAGTATTTTTGCTTGGTTTTGTTGCCCTTGTGTAACCAATGTATTTAAAATTCTCCTTCTTTCACATGAACAGATTTTTAGCTTATTCCAGTACGTTGCGCTTGCATGCACATATCATATTCTTGGGTCTGCAAAGACATTATTAAGCTCCTATTCTGGGGGGTCTTCTGCAGCCTGAAAGCCCTCCATACTCCTGAGGAAGAGTAGAAGATGGAATGAGCTCAGTTTGAGACTCAAACCCAAGAATGATCTAACCCTCCTTGCAGGATTTTGTTAAAAACTGAGACTGGAGAAGCAAAAGGCAGGAATAACATAATTTCACTCCACAGAGTCATTTTCAAGTTGAATCAGATTTTGCTGGAGTGGAATCAAGAGACCACGAGCTGTGAACTAACCTTCTGCCCAGGCGGACGATGAAAGAACTACTTACCGCAACATGGAGACACTGGTTCTGAGTGTGCCAGCACAACTCACTCTAAAACCCAGTGATACGCTAGGATATATTACAGATGTGATGATAGATCAGACCTCTGTCATAAAAAACCTTGAGAATTTTCAATGTTTGATGCTTTTTCCCCTACACTCACTATATACAATATAATTTTGGTACATTGCATTATATGAAAGATTATTTACTACGGATTGGTATTAGTATGTTTGGCATTTGTTTGAGATTCCATTGGCTTTTATTTTTTTCAAGTAGAGAAGACCTACTTCAAATTAAATAACATGCTGTCTTAAACCATATTATAACGAAAGGTGAACACGAAACAAGTACTTTGCAAGGTCAGAAAAAAGCATGGCTTTTTTACAAATTTTTTTTCTTTCTTGCATGCAAGTTGGTATCTCTGCTTCCAAATGAACACAGAAAGCACAAAACACTGAAAGACATACTGGTTTGCCTCTTCTTTTTGTTAATGTGCTAGAGGCTGATCAATTTCCTCTGGGTATTTTTTTGTGGTGCTGCTATTTCAAAACTTGAAAAAGCTTTATGATGGTAGATCTAGCACCCAGCTCTATTTGATCAGACAAAAACCGAGTGTTTAATCATAACATTTAAATATCACAGAAATAACAGGACAGTAATTAAAGTTCTCTCTTTGGTCTCCTCTTATACCTGGTCATCCAGTGGTAATTCACAGAAGCCTGGAATATATTTAGCCCATTCCACCAGGACCAAAAGTTGTTGCTTCATAGATTCACAGACATCACTAATACCAGCAATCTTCTTAACATTTATGTCAGTGCTAGCACCAGGGCTGGGGATTGAGATCTGGCCATAGTGGGAGAAAAAATTAACAATGTCAGATTACGTATCTTTGCATTTTCACTGGTGAACAGCATATTTAAGAAAAAAATACAGCAGTAATCATTCATATTCTTGAGAATTTCCTTGCTCATTAGGCTGCATGTAAATTATAAAATTTTATTTCCCACTGTTACTAGTGTGTACTACAAACATTAAAAATTACACTATTCATATAATGATACAGTATCTTCTCACTCCAAAATACTATTTTTAAATATAGCAGAGCCCTTACAGTTTGTAGGGGGGAAGGTGGGCTTCTTAATTCCTTTAAAATGGTAGACATAACTTCATTCCAGAAAAAAAAAAAAAGAGCTCATAGGGGCATGCAGTAACATTAAGGGCAAAGAAAAAGAGAGATAAAGGGTTAGCATGTTCTTCTCATGAAAAGATAAGTATCATTAACTTTAGAAGGTAAAACAGGAGTTTTTTAGTGCCTGGAGGAGAATGGTTTGCAATGAAGAAGCAGCAGTATAGGCAGGGGCCTGATATGTTTCAGAGCATATGTAAAGGATATGAGTGTGCATTAGATCACCTGCAGTGAACAGTGTTCTGTGAAATAAGAGGAGAGCAATATCTTTCTAGGCCTGAAGCTGGGGCACTTTCATATAATCACTGAGACAAAACCTGAAATTCTTAATGACTTTCCAAGGAAAGGTACAAAACCAGGCTTGCACTGAAGCCAGGCAGGAAAGACAATTTAAGATAAAACCAAGCCTGAGAAGAGAACATCAGTTTATAGCTGCTATCATACCAGGGAAGAAAAAGATACAGAAAAAGCAAAAGCAAAAGCAAAAGCAAAAGCAAAAGTATAAGTAAAAGAAAAAAAAAAAAAGAAAAAAGAAAAAAGAAAAGGATCCCTGCACAACAACAACAAAACCCCACCACTGTACATGAAACTGACTTTCAACTTACGTTTTATTAGAAAGCATAGTCAGGAAATTCTGTAGTTTGATTATTCCCCCCACCAAACAAAATCCTCTTTGATCTTCCAATACTGTATTCCTACAAATTTCAGGATTGTGGATGCTATTTAGGTTGACTCCTAGCAGATCCCCTTCATTCCCAAGTCCATGTTAAATCCCCCAGCGGGATGGATCTGTAGTGAAAGCCCATTACCCTTGGGTGGTAAAAAGGAGTTGCACTTCTGAACTAAAGCTCAGTGCTTCCTACATAATTCAGTAGTCTAAAACACTGAAAACAGCTTAGACAATAATGGCTAACCAGCTGAACACTAGTTCTCAGGGAAATACAGCAGCCAGGCAGGTGAAAAAATCCTCAGACACATAATTCAAAGGCTATCACGTAGGAAAAAGGCTTGAGATATTGTCTTTTTGTAGACAGAGCAATCGTGAAATTCCTTCTGTAATCATGAGTCCATTTCTGGCATTTGTTCTACAAAAACTAAGTTGAAAATACTGAATATCATTCTGGTGAGAGCTACCAGAATGATGCAGTCTGGAAAACCTTCAGTACAGAGAGAAAAGAAATTCAACATATTTCATTTTTTCCAGAAGAGTAAACTGAGTCTTGATCATGATTCAAAAGAACCTACACAAAGAAGACATTTCTGATAGTAGGAGATGCTCTGATCTACCAGAAAAAGATACCACAATGCACCAACTAGAAGTTAATTCAAGAAGGGAAAGAACAGGCAGATTGTTTAGCTGTTAGACTTACTGACTCATGAACTTAATATATTATACTTCCTTTAATATCTTTTAATCAAAGCTATGCATCTTTATCTATTACATCTTATAGGACAAGCTATAAACTTTGTGCTGAAATTACTTGGCGAGCTTCTGCTGGGGATTTGCAGGATGACTCCCATGGAGTTCATTAGGAACTCCTAGGGTCACATCTCTTCACAAGGATATGAAGCAGTGAACTTTCCTCTTTCTATTTCTCTCTTGCTTTAACTTGCCTCTCATTTCTGGAGTGCAACACAGGAGTCGCTGACTTCATAGACTAGCCCAGCTTGAAAGGGACCTTGAAGGATCATCTTATCCAACCTTTTTTGGGAAAGGGAGCCTAGATGAGATCACCTAGCACCCTGTCCAATTGTATCTTGAACATCTCCAGTGATGGGGACTTCAACACACCCCTGGGAAGGTTGTTCCAGTGAATGATTGTCCTCATTGTATAAAATTTATTTCTTCTCTTGAGATGAAACTTCTCCTGGTGCAACATATACCCATTAATAACTTGGTGAACATGATAATATAGCCCTATACCCCTATTGTCCTGAAAACCATCAGACACACATGCCTTTACTCCTATGAGAGCCCAGCACACCCCTTTCATATTTACACAACCCTGGAGGCCTCTCCTGGGTTTGTAGGAGAAAAAGTATACTTGTACAATTTCCCTCTGTAATGGATCTTCAGGGACAAAATAACTATTTTTCCCTATTTTAATATGAAAATTTTAAAAGGGATGAATGCCACCTCCTTCCTCATTTCACAGGTGAAGGACTTTGCCAATGATTTGTGACACTACCACCTCTTCTAAGTCTCTCCTCAGGACTGAACTCATCTTACAGACCTACTCAATTGAGGGGGAAACAAGGACATTTAAGATTTTACTTTTCCATCACGTTAACGTGACCTTTTAGTCAAGAGTGTGTCTTCATATATGCTTGGCATACTGCGAGCAATTCTCTCCTGCCACAAGATAACAAATAATAAGTAGAATAAATTTCTGTGTATACACAGGGTGATGTTTTAGGCCAGGCATCTACTGTCTGAAAAGAACTTTGTAGCAGGAAAGGCTGAGCATGTGATTCTGTTTAAGACAGCTCTTATTCCTGAATTGCATATATCAGTTGGAAATTAAGTGAGTAACACAAAAAAAAGCGTTCAATAAGCAAGTTCAAAGAAATACTAAGGAGGTAAAAATAGGTATATTTTTCATACTGTATAGGTATGAAAGGTAGGAAGGTCCATTATGTTCATCTACTCTGCACAGTCATGCAATATGTGCCAAAGACTATCATGCAGTAATTCCTACATCAATTCTTTACAGACAGTTCCACCCTAAGAGAGATGCTGGTAAAGGATGAGATTACAAAACATTTGGGGATGTATAAATCAGTCAGCACGAAATCATAAAGGTAGCAGTTAAATTCTAAGCAAGTTAGTAAAAGGTGCAAGAATGCAGAATCAATTACCATGATTTATCTGAGGTGCAGAAAAGGACTGCAGTCTGTTCCATTCAGCAATTGATTGTATAGGGGGGGAGGCGGAAACCACCCAAAAAACAAACACCAAAAAACCCACAGAAAATTAAGTTCAGATGAGACAAAGAAAATTTAAAAGTGAGATGTGAATAGACTCTGCGGTTGGAACACTTCTGTTTGCCTTATTTATAATGTCTACGGATACTAAAAATGGGATTTTCAAAATAACGTAAGGAAATGAGTGTCCACACCCCTTTGAATGTAATGGCTTTGGACAATTTTTTCCTTAATGTGTCATGGGAAAGCCAGCCTCAAGGATAGATAGATGCCACCAGCTGCCTGAGACAGCAACTGATTTAAAAGCAGTAAGAACCATAAAGCTTTATTAAGAAAGGTGCCTAGGACATATTGCTAGGACAGAGTAGAAATTTTTATTGACTTTGCTTTAAGAATGTATGCTGTTACTGATTCTCACATTGGGAAGAGGATGCTGGGTGTGTTTTGGAAGCAGAAGAACATAATCTCAGTAATCATATTTAATACAATAAGAAACTGAAAAGTATTTAACTTTAGAAAAAATGGTCTTAAAGTCAACAAGTAATTTTGTGGTAGATTTCAGTACCTGACGGGAGAGTGTCTCAGCTTGTGACAATGTGCTAATAGAGGGAATGTTGCAGCCATCAAAAGTGTTTCTTCTTGTACTTATCCTGTCCCGTTCATTTTGTACGGCTGGAAAAGAATAATAATCTCATTTATCGACTTGCAGACATTGCCATACAATATCATTTCAGAAGTTTACTAGATAACTGTAAGAAGCAAAAGGTATGACATTCAAAAAACACCCTGTGCTCTGTGTAATGAGGAAGGATGACAGTACATGTTTATGGTCTTTATCTGTATGCTGTTTGCCTGTAAAAACTACATGTAATTAATTGTAGATAGATACTGAATTATCAGCACTTTTGCGAATGGCTTTATTACAGAAAGCCTCTTTCTTCCTTTGAACTTGAACACATGCTGTCTTTTTGTTATTTTAACCAATTCAATAAGTGAGGCTTTACAATAATGGCAGAAATGGACATTTCCTGACTGCTGAACAGGTCAAGCAGTACAGAACCACCACTGATAAAATCTCTGTCAGAGGAAGTCTGAACACCCTATTCCTGCTCTCCTGTGAGAAACCCTGAAAGAGGAATGAACCGTGAACTTAATTCACTAGTAAGATAATTTTGAAACTTGAATCTTGTGCTCGTCCTCAGTGCCATTGCATTCCTAGCGAGTTTACAGAACTTCTACTAAGTGAAAAAAAAAAAAAAAAGTTTCAGGCCAGTAAGTGTGGTCTCATGGAGTCTAAAAAAAGGCAGTTGAAAGCGTTTTGTACAAGGAATCCTTAATCAGCACACGCAGCAAGGCTTATGAAGCAATGAGGCTTACTTTTGAATTGAAGGAAGAAGAAAAAATAAAACTATCAATCAGATTTTTCTAAAACCTAGATCATGTCCAAGGTTAGGCCAAAGAGAAAAGAAAAGAAAAGAAAAGAAAAGAAAAGAAAAGAAAAGAAAAGAAAAGAAAAGAAAAGAAAAGAAAAGAAAAGAAAAGAAAAGAAAAGAAAAGAAAAGAAAAGAAAAGAAAAGAAAAGAAAAGAAAAGAAAAGAAAAGAAAAGAAAAGAAAAGAAAAGAAAAGAAAAGAAAAGAAAAGAAAAGAAAAGAAAAAAAAATTGTGCTGATCAAAATCTTTTTATTGCACAAGGAATCTCATCATCTTTTAGCAGCAGCTTTATTTCCAAAGATATGTTTGCTATTTTGTGGGAAACAATCTGCATTACAGAATTCAGGAGCAGTACCAAAGGCTTCAATAAAAAAAAAATAAAATATTCTATATACTGAATAGTTTTCAGAGTTTATCTGAACAATGCACATAGTTTATTCCAGAGGTGTACTAACTTTTTGCCAAGGACACTCACTGATAGGACTTTTATTAAGGTCACAGTATGAAAAGTTGTGCAGTGATAAACACAAAGTGCTAAATGTTCACATAGACAGGAAACAAAAAAATAGAACCTGCTTTAAAAGAATGGAGAAAAAAAAAACCATTCACTGAATCTCTGCAGCTTGTGCTACACAGATAATTAAAATAAGGTCAGTGCTGATGAGTATTAGAAAAATAGTAAGCTAATCTGACAATCAGTCGTGAAAGTCACTGGTGGAGCGCTTTGAGATTCCTAGCGAAATGCTTCCATTTTCTCCTGTGTATGCATAATTTTTGTTTATTAGACTGGGTTGTGTATTTTGCTAAAGCCTTTTTGTCAGTTCAGGCTAAAATTGCCTTAAGCAGAGACTCCATGAAGAAGGGGGAATATCTGCTCAAAGAGGGCTTGTATGGCTTTTACTAGCTGAAGCCCTTCTCGCCTTCACCCTGAAGAAAAGCAAGCAAATTGCTAGAAACAAGCTGAGAAACTATGGTATAGACTATGCTATGCTTACTCTGCGAGACATCCCCTGACGCTCTAGAGAGGTATATAACAACACATGAGCAGTGAAATTTACAGTTCAGAGCTTTGAATTATTTTAGCACTGGGAAGCCTTGAATAAACATGGCTTGGACGCAATGAAAAATGAAAGTTTTACAGGTAGTGGGACCAGAGGAGGCAGAGCTGTGCAAATTAGGTTAAAAGTTTTGTGCAGGATATATTTTCACTTCATAAACATGAGTCAGCAGCGTGCCTCATGGCGATGGCAGCTAGCCATGTACTGAGCTGCAGTAGCGTCTCGAGGGAAGTGATTATTTCTCTGTTTTGAGCTCCCCAGTACATGAAAAACGCTAGAAAACTGGGCAGTGTCCAGCAGAGGGCTATGGAGATGTAACACACAAGACACACAAGGTGGAGCAGAGTGAGGCATCTTAGTTTACGTGAAAAAGAGAGGATCAAGATGGAAGTGGATGGTCTTAATTTCTGTATTTACAGAAAATGGAGACAGATTCTTCTCAGACACACAGTGAAAGGACAAGAGACAATGGACACTACCCTAACTGCAGTAAGACACATTCCAATTAGTTATAAGGAAAAAACTCTTCCCAATAAGGGTGGTCAAGCACTGGAAGAAGTTGTTGAGAAACGTTATGGAATCTACCCTCTCAGGGACTGTATAAACCTGCCTGGACAGAGTCCCAAGCAACCTGACTGAACCTGGAAGTTAGCCCTGCTTTAAATGGATGCCTGGACTAGATGCCTTCCAGATGTCCCTTCTGAGCTAAACTATTCTTTAATTTCAGGTTTTGAAAGTCTGTGAAGTTCTGCTTTCTGCAAAACTTTCCGGGCTGCTGTGAACACACAGGTCTTCCCTTTTCTTCATGTCAGCTTGGTAAGATATATATATACAATATGTTACTGATTTTAATGGCTCAAATTCCAAAA
Organism: Leptosomus discolor; assembly: GCF_034619465.1. Classification (NCBI taxonomy): domain Eukaryota; kingdom Metazoa; phylum Chordata; class Aves; order Leptosomiformes; family Leptosomidae; genus Leptosomus; species Leptosomus discolor. The sequence continues at coordinate 48,838,204 of NC_141395.1, read as the reverse complement.
GGCTAAACCATGTTCAAGGAGATCCACAAGCATTAGCAAATTTAATTTCATACATACACAGTGTAATGCTGTCTAGAATATCCCCATGCAGCTGCAAGGAGAAAATCCATTTTACCTCATACCAAAACTTGATCACTAGCAAAGCAGTACTATAGTATAGATATATAAGAGCATAAAGAAACAGCTTCCTTCATCTTAGGAAAGCTATGTATAGACTAAAAATGTTATAGTCTAGTTACAGTAGAGGAGAACTGTGCAGTCTTATGCAGACTGGCCTTCAGGCACATACACCATGCTCCAGAGAAAACAGGTAGCAAAGTTTGTGATGGACCATTTTTGAGTGCTTGTTTGATTCAGTTCAGGATGCCTTTTGCCTCTATATTATAATTGCCAGTGAAGCAACAGTCCCAACCACGCAACATAAAAAAATCCCACTGATATTCCCACTGCCTTTCTTTCCCTATTGCTCTGCTCCTATGGTTGTCTGGTCTTCCCACTGTGACAGGAGGAACACTGTGACACCCATATTTCTTCATGTCTGTCAGCGAGACGTCTAAGTAACAATCTTCCTATATTAAGCCCAATTGAGGTTAGATATTTTTTAATTAATGTGGACAGTCCACTGACAGCTACCACTAGTGTTCTCACCACTACTTTTTCACTCCTTCCTCTGGCTTAAAAGGCTTCAAACATTTAAATTTAAGGGAGGAATCAGTTAATTGGCACTGTCATTACTCAGGGTAGAAACAAAATCCCAGATAGAGTTTTTATGACTCAAATTTGGTAAAAATTATAATTAAAACCTCGCACTTCAAACTTTTCCAGGATATGGCTCAACACTTAGGATCCAATGAATTTTGGTGCCAGGGTTCATGGATTGAACAGTTGCAAATTCACTTTAAACCCATGCATTTGCTAATACTCAAAGTGTTAGAACTGCTTACCCACCTGAAAATTAGATGATGCATATTTCACCTCAATATAAAAGCATTTCTCCATCATGAAGGCATTATAGCAGACTTCCCATCGCACTATTCTGCTGGAATTTTTTAGAATTTTTATTACATTTTAAGACTAATTAAAATAATAAACGACTCCATTACCTTCTTTTTTCATTCCTGCTCGAAAACACTTTTTTAAACGACAATATCTGCATTGATTCCTTTTGTCCTTGTCAACGATACACTGCCGGTTGAATCTATCAGAGACAAGAAAAGGTACATGTATAAAGCATTAATAAAGCAGCACACTGATTATGAATAAAAACCCAACTAACTTGGCCTGTCAGGATAATATCTATAACCGCAGACTTTCTTCTTCTGTTGTTTTGTTGGGGTTTTTTTAATTAATCAGTCTTGAGGCATGTTTCATACCTGCTCAGTTTGCAGGAATGTATGTGTGTGTATAGACATATACACGCATTGGAATAGGCAACTGCGGAAAATTTTGGAGTTATATGCATCATTAACACCCCAGTTTATTTGTGAGATATGTCAGTAACCGGCTGCATCAAGTGGTGGTGGGCAAAAAAAAAGAAAAGCTACAAATAGAAAAAGGAAATGACAATCAAGGAAAATGCCACAGAGGAGCCCTTGGCTGCAAAACCAGTACCCTTGGCTGGCAAAGTTTATTCCTTCTGGGAGATATGAATGAACAAGCTAAATGTTGAATCATTACAGATGGCAACTTGAACAGGAAATGGGAGGAAAATTTTCTAACACTACAATGAAATAAAGACATGAGGAAGCACACAGAGCGTGACACTGCAAGAAGGTTTACCCGAGCTCTCCTGTACATCTACAGGTATGCCTAAGGGGGAATGTATGTGAGCCATCCCCCTCCACACACTCCCTGTTTGCTTCTGCCTTTTTGCTGTGCATGTGTTTGTTAGATAAATAGATCTATGTTTTGCAGAGCTTTTCTTGAAATCACTTATATTAGCCCTTGTCACACCACTTTAGGGTTATACCTATGCCATATCACTGTGGTATGTCTACAACAGAGAGATTTCCTTATAAGATTATTAAGCAATGAAGGAAGAGTGTAGCAAACAACATTTCCAGTAACAAGTCATTCCTACAAAAGGTTTTCTTCTTTAGTGATTTGTCTAAACTCACAGAGGTTTCCATATGCTCCGTGCATGGCTTAAAACTGACACTTTATGGACTTGTTTACGCACAGAACAATTTGTCAAACACGGTGCACAGACCTGCACTTTGCTAATTTGGGCAGCCAGACATCCAGAAATTAGCAGACTGTCATTCAGACTGACAGAGGGGGGAAATGGTCACTCAAAAGAGCAGTGTATCACCAAAGTGGGTAGATCTGCAGATACGCTTGTACTGCCCTTAAAATGACTCATAAGTCTTAGACTTTCTATTCAGAAACTGCCTTCACAAGAAAAAAATTAAAAAGTATTTTTAGAAAACAGTTAAGAATTACACTTTTCACGTTGCCAGTGAAAAGATAAGAATTTCTCTTTTTGTTCTTTTTTTTTTTTTTCCCGGGAGATGACCTTTGAAATCACAAATAAAAGGGTGAAACAGCTGTTGAGTGATGTAACAATATCAACAATATCAACAGACATCTGGAATGTAGTATCTGGAATGTGCAATATCAAACAGTCTTGAATAAAAGACATTTTTTCCAGTCATAAGAATATACTATAGACCACATGTTCATTAAAAATGCAGGTTAGAATTCCTTAAGAAAAAGCTGAAAATACGCCAACATAGTTCTGAAAAGGTCTGAATGTAATTTTTGCTTAAATTCATTAATTTAGTGCCTCTAGATGAACTTATGAAATACCTGCACGTATAGACGTGATTTTTCCGTATACTGCGTCTGAAGAATCCCTTGCATCCATCACAGCTGGAAGCACCATAATGTTTTCCGGTCGCTCGGTCTCCACATATTGCACAGAGACTACTGACCCCGCTGTCAGCAGCATTCATGTTGACAGCTTCTCCTGAACTGTCTGGGGAGAGGCAAGAACAACATACATAGTTATGGACAACACTTTCAACAACCAACCCGTGAACAATTTGTACTTAAATAGAAGCTTTTTCTGGCCTTTTCTCTTTTAATGGCCACTTACTATCTATATAGGACGGCGTATCTGATTACATCTCATTCTTACGCAGGTGAACACTTTCAACGTTATAGGGATGTTAACAGAATTTATGAAGTTCGCAACAACAAATAATTCTATTCTAAACTCTTTCCAGCTGACAGAGGTCAAAAATTAAAGTGTAACTCTGTACGTATAATTACATATACATTCTTACTAACATGAAGAGGAATGCTGGCAGAAAGTAGTGTTGCCTAATCAGCAAAGGTCTTGTGTATCAGTTCTTGTAGGAGCTGTCAATAACTGGCAACTGTCATACAAAGATACAATTGCATACATAACATTAAAAAAGAAAAAGACAAAACAGATTTTGCACAATATTTAATGAAAAAAAAAAAAAAGACGACTGTTTAAGTGTTACTTCCTTGAACAAATTTTCCAAAGGAACATTGGTGTGGACTTCACTTCACAAGAGAATATTAGCTACGTGATTAACAATTAGTCACTGAATATGGTAAACAATACTGAAGAAATTCACCTGTAATCAAAACAGACATATTTATTCTTCTTTGAGTCACTGTGTTTAACAGACATGTTCAAAGAAATAATTGCAAAATAGCTTTTTCTGTTACGCTTCTGATTTTATGAAAGGAAAGCTGTTTGCAATATGCCCTAAACATTTGTAGTTCTTCAGTCAGGGAGAGGAAAGAGTGCCACATTAGTTATTCAAACATCCATTCAGGAGTCAAGTACATCAGCTGATGAACAGTGGACAGGTCGAAAAGTAAAATTGTTAATATTGACACATATTATTGTTCATATTGCACTAGATCCAACTGAAATTCATTACATAAATATATTATGAAATTTTAATTGTGTCCCGAAGAGCTTACAATTTAAATAGAGTTCTTTAGACAAAGAGAGAAGAAGTAACATTTTTTCTGTTTTACAGAGACATAATCGGTAGGAATGATATTAAAAATTGATTAAATAAAAACAAAATCTTAAAGGTAAGATTGCAGTTCTGTAAAGACATTATTTTAAAACTAGGTTTGTGATGACTGGAAAACTATTTTTAAAAATGTGTTATAGAACTACTTTAGCTAGAAAAATATAAAACCTTTCTTTTGGAGTTTTTAAATTTTGCATCATAATGATACAGCAAAATAATTAAAAATACAATATTTAAGTTTAATGATGAAACATTTCATAGCAACATAAGCTGTGTATATATATATAAGTATATACTTCTTTTCCTTGTTATTATTCTGAAACAAAATGTCTGGGAAATTGACTTGAGTTTGCAAAATTCTTTGACTTCAACGCAACTGCATAATCTGCCTGAATGCGGCTTGTGAACTTCTCTGAATGTTTCTAATTAATTTAGACAGCTAGAAAAAACACGTAGGAAGGTTCATAAGAAAGAGCTTTCAGTTCCAGACTAGCACATTAGCCACAAGGCAATATTTTTATACATTCTATAAGAAAATGCTTAGGCTAAACTCAGAGCAAACTCTACACAGAAAAAGGCTACATCTAATAACTAATAATTATCAAACTAATCACTTACAGTGAATTATTTAACTAGCTCTATCACCAACACATAATGCAACACAGCATAACCTCCCTAATCTGCTTTCCCATTTCATGTAACATTAACAGATGTGAAAGGGTGCTATTCAGCAAAAAACAAATGGCCAATGAAATCACCCATATTAGAACAAAAAGCAGAGAAATCATCTAAAAGTTACATGGTCACTGTCGATAGCTTCAAAATCACTTAGGGCATAAAGGTTTGTTTTTTCTTCCCAAATTAGTAATGAAATCTACCTTTCTGTTCACTAAGCTTGCTGTAAAGTAACATCAGAAATTCAGATAAAACTTCAAGCTCAACAACAAAAACTAACCTAGGTTCTGTATGGCAAGAATATGTGGAAACGCAGGTGCTAAGTATTTTTCCTGTGAATCACTAAATACTTGTTCTGCCTTTTAAAAATACATCCTATCATAGATATATGAATTATACTTTGTGATACCATAAAACAACTTTAAAAGTATATTAGAAGATTTGAAAGCCATTTTAGAGTAGCTTAATTTGCCTGATACTTTTCTTCACTTTAATAGACTGACATTTCCTCTCTTTTTTTGGTCAGTATACTCAATGATGGCAGAATAAAATGGTGTGCTTCCTATTTCAAGCATAACTTATTAATAGAATTTATAAAAAATTTATTGCAATAAAAACTCCACCTGAAGTTAAAGTGTTACATTAGCCAAATGCAAAGATTTTTTCTCAGCTAAACAGGCTCTAAAAGCCAATGTGATTTTTTAAAAAAATCACTCTAGTTCATATATACACATACATAGAAAGGCTAGATTGACATTTAAATAAATAAAATACTAGTCCAACAATTAGAAAATAGGCATCGAGAAACAGTAGCTAATTTTTTTCATAAGCCTCTGGATAATTTTGTCCTGTCCTTTCAAATGTTATATATGAAGTAATACTTTCATGTCCAAACTGTCAATACTAGTTATTCATTTGTCCTATAGTAAATAAAACAACCGCTGAATACACTATTTTCTTCCTTTGATTAACTGACTGGTGACAGTACAGTTCAGTTACTTTATTACGTATAACCTCTCTTCTATTTTCCTTAAAGACTTGTAATGTTATTAACTTAGAGTTAGTGATAAAGTGTAAAAGAGCAGATTTGTAGTTTGAAAACAACCCCCAAATGCTCCATTAATAAAACATTTAGCTAACACCTTATAGCATTACTAAACTTCACTTTCTCTGTTAACTGGCTCGATTTTGCATCACAGAGCAGAACTCACCATTGCCATTGTACAGAATCTGCATAGTTTCGAACTCCAGTGCCGTATACGTCGGATCTAAAACTTCACTGTAGTTTGCCATTTCCATGTCTAGTATTGGTTCCGAGACCCTCATCACTGAATGCGAAACTAGTGAAAAAGCAACTCACACGTACAACCTTCACATTCTGTTTCACAGTGATTGATAATCCAAAGTTAACTATCACTGTGTCACTTACATGCTGCAATGGGAGGAGCTGGAAAACTGCTTCTGCATGCTATATTCTACCTGGTTGTTTTTTTTTCTTTTATGATACAGTGCAACCCTTCTGATAATCTTGGAATGCTTTATGGAATAACCTTATCAGGAGTTGTACTGGTTCCAGTTCTTGAGTGAACCCAAGGACGTGCAGGAAGCTTCCTGTCTCCTATGCCCTGCTACACATTTTGTGGTCAATGTGTGGTACAAATGGTCCGAAACAAACCACCCTGGTGGTTCTATGTAAAGAGACTGTAGTTTCGTACGCTATTTTGCTCTCTCTCTTCAGAACAATAAGGAAGTGTGATATGAGTATGGACTATCCTCATACCCAAAACATCTATCATCATATTTTAAGACACAGCTGAAAACCCTCCCATTTTTACAACTGTTAGTGTTCTTTAACAGTGGCAATGAGCTGGCTGTGTAGGCATGCTAAACTAAGGGCTCAAGCAACACAAGCTCTGCAACAAGGCCAGTTTATAGATCCCCTCCATCGCACACTGTGGCTCTAGTGGACTTTGCACACTTGCAGAAGGTGGCTTCCTGCTCCAACCCTTCTTCATACAAGGTGTGATGGCAGCATGTTGTTTTCAAGCACCATTCAGATGAACAGGGAAAAAAATACCATTCATCTCTGAAAAGAATCTCTAAGTAGGTCCCCTGCTTCACTTGGTACACATGGCATGTACAAACCCAGTTAAAAATCCTCCTGCAAAGCTGCTTGAATCTGTGCGAAAGATAGCTGAATTTCACTTGCTAATCGGGTGCTTTTAAATGTTGGATAGCAGAATTTCGAATGTTATTACTTCTCAATAAATTCTTTACAGAAAACTACGCTTCATACTGCTGAAGAATAGTTACGCTAGTGATTACATATAGAAGAAAACTGCCCAGTTTACGTTTAATTAACAGGAGCCAGTAACTGTGTATACAACTGTACATACAGCATTGAAATGCTTATTTGAATGGGAAGAGTGCCTGCAGTTGCTGTTCAGCAAAAGCAGCTGTAAAATGGCTCCATAAAACAACTCTTCGATTAAAAAGAAAAAAAAAAAGCTACCCATGAAGAAGTGAAGAAGGAAAATTTACAGGAAAAGACCTAGAAAACAAGCTTTTCAAAATTCATCCTTCTAATTTCCAGGTCCCCAAGGTTACCTGAGAGGCACAAATCATCCTGTCACCTTGTGGTCACACAGATGCAGTCTCAGGCCAGTTCTCCTCCTGACTCCAGCATGAGTCCAGTGACATAATTATGACAACAGGATTCTTGTATGCTATCCCCAAACCTAAGAGCATTTACTGCTTGCACAAATTCTCCGCAGATTTTGGAGGGTCTCCACAGGGGCTGTACTTTTCAACCTGCTGCTATTCCTTTTCCTTTAAACCACTCATCCATTATTATATTCAAAAAAGTAAAAGTTACTACTTTAAAAAAAAGGCAAACCTATAATGTTCTGCCTCCATTTTTATTCATGACAATTTATTAATTTGTATTTATTAATGATGAATATAACTACAAATACTTCCCATACACTAGAGAAGACAAATAATATACCGGAATTTTATAAGATATTTAATTTTATGACTGAAATATTAGACTATTTCATGCCTATGATCACGGAAGAAATTCTACTCAGAAAGTACTGTTACACAGTAGTGGAAGTGTACAAAGTTTCACCGTCTTTAATCATAGCTAATATTTTTTTCTGTTTCTCAAAGCACATTAAATTAATATTGATGAAAAAGCTGTTTATTGACAGGCCATATTTGTTTAGGAAATCACTGTAGTTCCATCATGAAATGGAATCATTTTATACTACCTGATGGCTCAGTTTGAAAAGTTTATTCACTAGCAGAATCTGTTGTATTTGCTACAGAAATTTGTTGTATTTGTATAGTATTTGTGTCAAAACTAGTTACTAGTTGCATGACAAATGATTCATTGCATTAAATATGCTACTTAAAATAATATACAAAGGTTACATGTTAACTTGAATTACCTTTTGTTCCTTAGTCCATATGTTTTAATAAGATTTTCTATAAATAATCTCTGGCTTTTTCATACCAAAATTGTATGTCGCACAAAGACAAACATATCTAAGACTAGCTGACTTTTATCTCAAAATTCCAGTCCCAAAATCATTCTAGTATATGAGTAAATTTAAAATAAGGGAATGAATGGAAGATGGAAGATATCATGTATGTCATGATCAAATCCTGCTATTTCCTCTGCTGTTAGCAGAACTTCTTCAGCACTGGCAAACCAGGCCCCTCAGTGAGTACTAAAAAGAGGGACTGAATTGGCCCTTCATACTTCTGTTATATTAAAACTAATTTCAATTGGTTTTTTAATATTGAAAAATATACACTACAGGAAAGATGTTCTTTATACTATTTTCTCGTGTTTTGCTAAGGAAACTTCTTCAGTCAAATCTGGCGTTTGCAAAAATCTGCTTTCTGGGGGATTTTTGGCATCATGAAGTAAAAACTCATGAACAATTAATGTATACTAAATAACTACTGTACTACTGGAGAGCAGCTCTGCAAAGAAGGATGCGGGAGTCACAGTGGACAGCAAGTTACCCATGAGCCAGCAATGTGCCCTTGTGGCCAAGAAGGCCAATGGTATCCTGGGGTGCACTAAGAACAGTGTGGCCAGCAGGTCAAGGGAGGTTCTCCTCCCTCTCTACTCTGCCCTGGTGAGGCCACATCTGGAGTGCTGTGTCCAGTTCTGGGCCCCCCAATTCAAGAGGAACAAAGAACTACTGAAGAGAGTCCAGCGGAGGGCTATGAAGGTGATGAGGGGACTGGAGCATCTCTCTTACGAGGAAAGGCTGAGAGACCTGGGGCTCTTTAGCCTGGAGAGGAGAAGACTGAGAGGGGATCTTATCAACGCTTATAAATATCTAAAGGACGGGTGTCAATGGCTCTTCTCGGTGGTGCCCAGTGACAGGACAAGGGGCAATGGGCACAAACTGGAGCACAGGGAGTTCTGCCTCAACATGAGGAAAAACTTCTTTACTCCAAGGGTGACAGAGCACTGGAACCGGCTGCCCAGAGAGGTTGTGCAGTCTCCTTCCCTGGAGATATTCAAAACCCACCTGGATGCAGTCCTGCTGTAGGTGAACCTGCTTTAGCAGGGGGGTTGGACTAGATAATCTCCAGAGGTCCTCTCCAACCCCTACCGTTCTCTGATTCTGTGATGCTGTGATTAATATGTTTTCTTTCTGCCTTAGGTGGATCAGAAAGAAGCTAATGATAAACAACTTTTGGTCCTCTGTCAGTCCAGGCTTTATAATGTTCACTAGCATTCAGCCCCGCACACAGCAGATTTCTTCTCATATTGGTCACCTGCATTGTTTTTCAAATTCTAAATGACTTTGCAGCTTGTAGTATGAGATGTTCTTTCAAGTTCTAAGTCAAGTCATCTACTACTGACAGCCAAGAAATATTAGCTTTTGATAAACAGAAGTTTTAAAATTGTGTAATTACTCAAATAGCAAAACACTCCTTTGAGATATGTAATACTGTAAACTTGAGTGAGAAATGATTTTTCAAAATAAATTTTGCAGTAATTGTGAAGAAAGAGAAAGCTACGCAACAATGGTTTTGTTCGTGTGGTTCTGTTGTTTTTTTTCTTTAAATCTGATGACCTCACAATCACATACTGAAAGCATTCCTATCTTATCTTTAAGACTATTAACCCTGTTAATTGTTCAGCTCTCTGCATTAAATGTAATCTTTCTTTCTTATTGTGGTATAAAATAGAACACAAGCTAATAAAATCAAGGTTATTTCCATAAAAGTCTTCCCGAAAATAAAAACAAATCTCAAACTACTATCACTACTGACAACAGGTTTGGTTTTATTTTTTTTTTTTTTTTATAAGTAGCAATATATCCATTTATCATTCCAGCTTAGTAAGAATTGTAGGTCCCCAGAAGAAAGTCTTAATTTAAAAGCTTTTTTTTTTTCCTTGTTTCTCATGTGTTCTGAGTAAAGAACACAACTTCACAGTATTTCTTGTTTTCCAAGTACAGTGAGTTGTGGTGGACATACTCGGAAGGCATCTTCTTTATGGCATATTTATGCAGTATGTTGATAAAACACACATTTCAATATGTCTCCCCTCCCATTTGCTGGTGCACACATTGAGACAGGGTACACAGGGTGTCTGGACTAACCAACCCTAATGAAACTGTACGAGCTGAGCCAGACTATCTCCTTGCTACAGGAAACTCAAAGACCTCTGAGTTAGGAAGTTTATTTGCCAAAAGCTTGTTACCCAGGAAGCGGTGTGCAAATTTCTGCATGCCAGCAGAGAATCTCATCTTTGGCTTACAAAGGCACACGCCCATGTGATACCAGAAATTGAGTGTCCCTCTACTGTAACACACCCTCAGCTCCAGGGAGAGCACCGCCAGTCACCATCACATCAGCTCTGCTGCTACCCATCCCCAAGTATCTCATAAATGGTCCATGAGTAATGACTGGGAAATGTTTGCTTGTATTCTATAACATAAAAAATTATGATGTGTTTGACATGAAAAGATTTGTAACACTGTAGTATTTCTTTATTTGATACAGATCACTGGCTTTTTATTTTTTAAATTAAAATGTTAAGAGTTGGATCAGATCTAAAAATTAGTGATAAAATCTAAATGTGTATTACCAAAGTTCTTAGACTTCTTGAAAAATAAATAGCCTTTTGTGCTTAAGACCTAAATACCATGATGGAAACATGGCTATACTCCTCTACAACTCTCAAACATTACAACAAGTTTCTTAACATTGTCATGTTCCCCTCCCCCCACAAAAAAATGTTCAGAGCCAAACTAGGACAAAGTTGCCTTTGAGCTGGTTAATGTTAAAGGATTTTTCAGAACAACTTGTGAATCATGAGAGTAAATGCACAGCACAACTGCTTCCAATAAGATGATTAAAGGCATCATCTCATACACACTTCTCAAACCCAGCATCAACTACCATCTTTACCGAGCAAATTTATGGCACTTAGATGCTTCTGTGCCTTTTCATTTTGCATCTTCCTTTTGACTTTGTCCTAAAAATTTAGTGGTTAAATAAAACACTACAAAAGCAAAGCCAGTACCAGAATTGAATAACAGGTTTTCACACCACACTTATTAGGGAAGGTGGTAAGATTAGCTGCAACAAATCATGCCAGGTGAAACATAAGTACAAATCTTTGTGGGAAATCTAGGCTAAGCCTGTTTCCATTATACACATTTTTAGACACTTAGACCACCCCAGGCATTCTATAAAAATGAGATTCTTGCACATATTGAATCTGCCTTTTTCACTTGAATTGGTGATTCATTATGTTGAGCTACATTGTATCATACAGCAAAAATAACATAGCTTGCTTTAGTAAGTTACGATGAGGGTTGTTTGGTTTTTTTTTTTCATCTTGGCATAACAGGGAACAGAACAATATTGCGAGGTCTGAATTGTCTTTAAGATTTTGGCTTCATAAAGTATATGTCTTTCGGAACACCTAGCTACAACTTCAACCATGAATATGAATAAACACAGAAAATAAAGAACAGGCCTGGCTTCTGACTTGTCAAACTCTATTGACCCGCCCTATTTAGCACGTTTTTGAAGCTGAAAATAATCCAAAAATAGTTATGAAGCTGTCAATGAGTAGTCCACATCAGTTTCAAAGCTGAGTAAGAGATTTAATACTCCAAATTCTATGAAGTGCAATTTACAATTTTAGGCTCGCATCCACTAAGGTCTTTGCCCTGTCGGTACTTGAGGGGAAATATCAAAGGAATATGAAAGCTCTAAAATATTTTGAGCCTGAAGAACAGTTGCAACAGGATAATTTTGAAGATAATTTACAGTGCCTGAGGATATAGACCACTTTCAGATCCTTCCTCCCTATTCCAAATACCATTCTCTGCAGTGTATTCTAAAAGGATAAATTATTTATTCACTTTATATACCACGCTGATATTGAGGGGATATGCGACTAGCACAGCAGCAGTAACATAATGGTGTCATATGCAAAGGGAAAATGTTACAACCACTACTTAAAGTCGAGGTAAACAAAGCCGTCTGGTTTATCTGATTTTATTTATCACTTACACATGCGCACACACATCAGTGAGTGCTTTGAGTAGTATCTCACAAGTACAAGACACATTCCAGTTTCCAAACCCTTAGTCACGCTCTCTCTTTAACAGAGAGGTGTGTTTTGAGTATGATTGTCACATTGTATTCACCCACAATCTGCACAGATCAAAGTTATTAAGATAACATCTTCTGCATTTTCCAGATGTCCTGTGCTACTTTCTGTCAATGGTTTAGTGAAACCAGTGGTGTAGCTGTATGTGGTGGTCCTGCAGCTGCACTCTCCAGCCCTTGATTACCTACTAGACTCAGGAAAAATTTTGCTATTTTTTTCCCTTCACTTCTTTATTATTCTCATGTTGCAGAGAATTTCCTCAACTAAGAAAAGCTGGATTACAGCTACAATAACTGTACGTCAGCAGCTAATAACTTAAAAACTTTCTTCTGAGATTTCTCAGCCTTCAACTTAGCATAGGACAGCCTTTCACCAGATAATACCACTGCTAATAGTCCAGGATATAGTCCAGGAAAAGCCATCTCATGGCCAAGAGGTCATACATGGACCACCACTTACAGGCCACCTCAAAATGTCAACTACTACCTGTGCAGCTGCACTGATGGAGAGCAGTGTGTCTGGGTGATGGAAAAGTCAAGGCCACGATGGTTCCTGTTGAAGCAGCACATTTCTAAGGGAAGATTTAGAACGACAGCTAATGGTGAAGCCTGATGACAGTCAGTCAAAAAGGAGGCTGAGGGGTGACCTCGCTGCTCTCTACAGCTTCCTGAGGAGGGGATCTGGGAACAGAGGGAGGTGCTGAGCTCTTCTCCCTCAGATCCAGTGACAGGATGTGTGGGAATGGTTCAAAGTTGTGCCAGGGGAGGTTCAGACCGGACATTAGGAGGAATTTCTTTACAGAGAAAGTGATCAAACCCTGGAACAGTCTTCCTGGAGAAGTGGTCGATGTCCTAAGCCTGTCAGTGTTTAACAGGTATTTGGACAATGCCCTTAACAACATGCTTTAACTTTTGGTCAGCCCTGAAGTGGTCAGGCAGTTGGACTAGATGATCGTTGCAGGTCCCTTACAACTGAAATATTCTAGTCTAGTCTAGTCTAGTCTAGTCTAGTTTAGTCTATTCTGTCAGAACACAGTATGTCAGGTACAGGGGTTAGAAGGTAAAGACTGAGGACACAAAGTAGTTATATCCCTTTATCTAGCTGTTCCAGGAGGCTGTCCACAGCAGACTGCAACATAGATAGATAGCAAATGTTGTGCAGTTTTAAAATCTTGGTTTATATACACATATATATGCGTATGTGTATATGCCCATATGAACACATAAGAATTTATTTTCAATGTTTTTGTGACAGCTGGATTTGCCTCCTGAATTATCACTGAGTTTTCCTACAATAATGTATTTGACAGAAGGAAGCTCTCCCTCCTACATACCAGATCCTAGTAATTCTTGACATTGTATTGTTCATGTGCAGATTCTCTCCATGAGCTAGTAGTAAATCTGTATTTTGCCACTTCAATCCATTTCTGTGCTTGCTTTGTGTCCAGATTAACAGCAAATTTGCTAACCCTATCTTGGGTTAGCAGGCACTATTAGAAAATTGTGTATTTTCATGGGGAGAAAGAATAAAAAATAGGGTACTTTTGCATTTTACATTGCAACAGATGAGGTTTACAGCTAGGTATGCAAACTACTATTAGATAGGCTTTAGTATTTAATACTTCTATTTTAACTTAATATTTTTCAGTTCATTTTATTCTTGAAAACTCACAATAGCCATGAAGTGTGGCCAGTTTAGAGGGCTTAAAGGATTTTTATAGCATAGAGTTTCGTGGTGAGATTTGCAGAGTTACAGTTAAATGACCAGAGTCACTTGTTAATTATTTGCTTAAATCAGGTAACTTATTATTTTCTGATACACACAGAAAAATTTATTAGAGACTTGTCCCGGAGAGCAGAACGAAATTAGAAGAAAAAGAGGAAAGAGTTCAGGTGTAAGATAAAACCAGACCATCGTGATATTGATAAGCAAGACTAAACACTCTTGTTCAGTCATCCCCAGGTGATTAGCAATTCCTTAATAAGCCTCCTTGGCAGGTTTTTATACAAACATTCTCATAAACAATGTTTTATATAGTCAGTCAGATAAATTTTACTTACAATTTATCCACATTTATCTTGAGAAATACCATACAATATTTTTTTTTCACAGAGAAACACCATTGCCTTTGTCACACACAATAAAAGAGTTCAAAAAAAGATTAACCAGTATCAAGGTAAGCTTTGTTTGAGGCTTTTTTTCATCTTGCCTAGAATCTTTCTTTTCTGTGTGATGAATTAATTGCAGCAAGTCTTCTAATTTCTATATTCTATCCCCTGCTGAATCAGTTATATATTCTAAACAAAGTTTAAAAAAACTCAGTACACTTCTGCCCATGCTAGTAACTATATAACTCTTGGTCCTACGTAAAAGGCTAATTAAATAACTGAATAGTCAGAGAAGTCCCATTATTTTCAGTTATTCTGTCTAAAATTAAAATTTTTAACTAGAGTCTAAACCAACTCATCACATTCCTGCAGAAAGAACGTTGTGTCAACACACTTGACTTAACTCTTCCAAGACACTAGCGTGGTTACACTTAGCTTGACAACTTCTCTCATTATTATTTTTACAAAAATCAGCTAATGAGAAGTTCAGAGCATGTTAAAGACTATGAGTTTAAACTGAAAGTACAGCAAAGGCACAGAAAATCCAAAATACTACCCAAATAAAGGAACAACACAAAAACATAAAGGCATATATTCTGTTTCAATGATACTTTGGATCAGCTCTTTAAAGTATCAAAATAACTCTATGTTTTGCATCAAATAAATATGAAGATATTTAGAACAACTCATCTCCTGGGGAGGCATCCATGTAAAACACCCTGATTTTCAAAGGGATGCTTTTCCCTCTAAGAACAAAAATATATGGCGGGATTGAGTACTGCTGAAAATACAGCTTGTAAAGCATATCAAAACCAACCATCCAAAGCTTCTAAAAATCCTGCATTTGGCCAAAGAAACAATTACACTAGGTTATAAGCCAAGAAATTTCACATTAAAATTATTACATTATTTTCCCTAGAGAAAAAAGGTCATTCTTGGTTTCAGCAAACATGAAATGACAACAGTACCTCCTTGAAAATACAAAAACCAGGGCTATCCTAAGAATCAGGGAGTCCCTGGACACTTGATATCTTTATGAGCAGAGGTATCTGCATTTTAAGTGCAGTAAATTCAGATCCCAGTGCACATAAAACAGAATCCTGTGGAGAAGGAGCTTAAGTCTATTCTTTGCTGTACACATACAGATCCGCTCTGCAATTGGACGGTGGTTATGTCTTAATTTTAACACATGCTAGGGGTTTTCACAGGTGGGAATAAAACATTAACTACTGTGTCTTTAAAGAAATACAGATATATCTGCTCCCAGCAGATTTTTTTATCAGTGACTTTAATAAGCTAAAAATCAGTAAAAGTCCCTTTTAAAAGCTGATGATAAATATTAGAAAAATAAGGTGGGCTGCATCTCTCTGATTAATAAAGCCAGAACACTATGAGAGAAGTGGTCCTGCAAAGTTGTGCTTAGTCTATCTTAAGATCAGACAAGAGGAAACTGAGAAATGGTCATAGGTGTAGTTATGAGCAAAACCACAATGTGATATCACATCAAGATACAATCTGAAAAGTTTTGCGCAGTTGCAATAATGTAGGTTACATGATCAGATCTACCTTAAACAGCTGTCTCTGGGTGGGTTTTCTGAACATCAGCAATATTCACTGTGGCCATATTCCTTGGGTTTAATGTACTCGTGTAGGTAGGCTCCGTCACTTATCTGAGAACTTTGCAGTCAGTAACATTATCTCCGTATCTGTGACAGAGGGACAAGCTATATTCCCCTTGTTATGAACAGAGAACTGAGGCAAAAGACAACTCAAGATAGTGTTTATGACACTTGAGTCTACATGTCTACAATACAGTCATCTGCATGCAAACTGGATGCCTAACTCCCTTTGTATGCAATGATCAGAAACAGGCACATGTAAACAGATTCATCAAACCTATCTTTAACAGTAGGTTGAATTGAATCACCATTCAAAACACCTATTTCCTCCCACTGGTCTAACCAAAGTGCTCACACAAATGCAGCGGCCACCTAGAGTTAGGTGAGGTGAATCTACGCAAATGACTCCCCAAAATCTAAAAAAGCTCAAGGTGGAGACCCTGGATGGAGACCCACCTCCTGCACTATCCACCTGAGCACTTCCTCAAAACTGAAAGTATACCATATATCCCACTTGCTACATGATATGAATGCCAGAAAAAGCATCCTTTATCACATTTTAAAACAAATTCAAATTATTGTTATACTCCTAGAATTAAAGTTTGCTCCAACTCAAGATATGTTTCAGAGGGCCTAAGCTTCAGGAAAAGAGTCAGCCAAATTAACAAAAATGGCCATGTGTGCAATCATAAAATGATAGACACAACACCAAGTGAGGATTAACAGAATCAGACCCAGGTATCTCCATGTTTGATAAAAATGCAAATATGTGTAATGTAATCCAAAAATAAGCTAGGTGAAGAACATTCCTCATGACAGAAAGAGACAAAGTAGATGTTAAGTTACCATACCTAAATGTGGGACAGTTGTCCTGCATGGTCTTGCCTGCAGCCCTGGTCTGTGAACGTGTATCCAAAATCCCTGTGACCAGATGACAGGCCTCTCTAATGTCCTTTGGAAGGTACACCTAGCACACAGGCTCAGAGCCTAGCTGACGCCTCCTCTGGCCTGGGGAACCAGAAATGCAAGGCATGTGGAGGACACAGGTCACCTCCACCTTGCTGGGACACTATTCAGGTGCATCTCCTGGGCACAGGACTGTGATGCACTTACCCCATAGCATAGATACAGCTGCAGGAACAGCTTTCCACTTGATGTTAAGCTGCCTTATCAAAGTTACACTCCATGTTGAAAAAGAAGGAGAAATCACAACTAATCTTTAAATTTATCCCAGGAGACACACAAAAGTTGTTGCATTCCAAAGTTCTGGTGATCTTTCGAAACAATGCAGTAGAGATATACATCTTTTCATCTGATTAAGGAGAAAACACAGCTGTAAACTGTACTCTCTACTGATTAAATGCCCTGACAACACCTAAAACTGATTCATTTTCCAGATAACATTGCTTTAACTAGACACATGAGAAAATATCTAAGGTGGCAGTCCACTTTTGATCAGTAAGTTCTATAAATTAGCATTTAAAACACATTATTATTTGAATACCCCTAGGTGATCTGTAAGAATGGCAAATGAAACTTCCTGTGAAAACTTAGTCTTTCAACTTCCAAAAAGAAGCAAAATCACAGTAGAAAACAACGTCCTAATCAGGAAGAAGTGCAGAACAAATCTGTTTAGCAATCAGGAAGGCTGAGTCCATAGCCGTGGTGTGGAAGGAAACAAAGATGGCTTCACTTAGATCATAAAAAGGTCACAACTGGGTGTATCCCAGCCATTCATGTTAACATTTTAATACAGATACAACAAATTAGTCATCTGAAAACTTTCAGAATCTGCAGGAGAGCGGAAAAAATAGGGGTAACAGGATTTTCTTTTTTAGGTGATATGAGGTCTAGAGTTAGAAGCACTGCTGTAGCAGACTGACTGTTATACCTAGCAGCAACAACACAATCACTGCACCAAAGAGAATATCAATGTTGGCTGTTTGAAGTGGATGTCCTGCTTGGCCTAATAAAGATGTGACTTCTTGCTAAAACTTGGCCTTGCCTGGTCATTTGAATAAGTGCAACTAAAACACTGAAACTTCTTTGTTATGGTTGTTTTCTTTTTTTGACATATAATAAATGGTAGGGATAGGAAACAGGATAAATATTTTCTAATTGAAGATTGATGTGACTTGTCTCATCTGATCTGCGTAGAGTTCTTGGGGAAAAAAAAAAAAAAAAGAAACAAAACTACAGCACTGCTGTCTACTGTTGTCTTGGAAAGAACAGTTAAAAAACTATCTGAAATCCAACCATTCCTAGGAAGTGTGGCAGAAATAATTACTTTGGGACTCCAAAGTCTTCAGAATCATTGAATACCAAAAAGACATGAAGACACAGTTTTTGTTGTAAGCAGTTTTATTTTACATAAGTGAAGTTGTATTTTTCATTTCTTAGGACAGAAAAGCAAAGAGAAGACTCAGAGGTGAAACAGAACACTGGGTTCTTTGCTAATTTCCGAGACTGAAGAGAATGAAAATTACTAAAGTAGTATTGTAGCGGATTGCTGTGCTAAATTGTTTTGAAGAGGTTAAGGAAGAAAAAAAGAAAAAAGAAGGTGATCTGAATATAAAATTCAATCAAGAAAGAAGAGATATAGAAGTGAACTAAAAGGCTGGGCATTTGTATGACACCCGATAATCAGTTTTATGAGTCCAAAAGGAGGACCTATATGAAGTACCACTATGGACACGAGGAATCCTGAATACAATCTTAATCCTTAATTTCAATAACCTCAGGAGATCATCAAGTTCAACTTTCCCCTCAGTGCAGGTCAGACCAGGTTGCTAAGGGCTTTATCCAGTCATATCTTGAAACACTTTGAAGGATGGAGACCGTCCAGCCTCTCTGGGCACCCTGTACCTCTCCTGGATCTGGTCCTCTCCAGTCCTCAGAGTGAGGATTTCTCTCCTTACATCCTGCTGAAATTCTCCTGTTTCAACTTACATCCACAGTCTCCTGTCCTCCCAGCTGCACCACAGTGAAAAGCCTGGCTCCTTGAGGTACCAGAGGCTGTTGTGAGGCTCCCTCCCCCAAAGCCATCTCATCCCCAGGCTGAAACATCCCTGATCCCTTAGCTTCTCCTCAACTGGGCAGGGGTTCCAGCCCTTGACCATCCTGGTGGCCCTCCACTGAACTTCTTCCAGTTTATCCATGTCATTCCTGGAAGAAAGAAAGGGGCAGGGGAGCAGGGAGGGGGAAAAACTGGATGCGCCATTTTAGATGCCATCTAGTAAGTGCTGAGTAAAAGGGAATAATCACTTCCCTCAATTCTGCTAACAGAGCCCAGGATGCTGTTGGCTCTCTGCTCCCAGGACACACCGCTGGCTCACTGTCTACCAAGACCCCTTGGTTCTTCTCAGCAGAGCTTCTCTCCCCTAATTCTCCCCCCATACAAGATTGTTCCCCAGTTGTCCCCCATTTTCTTAATTCTCAACTGAATTTTTATTATTTAAGAATCATGATATCTTTCTAGGCTCCAGTGGCTAAATTGCTACGGCATTCCCTATTTTTCAGATGTGTACATAAATTAAGTTACCATGATGGACTTGGTTTGAAAAGATTGACTTAGCTGTCTCAAACAGTTTTAATTAAAATACTAGCATATCTGTTCACTTGGCCAGAATAAGAAGTCAGCCAGTTGCTTCCACCTGTACTTCTGGACACATTTTGTAGAGCCAGCAGAACTCATCTACATCTCCTGTTATCTGTCATTCACCTGACAGTGAATGGCATTTCTGCCTCCCTCTGCATGAGGCAGGGAGTTAAAAGCTGCCATTACAGCTGGAATTAAGGAGGACTAGTGGCTTGCCAGCCATGTTCAGGGCATCAGAATGTAGATCTTACAGAAGGAAACTAAAAGGAGCTGGTTTGCCCATCTCAGGGAAGTGAAAAGTGAGAGGGAGTTTATTCTACAAATAAATCACGCACAGTAAACATCATAGGGGGAAAAATTATTTAGACAATAAAACAATGCTGCCATAAGAACAAAGGCATAAATTTGAGGCTGGAAAGCGGAAAGCTTCTAAATATGGCAGGGTTATGGCACTGTAACAAGCCTCCATTTAGGTAGTAAAGGCGAGGAACCTAACCGGTTTTAAGACACAGAGAGAAATTTATGAGAGGTATTATATGGGTTGGTGACATCAGCCAAGTTGACAACACAGGAGATCTCTTCTAGTCTTATGTTACTGAACATTTGCATCATGAATATTTTTTTTTAAAAGTGGTCAGTAAACAATATCAAGTGTGTTATTCTAATTATGGATTAAACAAATACAAATGACAGGAAGTTAACCTTAGTGTGATAAGCAATGCTGTGACTGCAGCTGATACATAACTAACAACTGCTGCAAATGATGTTATCCATCTAATTTGCCCAGATTGGAGTAGAATTATTCTTAGGCATGTTTAGCAAGTTCTGCAGTAATGTGCACTTGAGTGAAGTGCTCTTTACTAATGTGTTCAAATTCACAAAGCTGTTATTAGAATTGCAAATAAGATATACACCAGCATCATTTCCTCTGTCCATCATTTTCTCTTGTTTGGAACTCTCCTTGACAGAAAATCAAATTGTAACAAGTCCAAAGGATGTTTGCACAAATCGAGCAAAAGTGGTATTATATAATTAAACAGGGAAAATGAGCAAAAAGTCATCCTGATGAACCAAGTGGGACTGAATTCAAAACACATGAGTTGCTGCTGAGTAGGAGGAAACAAGAATCATGGAGTTCACTGGGGGACAGAGGGAAACGTTCACGGTAGAATTCACTTAAGAAAGTGGAAAAGAGAAAAATATTTTTTGAAGTGGTGTATATTAAAGGCCCAGAACAAAAGAATATCTGGTCATTCAAAGTCTAATGAAATCAGCAGAAAAAATCATCACCTTTCAAGGACTGGGTCTTCAAGGTCAATACATGTTGGAGTTGCAAAGTCCTTAATTAGCTGATTAAAGCACACCAGTGAAAAAAAAGGAAGAAGAAACTAGTGGTTCACAGGTCTTCTGTTCATCTGGACAACTGGAGAAAGTAATAAGATATGATGAGGGTGCAATTGCCTGATAAGGTGCACACACAGCCTTGGGTGAACAACATAATGATATCATTTAGCAAAAATCTTTGGGGTGTGCATACATTCCACCAATTTACCACCAATTTCTCCGATTTCTCAAGTATTTATATGGCTTTCAGGAGCACATGATCTTTCACAACAGTTGCATCTCCAAATCACCATCATTTTCTGAAAGAGTGGCATGTTGAAATAGGACAGCTAATGCTATAGTCTCTACCAAGCAAGGAGATTAGTGAAGCATGCAGCAAAACTTTACTCGCATTCAAAACAGAAAACAAGAGTACAGAAGCTTCAGTTCTCCATATACGGATGAGGGAAGGCTGATTTCCTAGGCTGTGTTTCCATCCTGCAGCCAATAAGATTAAAATAAATGCTAAGCTACCTGCAGTGCAAACCAAACTCCTAAAGAAAATTCTTATTTGGATTATAAAGGTTGAGAATACAGTGCTTTCACCCAAGGTACAAAGGCATTCCAAAAGATTAAAGAAACTTCAAGAAAATGCTTATGTCATCAGACAATGTTGATGCCAGATTTTCTTCCACTTGTAGAATAATAAAGCATAGAATTTATACAATGTCTTGAAATACTATCTGGAAGGATTACATATAGGGAATAAGAGACAAAATGGTTTTTAAGACTGTGGAACTGTTGACATAGAAGCATATGAATAAAAGATTCCCTGCTCTTTGGATGACTCTAATGTTTAGGTACTGGGTAAACTACATAGTAAAACAGGATTTGTAGTAGAAAAGCCTGAAAGAAAAATAAATTTCATTTGATTATGTGGAGAGGGTTTCAAGAAGGATGAAGGCACGAAGGAAAGAAAGGGACATTTTGTAGTAACCTTGAGAACTACTTTACAACTCTCGCAGCCTCACTGACTTTTCCTGGGTGAACTGCACTCTTAAACACTAGGCTTCAGCTGGGCAGTCACTATCTTTTTTTTTTGGTTTATGTATATTTATGTCAATGCTACCTATTCTATAAATTCTTATATATGTGTAGTCTGTATATTTATGAGCAATTCTTAAATACAAACAATATACACTAGCCAGTCATAAAGTTCTGAAAGAAACTTTTTTTTTGTATCCCAAATATAACTCCGTGCTATTAAAATCCAAATAAGAGCATGTCATTTTTAGGTTTTCCTATTTAAAAAAAAATAATCCACTGGCTTCAGCTAAGGCAGCATTCTTTGCTTTGCATTTTGCTTTACTAGAAATGCATTGTTCTTTCCCTTGGAAGAAAGCGACGATACAGAAAATCACTTCTAGACACCAGCAATGAAACTAGCTCCCCTTATTTAGATACAACAGGACTTTAGTCAAGAACAGAAATTCTTACAGCCTAAATCTTAGGTCTGCTGAGGCACTACATTCTTTATTGATCTTGTAAACTGCAGTGCATGCAAAATAGAAAACAGTAAAATTATTAGCCCATCAGTACTTTTTGTCCTCGGAAGTGATACTGCTACACCAGTATATCAGATTGATTTTGGCAATATCAGAAATTAGAGTGTTTTCTTTAATAGTTAAATATATAAAAAAAAATTCTTATCTGCATATTTTCATATGTAGACCCTAGATCAGAAACATATCATCTGGCTAATTGCAGAGGGAAAAAGCACTACTTGTAATGACACAGCCTCTCCCACTGGGGACACTATAAATGCACATAAAAATCATCAGGTGTACTAAAGTGAGGATGAAGCCTAGAAATGGATCTGTTTTTTTAAGTCCCTGTGTGCCTCTCTCCCTACCCTCGCTAATCTATGCAAGATAAATTAGTCTCTCCATCATCCATGATGAGGAAAAGTTGGAATCTCTATGGGAAGCACACTTTTTTATATACCTCTTTTAGTTTTACATTTTCAGAACTCCCTTACACACCTAATCCTATAGCCATTAGTAAGGCAATAAAATGACATAAAATGGGCAAAGAGCAATAAAGCGATCATACCCCAGCATGTTTATTTAGTCGTGGTCCTTAATGACGGAGACCTTCGTACCCACTGATACCTGGAGCTGCTACTAATTCTCCTCTGTCTCAAATCCCTGGTTATCGTTACTCTTAGACTTATGCCCAATGTTTTAAAGCCTGCTTCACACAAACCAGGGGACAGAAAAAAAAAAAAAAAAAAGCCTCACAGAAAGAAAGATTAGTTTTACAGAATTAAAAAAAAAAAAAAAAAGCTTTGCAAATTCAGCCCAAATCCATTTTCTTTTAGAGCAGTACTGAAAGAGTTGAGGTAGGGGAGGCAGAATGGTGGAAGAAGTGGACATCAGGTCTGCCTCACCAGATGGGTACCAGCTGCACTTCTGCTGCTCTTACTCTGACCCAGCTGGATGTGTTTTAGATGCAATGCAAAATTTGTATAGCTGCACTGAGATTGTGTTAAAATGTGTTAATGTGTGCCTTAGCCTTTCAGTGTGCTGTCCAAAAAAGATACATTAATGCCTGAAACATCAAACAGAGCTTGGTGGCTGCTGTTATTAGACCTTAGCGGTAAGAAAGTTATTTAAAATCTAACTATGTATTTGTGAATCTGGTGACAAATCAGACTTTTCTCTACTCAAAACACTTGACAAGCAGTTAAATTTAAGCTTCACTAACTACAGCATATTGTGATTATTTTTACAATCATTTCTATGATCGTAGACCTGAAATGTTGACCTAAAATCCATTCCTTTAAAATACCACATCTTTGTAATCTGAAGAGCTATATTTATCTATTATGTATTTAAGTAGAGTTTCATCTGTCTTTACCTCACCATTTATATTATTTTCTAAGAAGCTTTAAAAAACATAATTCCCATAAGGGGACAATCTGATAATCTACACTGACTTCTGAATAACACAGAAATGTGCAACTTGATCCAGTTATTCCTAATGAGGACCAAGAACATGTGGTTGTACATCAGAAGACCCCATTTTGATTTAAAAATGCCCAATAACAATTGATCAAAAAAATCTAGGGACAAATCACAGCCCAGTGATTGGTCACAGCCACAATTACAGTCACAGCCAAAACACAGTAACTTACTTCCAGTTTGGCTATTTCTAGCTTCAGCTTTCGACCATCCTTGGTTGGTTGGTTGTTTTTTTTTCTTATTTGTGAAAAATAATCCTTTTTTTTTAGGGTTGCCTCTTTATGTCATGTAAAATGTCTGCAGTCACTTTACTTTCACCTTATCCATGTGCCATGTACATTCCAGTCTTTCTTTCCCAATGTTTTTCTCTCTCTTCTTTCTCTTTCCCACTTGCTTCTTTTCAGTCAATCTCTTCTCTCTTTGATTTTGTCATTTTGTCTAATTAATTCCCTACGTATAAAAATTACTTCAAAAATAATTAAAATATATGTATCATGAAGCCAACATGCCTTCAGACTGCTATTGAAATTAGAGAAATTCTTTCATGGAACCATTTTACAGTATAAAAAACCCATAATATATCTGAACCTGGAAGAGGCCACTGTTGGTTTTCTTGTCCTATTTCTTGACTAAAATGTCAGCAGATTTTACTTTCTCTTCTTTAAAACCTTCATAACAAACGTTTACAAAATGCCTGTGAGTGCAGTTACACAGTTTCTGTGGCAATTTGAACTGGACTGGTCTTTGAAACCCTTTTTAAGCTGAAAAAAAATCTGGAATTTTCTTTTAAATAATTGGTGGGGGGGGGGGGTTAAACTGCATTTGCCCTACTGTATGATACACCTGTTGCTTGTTCTCTTGCTCTCTCCATCTTCTCTAGACTTTTCCAGAGACATTCCCTTTTTCGGTTAGCCTTTTGTCAAAGAGATTGTTTTTACTCCAGATTTCAGCTGTGATTTGTTCCTCTACTATGAGTTCTGGGAACCTGTCCTCTTTTCGACTGGGACGAGCTGCACAAATGTGGAAGCCCAGCCATAAACTAGCAACTGCACAGAACAAATAAATTATGTGACCCAGCTAACATGTGATATGTTGCACTATTATTGTAAGCAAAACATACAACAGCTTGTGTTTGCACAAGCAAACACACGGTCTATATAGAAAACACATATAGCTTGGCAACATTCTTCAAATAGCGTGATCTAAATAGAAAACTCAGTCAAAAACTACTCTGAGGAAAAAATTCCCCTTTTCATTTGAATTTTCAAGTGTCCAAACCATAGGCTATTGTGCAAAAAAATGGCTTGCTGAAATAAAAACACAATAAAAAAGAGCTATGTGTTGAATTATTTCATTGAGCTAGGATCCAAAGTAAAGCACTGTGATAAATCACATCATTTTGTTTAAAAGCAGGGGAGAACAAAACATGGACAGATGGGGGGGAGGGGGGGAGAAAAAGAAAATAATGGGAGAAAACAAAAACAAAACAGTGCCTCTTTCAGGATGATTGAATTTTGTTTAATCTATATTTTACTCTCTGCTACATAATTTTACACTCTTGACAAAGTGTCAGGCAATTGGAAGAGGGCTGGAAAAACATATGCAGCTTTTTGTCAACTTTATGCCTCCCTAAATTTAGAAGAATTTTCTGAATAAAGAAACTAAAAATAAATCAGAAACAGTGCCTATAATGGAGTCTGAATTATCCAGCAATAAAAAAACCTCAAAACATTTTTAATATCATTAAATAGAATTTCATAACATAAATAGTGGCAACAAGACTTGACTGGAAATGAAAAAAAGTGATTTGTAGCTGACTTACACAGATGACCTTTTAAAAAAAATAACACTGCCTATATATACTGCGGCTTGTTTACTTACATGTTTAAACTATTGTAAGAACTCATAGTTCAAATGTGGCCAGCATGTACTCTACCTAATCTTAATAGCAAAAGCTGGCGCTGAAGTCTTGGGTAAGCAAATATATTCACACTAATAGTTACAAATTTAGTTTCTAGAATGAAAATCAATGCCAATTTACCTCGATGCTGTAAATAAACTAACAAAATACACAGAAAAATTAATGTCTACAGATTTATATTAAAACTGTATTTTCATCACATAAATACATAGTGTGCTCTTGTGTTTATATATAGAGAGATCGAAAGAGGTTATGCAGTTTGGCTTAGGGACAGTTTTGTGACAGAGTTACATTTAAATGCAAGACAATTATCGTGAAAGAAATATGCTGATAAGTTAAAAAGTTGAAAAAAATGCATTTATAGAAATATAACAGATTTAAGTCTGGATTTTCTGAGAAGAAAATTTCCCAAATCCTGTAAACATTCATCACACTAAATCTTTGGTCATTAGAGTAACATCATCAGAGGGACCTGACAAGAATGATAACTTCTAGGCTAAGTCAAAAATTTCGTTAATATATACAAATTTTCTGAAAAAACATCCACAAAATAATGGCAGTGAAAAACAAAACAAAACAAAAAAAAAAAAGAGGGGGCAAGCTCATTCTCAAATTCAAGAAAATGTTAGTTAATTCAAATATGAAAAAATATTATTCAAAGTTAAAAAAAAAAAAAAGTCCTTCAAAACTTTAGCAAATTAAATTTTTTTCTAACTAGTTCTAACGATAGTTAGATGCAACACTGGACCCAGGTTCATATTTACATTTATTTCTGCCAAGTCTTTACTTCTTCTCTATGAAATAAAATATTAGGTCCAGAGTTGCAGCACAGTGCAGCCCACCTGCCCAGCCAGCCAGCAAGATTAATATTTTTCCTCTTTGGGAACTTGTGACCAGTGAGGAGCAGAATGATCAACCAGCTCTTTTAGAACCTCTGGATGAGATTAATTACATCTCACCTTATAAGTCACTCAAGTCCCTGACATTTTTCATCCTGTTACCCTTTCATGTCAGTCCTCTTGTTCTTTATCCTTTTCAATTTATAGGCTTTTATTTTCCTACGTTAACGAACATAGACTTTTACCACTTACTCTGACAAGTTCATCGGTGAAACCATTGCTCATCAGAGATATGTAAAAGCAAATGGTATTAATTCCACCAGAAGTGTTAGTAGACTGGCACTTTATCGAGCCACTGTTCTTGATTTTCCAACACAGCTGCATTAAGCTAAACAAATATGATCACACAATCAACTTCCGATATTTGACTGAATGTAGTCATAAAGTATACCACTCAGTAACCAAATCCACACCCAAAACGTTCAAATTATTACAAAGCAGCACTACATCTGAAAAAAATAGCAACATGCACTATCCCCTAAGTAGTACTAAGGGACAAAGGACACAATCCCTTCCAGTCTTAAAAAAAAGTATATCATTCAGAATACTTCCTTCAAACAAGCCTGTGAGGAAAGCTATCTAAAATTCTTAGTAAAAAGTAGAATTAGACAAATTTGAGTCTAGAAATAGAAGTAAACCTAGAAATAGAAGCTCACATGAATCTGAGGATGATCTTCAGATGATGGCTTGATGGCAAGTCTGATAAAAGATAATCAAATTTTATTCAGACTAAGAAAAGAAATTTTGCAGTTGTTTCACACCACAAAAATATTTATTAATCTTTTTATAGGCTGTCATTGATTTTAATTGAAACAGTTCATTAACTATTGGAAGACATGGTATACAAAACATTGTGCAAAGCAGAATCTAGTCTCCAGGAAATTAAACAAAATTATGAGATGAGATGAGATGTGACAAAACTAACAGAAATGAGAAGAAATAGTAAGATATACCAGCCTACCGATGTTCTTTTCATAGAAAACGTTCTTTCCCCACCAGTTCTAAACACTGAAGGTGGTGAGCAAAGAGATCTTAGACCTGCTTACAAAGCATCTTCTCAACAAAACATCAGTGGACAAACAGAAATGAGGAGCACGCACAATCCACAAAGCAGCAGAAGATCAACTACCCCCATAAAAAGGAGCTGCAGAGATTTTTCAAAAGTATTCAGGCACTTTAAGATGCAAATACACACTATAGGAGAACTCATGGCTCTTGATAATGGCTGGCTTCATCCTGTTGGGAACAAGCATGCTGAAAAGCATTATTCTCAAAAGAGTAAAAGAGGGAAGGACAGGATCACTGGCATTAAGAACAGGCTGAATAAGAGCAGGTATCTTGTACAGCATCTTCTCCAAACCAAAGAGAAAAGAAAATGACATGCTTAGAAGTCCCATGAACTCAGTGTTGTTTGACTGGTTTAATGCATCTGTTTTAATGGGATTTCCAGTGCAAAGTTTGTAGAGAAAAGAACTAAAGTGTCAGTGCCCATTAGTCCCCTGCTCCTTACCCATAGCTATTGAAATTGTTAGAAAAACCTGTCCAGTATCTCTGTTGCAGCTTCCATCTTGACTGACACTAAAATGACATGTAAAGGGTATCTTTGTAAGCTCTCTTTCAACTTTTTAAGTGCGTTACAAAGTCCACATCCAACACTTAAGATGGGGATGCACACTAGATGTACCTGTGGCAGTAGGTCTGCAGCAACAACAAACTTTGCAACCTCATGAATCAACCACTTCCAAGAAGCCCTGATGATTATATTGAACAACAGAAACCCCAGGAATATCTATTTATCTGGACAAGTCTCTGTGTGACTTCATTAGTAATTCCCTTTCATTACAAAAGCTAACCTTAAGCCTAATCCTAGCCCTACCCTTTGTTTTCTATCTATTAAACAATCATTAATCCAGGAAAAATCCATCTTAACTTGTGATAGCTTTGTTTCTTTAAGTGCCTTTTTGAGGAGATTTGCCAAAGACTTTTTGGAAACTTAACTATACTGGGACAATGTCTAAAATCACACCCAGTAAGCACTTTAAAGCTCCTGAACCTGACATACCCCAGCTTTGCTATGTATTGTATTGGGCAGGAAGGGCACCAGCCCCCTTGCTTCCCTCTCACTAGCCTTGTTGGCAGGAGAGGAGCTATGGCATTTGCTTGCTCTCAATACAGGACAAGCAGAGACCAGGACACAGGGAGCACACAACACCAGAAGGTCCACTGAGGCACACCTATGTCAATAACATATCCTTTTCCCTATACCTAGTGACTCCTTGAAAGAACTGCAAGCTTAAGCAGTGTGCACTCCTGCTGCAAAATTACTTTTATCAAGCTTACACTGTACTTCATCTGCAGTCCTTTTTAGGGGGAAAAAAAAGAACATTAAAAAATTGCATGGCATTTACCATTTTCCATTACATTCTTGTCCTTTGATAGTGATACAGGGTGACATAAGAGACATAGACTAGTGAGACAGATAGTAAATATGGATCACACTGTTACAAGATAATTGAAATAATAATACCTTCAAATACCTTTGTATTTGTGAACAGTGTGAAAGCAACACCTGTTTTAACAGTACTTTGTGGAAAAGTTGAACAGGTGAGAGAGAAAACATTTAAGGTAGAGCAAGAAGAATCCTGGTTTCCCATCTCCTGCCGCGCTGCAATGGCTTCCACACCACCACAGGAAACCACCTCACTGCTGGTCACCCCGAATGCAGCCCAGCCGCCTCGGGTTCTAGATAGCAGGTCTCTCACTGCAGCCGCTGCCAAACAGCCCAGCGGTAATGGACTCACCTAAAATCAAAAAATCCACTCTGTGATCAAAAAGCCATTGAAGTTCACAAAGAACAAATGCTGGAGCACAATCAGTAGAAACACAGCTCATCATTAAAAAAGGTCTGCATTCATTTGTGGTGGAAAGTCCTTTTTTTCTACAGTGAATATTATTTCATTTATGTGTTTTGGGAAACACTAAAACAAAGTGAAGTAAAAATACACACACAAAAGCCCAAACAGATACTAGAGAACTGGAAACAAGCACCTTTTGCTGTGAAAAATAGAAATAAAAATTCAGGAAACATATAACCAAGCAGAAAAGACATTGGAATAAGATTTGCCTTAAGAGATCTGGCAAAAATAGCCTATTTCCACAATAAAATATAGCCTCAAGCATAAACTTTACCATTGTTTAGTTTTCTCAACTATCTTTATTCACCTAATAGCAATACAATTCTGTGTAACTGTGTAGATACAGAGATCTCTTGTGTAATGATATTGCCTAAGTATATGCTTTTCATTAATAAACAGTAGACATTAACAATTATCTAAAGCTGAATTGCTGGTTTTACTAGGTATTACCTGTCCATTCTCTTCAATAAGAATAAATAGGAACAAGATAAATGTCTTTGCCCTTCTGCTACTGTTTCAGTAGCAATCTAAAGATTCAGGGCTTGTTACACTCACTTTTTATAAATTACATAGCGTTTGATATAATGCAGTTAAATCACACAGATAAAAATAGGCCATCTACAGAAGTCAGCTTTGGTAGCCATGGCCACTTCTCAACAGGAAAAATGTGCTTTTATCTAGATATAGAGACTAAACCAGTTCAAACTACCTTATTAGCAACAGCTCCCCTAAGAAAAGCGTGCATCATAATCTAACACCAACACACCATTTCTTCCAGGACCAGACCTTATTTTCACCAAAAGAAAATTATCTGTAAGACCGTGTGCAACAGTGCCCTCTGGTGAGTATGTTCCCAAGCAATACACTTTCATTATAAGGGTAAAGAGAGATTTTTGTGGCAGGGCTGATAAGTAATTTGGACAATTTTCCAAACTGAATTATGGTATCACTTTTCAAAACCAGCAATGAAGAAGTCAGGTGTTTTGAGATTATAATTACTTCATGCAATTGGTTTATGCTCATTTTTTCAAACGCAAACTTGCATGAAGAAAGAGACAGTAGCCTTGACTAGGTGAAGATTTATGAGTGCTATAGACAGCATAGCTACTTTTATGGCTGAGAGTGTAATAGATCTAAGCAAACACTGATAAGT
Organism: Leptosomus discolor; assembly: GCF_034619465.1. Lineage (NCBI taxonomy): Eukaryota > Metazoa > Chordata > Aves > Leptosomiformes > Leptosomidae > Leptosomus > Leptosomus discolor. Next base: position 48,807,285 of record NC_141395.1, on the reverse strand, counting down.
CCTCTATTCTTCTGAGAAGTATCCACCCACCAAGTGTCCTGACATTGGAAAGCCCCACAGTTTTGATAAGAATAAAGACAAGCTAACTGTAGAAAACAACTTCATTTCTTAAGTCAGTTGAAAACATTTATCAAATGTTTTGCAGGCAAGGGCTGTGTCTTCCTCCATTATTGGACAATATGACCACTGCATTTTCATCCCTACTGAAATGTGTAAAGCCTACTGAAATATGTAATATATATATATACACACAAAATACATGTCTATACATATATGTACATTTATGTGTGTATATATATATATACACACATATAAAATGTAGCTAAAATACTGGAGAGACTTGTTATTGAACCCAAGACTGAAACTCTACTTTCAAAACGTTTAATTGTCAAACACAACAGAAGGTACATCCCAAAAAAATAATCGATACAAAGTTGTGTGGGTGGTTGAGGCCTGAAAATACCATTCTGGTCTAGTTTATTAGCTGCTATCTGAGGCGAAACCAAGAGTAGCTTTACCCAGAATGTCATGCTTCTTCATCAGTACCTCCCAGGGATCACATCTGCTGTGTCCCTGAACATACCATGGCAGTTACTTCTAGCCTCCACAGCACAACCTCAACTGCAGCGGTGCTCTCCTAAGGGCAGGAAGACTTAGGGAACTTACCAGAGCTGTTTGTATCTATGACGTTTGTATTGCATAAGAATAAGAAAGTGAACTTAATGAAAATATTACCCTAGTCAACTTATCTGTCTCTTACAACAATCATTCTTCTCACTCATATTAAATATACCTCATCACCCTCTTGCTCTAACTGTGGTGACTAATTAAATTCACAGTTTTTAAGGAAGGAACTTTTCAGTCCCACTTGGTTGTTTAACAACTAACCGTCTGTCCCCAAAGGACTCAAAGGAGTCACTTCCAGCCAAGTTCTTTTGGGCCACGTATAAACATCAAACAAAAACTCACCTCAGCAGGTGGCAGCAAGAAGTGTGGGAGGACAGAATTGGTAAAAAGTCATCAGCAAGTAAAAAATTTTACTTTTACACCATTTTGCAATGTTCGGTCAATTTATTATACAGACTGTGACGGCTACATCGGACATTGTAGATCTTGATTATACTGTATGGCTCGTGAAATTTATGCATTAGCCTCCTCTAAGACCTTTACTTAATACCTCCAAACAGCCAGCTATGAGCTTTCCCAAAACAGAGGCACTGGTACTCTCAAAGGAGGACAATCTAATTAATTTTACAGCAAAAAAATGAGTGCAGTATGTTGTAAACAACACCAGTAACAAATTAAAAAACTTCCAAAAAGTTAAAAGTTCTCCCTCTTTTGCAGATTGTCACCGTGGCAAACAAGTGGATCGAGTAAATTCTGTTTTACAAAATCTAACCCAGTTTTGCCAGAAAACACATGTGGAAAACAAAGCCGATTTGATCTATTCTGGCAAATAAAGAAGGGAAGAGGCTGTGAAAGTGAGGTCTGCAGTAGAAATATTAACTTTCCTGATAATACTTTAGCAAGCCCTAAAGGTCCTAGAGCAAAGGCTACCTTTTTATTATGGCAGCAAACAGCATTCAGCCTCAGGAGGCCAACAAGCATCACTGTAATACATGAAAAACATATTAATGGTTCAGATCAGTTTGGGGTCTGCTCTGAACCTGAGACATACAGTAAGTTAGAAGTCAGCAAATTAAATTACTAGCTTTTAAACTTTCCCATCATGTATTTTTGTGTAGTTCCATAGGTACTTCTAAATTAAGTCAGCTGTCAACATAAGATTTTATCCAGCAGCAGAATGGAAGAGTGAAACTGTAGTATAAGATGTCACCATTTGCTTATGCAAGAGACGTAAGAGCTCGGTACAGTCACATTATGTTAAGCATTCCTCACTGGTGAAGTAATTGGTAGCTGAAAGTGCTAGGATGAGAATGTGGTTATTTTGTGCCAGATCGATAATTTTGGTAGAGCAAAAAAAAAATCATCCAGGGTAGTTGTAAACAATACTGCATGGGAATCTAGTGGAAGTAACCCAGAAATTTAAAAGGAAACCAACTAATATGAAAAAGCACATTTCTGCAGAAAACCTTAGCAACTTGACAAAGCCTGACAAATTTGTTATAGTCCTCATAAGTTCAAAGTCAATGACATTTGACTGTAAGGGACATTTTTTTCAGGTACTAAAAGCAAGAACATAAAAAAGTCAGAAACACTGTGCTGCTTGGGGGTTCAGCCCAGGCTTGTCCTGCTTGCTACAAAGCTCCACACTCCCTAGGGCACAGCACACTCCCCTGGGTGCCACCAAGGCTACTGCCAGCCGCTTTCTCCCCGAGCCTTTGTAAAAGAGCTAAAGGAAGCTTTACTGAATTTAACTCCTTACTAATCAAATGCAAAATAATTCTCTCTCTTCCAGCCACACATGAGAGGAGAGGACAGTTATTTGGAAATTAGAGAGCCCTGGCAGCACTCCTGGCTTTTTTAGCTCAAAACTGCATCTCTGTCAGCACTGCAGCATGATTGCATCAAGCCAACTTTATTCTTCTGTTCACAAAGGGATACTTCACATGTCTTAGATCAGTCACAACTTGCCCCAGTGATTCTAAAGGAAAAAGGAAGGAAAATAAATGTACTATTATTCCAGATTAAAAACAAAACAAAACAAAACAAAACAAAAACCCCAAAACCAAACGAACAAAAAAAACCCCAAACAAACAAACAAACAAAAACCAACAAAAAACCCCACAACAACAACAAACCAAACGAACTGGCAGAACATACAGATTTCTTTGAGTACTACTGATTTTCCTGCGCATTCCAATACCTCAGGGTGCTCTGACAACAATGTTGCATAGTAAATAAAGTAAAAAGAAATCCACTCTAACCAAATCTATTATTTCTCTAGATGTGTTACATTGACAAAAAATGTACTCTGGTCTTCTTTCTTTGGGATGTGGGATTACAGCATTACAGATCCTTCAACACAAAGTTGCAAGAGAAAGCAGAACAAATATTTTTTGTTTTGTTTTTATCAAGTTTTTATAGTGTCTAGGTTTTCCATCTCCACTGTTCTTGTTCAAACTAAATCTAGTTCAGGAAAAAAATCCCCACCTCATTTCCCTGAGAACCTAGTTATTTTATCTACCTCAACAACCAAGCTACTCTACCTTGTCATTTCAATTTTCACATATTTTCGCTTTGTGTATTAGTTCTATGATTCAATGAAATCTCATCTCTTCAGCCCACTGCCACAAACTACTGTCCGGAACAAAGCGCTCTCTCAAATTCAATCTCAAACAAAATGAAAAAGAGAAAATCACAAATGAGAAAGTGGACCACAACCAATCCTATGGGTCTCGTTCTCACAAGGTCTGAAAGTTATTTTGCTTCATCAGGTAAAGCTGAACGATGGGAAGGTGCTATCACCTCTCTCATTGCTGAATGAGAAAGTGCTAATAAAAACAAAAGCTCCTTCCAGAGACATTAGAGTGTCAATGTTAATCACTGATTTGGCTGAAATACGCTTCTTGATCTTAAAAGCAATTTCCAGATTAAATACAAACAGCTGAAATTTTACTGTTTAAATAAATGGGGACACAGACTGTCACACATCTGGTGGAATTACAGTTGCCAAACTATGATTAGTCTAAATAGTAATTATTCACTGTAATGGTAACACCTAGAAATCCTTCGTGCTCATCCGAGCTTCCTCGCAGCCATTTAACAGCCCTGGTAACCAGGAAGGCAAGAAAAACCTTTACATTTCTGCTGTCTATACCGCTGCACAAAGCACTGAGCTGCAGAGAATCTTACAGTTGAAAGAACTTTTAGATAGGGACTACTTTATTTTTCTTTCAAAATTTAGGACATTCATTGCACTTTCCTATACTGCCTATTAAAAGCTTTGTAATTTCTGTCTTCAACTCTCTGCATGCGTTTTTTGCTCCTATTCATATGCCTTTAATAGCTTTGTATACAGCCCCACCTGCTAAAGCCTCTCCAAGAAAGCTGTAATAGCTGCAACTCATTGGACTGGATTATGAAGCTTTTCCCTCAAACAAAAATCTGGAAAACACCAAAAATAAAGCACTTAGGTAGCAAACATTTATAAATGCTGGAATTGAGCCACAAGGACTTGTGAGTTAAAAGGACTGAGCAAAGAATCAATTAAGGTTCTCTACAGTTAGAAATACTTTGTTATATAATGGTGGCTGTAAGTAATTTTTGCAATCAAGAACAAGCAATTGTCTGTATCCATACTGCGCCATTGTGGAGGTACAAGCTAGGCAAGCCCATACAATTGCTCCAATTGAACGATATGCAAAGGGAGTTAGTGCTGAATTGAAAAACTAGTTTCACACAATGGAAGTGTGTTTCAATGAAAATGATGGAATTCATTTTTCGTTCTGTCACAGTGATTTTTAAATTGATGTAACTCAACTGAAGTTTGGTCAGCAGAAAAATCAGCAACAGAGTGTGCAGAATTGGTGCGAATATTCCCGCATGCCACATCATAGCAATGATGTACTAATAATAGCATATTGAGTCTCCGTGACTATTAAAAGTTTCATTTTGTTGAAAAGCTGTGCTTAGAATTCTTTATTCAGCTGCAAATAGTAAATGTTACTAATAAAGCCATTTTTTACTTCTTCAGCTGAGCTTTTAAAAAGTTTAGATGCAGTGAAAAAATTGCTAGCATTGCTGCATGACTTTTCAGCATAGTACCTCTTTCTTATCAGGTTTACCCTGATTTGATTCCTTAAGTATGCATATAGCATAAAATAAGACATAAATGAACTTGACAAGCCACAATATATTAAAAGTAAGACTCTAATGTGCATACGTGTACACACCTTGTAATACATAGACATTTCTCTAATTCTTTCAACTTTTCTATTGCCATATTGTAACATAAATCTGTTGCTACTACTTTATCTGGAAAACACTCATTTTTCATGTCTCAACACTTTGTTTTCTTCTAAGCACAGAATCCTTGCTTTGTGGACTCCTGCAAGGCTCATTTCTGAGTCCCCTGTTATGTTTTCTCCCAGGTCATCACCTTACTATTTCCAAAGCATTGGATCTGAGATCATCAGTCACCAATAATCTTAACAACCACACTAGCTTCAGTGATGCCTATTAACACCTGCTAACATACCTCCTTCTCCTTTGTCCCTACTGTTCAAGTAAATTCTTACGCTTCCTCTTGGCACCAAAGCCCGAGATGTGCCCAAACAAAGCATCTCCTTCATTATTTACATTTTCTCTCTGCTATTTCTCAACTGCTTCCATATTTCACCATTTCAGCATCAATCTGGCTGCTCTCCTCCTGCATCTCATCTGCTTGCAAACTGCCTGCTGATTCCTGAAATATTTTCTGTATACAAAAATTTCCTTGGCACTCAGCCGCACTGTGCTTTTTTTCCCAAAAAATTGTAAAAGGGCAACATCTTACTCAGAATCCCAGACCTAGCAATGGAAAGTTTTGCAGGCTTCATCCCTTTTCGAAGATATCTCCACCTAGAAGTCCAGCCCTCTTCAGTAGTTGCTATGAATGATGACTGAACTGTGATCTTCCTGGCCATAGTGACTCCACATGCTGGAGGCCAGTTGCTTCATTTCATCCCTTCCAAATATGAGGTGAGAGAGCAGACCCTTTGGAAATATGCCCTACACACATCTTCACCAAATTCTTCATCTTGACTTCCATCTGGTTTCAATTCAGCTACATCTCTTTCTACCCTAAAGCCAAGCTCTCCGGTCCTACAGATGTACAGACTGTAATCCATCCTCTAAGACACAGAATGATACTCCTGGTCCTCACCCAAGAGTAACTTACAAAAAAAAAGAATACATTTCCTCCAACATTAACCCCCTCCCTCTCCCAAGTTTTTGCTTGGAAGAAGTCTACAGAGATGCAAGAAGAACATGGCATGCCACACTTTTTCATGCTGCAACTGCCCACCCACCAGCGGCACTTAATACACAGCCAGCTGTTCTCCTTGTGTCTTTAGCAAAAGCTGGTAGGCTACTCGAAATATAAACAAAACAAAAGAAAAGAAAATTGCCAAACTCCCAAACACACTCACAAAATCCTCAGGCATATATGGCCAATGTGTGTACAGAAAAAAAAAAACACCTTTGCACACTATTTATTATTATTATTTATTAATACTAATGTCTATAAATAACTTGCACACACTTATCTTGATTCATCTAGGGCAAGGCAATTCTGATGGAACTGGACAGTTATATTAATCTAGCTATATATATAGTGAAGTTACTAGAAACTGAAAAACATGTTGGCCAAGACCTAGACTAGTCATTTATTCCAATTTTATTGTAAATTTTAAAGATTTAATTTAAAATTTTAAAAAAGCAAACCATTGAAATATTTATTGCTTTTAGCTTTATTTTGGTGGAGATTATTCTTAAAAAAAAACCCAAATTTAAATAAGAAAAGAGTTTGATAATTTAAAATTCCTAAACGCAGACTGCATGTTGGAAATAAATGATATAAATAAATATAAATATAAGTAAATATATTTTATAAAAAGTAAGTATTGTTTCATAAAGCAGCTGTTAAAGGCTTTGTTTTTTCCTACAACTATGTCTAGTATAGCTGCATCTGCTTTGGTACTGCTGCACATTTTACTACACGAAACAGTAGATGTCCCTGTACTTACAAGCATAGCAAATCTTATTTCTTCACACATTCATTACACATGACATTCAATATTTTTCTAACTCAAATAATGCCTATCTTCAGTTTTTTGTGTAGGTCATCATCAACCCCATCCCATTTCTTTCATTTGGAGTAATTCCCACAGTGTTACCGGAAGGAATTTCAAAGATTCAGTATCATTAAAGGTTACCAACTATGCATAAAAGTAAGTGACCCTTTCTCACACTATAATCTGCTCAAAGAACTTCCAGAACACTCACTGCAAGTTTTATATAAAAGTCAACAAAATTCTTCCATGTCTTATGGTTTCAGGAACTTAGTACCTTCTGCTTTAAATATCAACTGTGCTTAACGATAGGGCCTGTCTTTAAAACAAGTTCTATTTTTATTCACATTGGCCATCCACCTTCTAATGGGCAATTGCACAGAAACTTTAGGAATGCATTTAATCTGGTACATTTATTTTCCATGAAAGCAAGGTAGCAGATGAAAGAAAGAAGAAAGGTTGCAGCAGCATCATACTACCTGCAGCACACTGTGTATCATCACTAAGTGTCTGATGGACCATGGTTTGAGAACCACTGCTCTGTTCAACTATAAACACAGGTATTTATAAACTAACAGATATATTTAGTGTCATAAACATCCCCTTTGGTTGGAAAAATTAAATTATATACACTGTTTAATATTAGGTGGCTGGTTTGTTTTCTTTTTCTTTTATTCTTTCTTAAATTACAAGGCTAATGAGGCACACAAAATTATTCTAAATGAATTTAGGAAAGGATGTAAGGCTTGCTTTATGGGAAGGTTATTGATTTTCAACAGGAATCTAACTATGTCACATACTAATAACAGCATTAAATGTTTTGTATCAGGGCAAGAAAGCAAGCAGCTTGCAGACTTGTATGATTCACAGATATAGAAAATATATATGCATCCAAATGCTGTATCTAAAGTTTGAGACACACTATAAGTAGCTCCCAGTCTTCCCAGCAATAAGATATCCTTGTATGTACACAAGCTCCTCTTACGTTTCTAAAATAACTACACCGACTCAAGGGGGTCAGAGTTATATTAAATAGCCAACACTGGGTCTGACCCAAATGGGCGAGAATTTTTAATTCAGCGGTATTATGATCAGGACACAGAGAGGCAAAGACGAGGATGTTTGTGTGCTTTGGCACACCAAATCCAAACTGTAGATGGAAAGCATCTCAGCTGAAAGAAAGGGATTCCTGAAAATGGCAGCCACTAGCAAGCCACCGATTTTTCTTGATATCTGAAAAAATGTATCTTAACTTATCAAGGATTACAAGACACGTTGAACTCTTTATCTAGCTAAGAGCAACGAAGCATCTTTAATTTTCCAGGATAGCAAGCTGTGCTTGCGGTGGGCAGATGTGTCTTTTGCAGAGAAGCACACCACACAATCCTGTTTCAAGATTTCTAAACCATTAGTGCATTGATGCCAGGGCTCCCCAAAGTTTCTGCTTCCAGTTGTACTGGTCTGAGGTAGAACTCTTAAACTGAAAAGTAGAAATCTATTACTTTGACCACCTAAAATTACCAGACAAGGCAGACAAAGAAGCTGTTTTCATAGTGACTTCCTAGAGCACATTGTCTTTCTGGGTTTGATAACGTGTTTAGTTCTAAGCAGCAGCTTCCCTACAAGTATTTAACTACGTTACTTTGCCCAGCTAATGAAATGAGAGGTTTTCCTTTCTGACCTTCCCTATATAGCTGAGGTTTCACAAGCCCCTTGTTGGCTTGAACTGCTCTCCAATGCAGTTTTTCATCCTCTTATGGAAAGTAAGAGCTCTGCCTTACAAATTTAAGGCTACTAGATGCAAAAGGAGACCATAAAGGGTTATAATTTTGCGGCAATCTCATAGATATGTTGTTCAGGTCATTTGAAGCTGTGCTTATTTTCTATATGCCAAGGTTTCTGCAATTCATACATGTATCTTAATTTCAGAATGCTCATTTACCCTCTCTGGTACTACAGAAACTTGGGAATGATCATTGGGAGTGTTTTTCATTTTCTACCCTCTTCCAGCTTCAAATATATCTTGGGAAATAAATTACTTGACCTATTTGATTAAAATGAGATAAAAACTCCACTATTAGTTCTGTACTAACAAAATTCATGGTAAAATTTCTGTTAAAAATTGAATCCCTTTCTCAGCCAGAGCCTGCAAACTGCTTAACATTTCCTTGCCCTTGAAATGTAAGCCTATTAATTGAAAGTTTCCCAGTTTTGCTCCATTACTAAAAAGAGCTTTATAGAGCTGTTATTGGAAAGATCACTATAGTGGGGTTGCTTGTTCTCCTATTTACCACTAAGCAACGTGATGTTAAAAATGAGAAATGATTTGCCCTCTTTCAATTTGTGAGCGGGCAAATACCCCTACCATTATATATCCACCTGTCAGCTACTCTTTTTGGCAAGAAAATAAATGACTGATTTTGTTGACAGAACAATTTATTGAGGTCTGGCTGCAATACTCTAAAACTTCAGCCTGGGCTCTCCTCAGAACTGACCACTCCTTTTATTAGGGACAGCAGAGGCAGAAACGCACTCAGACATCAGCCATGTAAGTTCAACATTCACTAGATCACAGCAGCACAGAATGGTAGGGGTTGGAAGGGACCTCTGGAGATCATCTAGTCCAACGCCCTGATGAAGCAGGTTCACCCTGTATTCAGCAATTTAAGCTACTCTCTCAACTGCAGTCCACAATACGTATTAATCCTAGGACGTTTGTTATGGGGACAACAACCTTTAGGAGAGGTGGGAGATGAAGTGGACAAGCAAGTAGTGCTAATGCCTTAAGTTGCCTCGGTTATTTTGGCTGAGCCTGAAAATGGAAGTGAAACGCATCAGCTTATGTCAGGGAACTTGTGCTATGTCTTCTCTGCTCTTACTTATCTACAAACAGGGGCATCTGAATGAAGCCTGAAAAATGTGGCTGAGGACATGGACCCCAAATTAACCCAAAAGCTCAAACCAGACTTGTGTTCTGCAAAGTACAGAGTGCACCTACATTTTTAAATGTAGAATGGATTGTAAATTCCTGGGAACTGGGACTCTGGTTCATACCATTTATGTTTTACTCTCAATGCTAAATAACAGTAGTAAAGGAGATACAGATCCTGTAAAGTATTTCTATGTGAGGTAAGTTCTTTTCATCTTGACTCACTTTAAAACAACAACAAAAAAAAGCCGTAACCAACAAACAAACAAACAAAAAACATCCACAAAGTTAGCCTAATACACCTGCAATTAGCTTAATGCATTTTACATTTTTACAACTAAAACTTCTTCTCCCCAATCCTGAGGCTACTTTTCACTCTTTGGGGAAATGCCAGTGGAGGCTTCCTTTTATTTACTTATTTTTTATTTTTGCAGATAATGTTTTGTCTTCGATATAATGATCTGGTTTTCCACGCAAGCTTGGGTGTCAATACCAAACTCTTAAAGGGACTAGTTTGTATCCCTGTAAATTATCTGGAAGATTCTGAAATGAAACATAGCAAGATAAATCTCAGATTAAAAACGAGTGCCTTCCTTTGCATTTTCTTTCCCTCTTACTATCATGGCCAAAGTTATTCATATTACTGTGATTAAATCTAGAGTTCTGTTTTAAACTTATGTCAGACCAAGTTCTGGCACTTCAAAACTGAAGTAAATTAAAAAGCATTGTCTCTAAGTCTCCCTAAACCACTCATTAAAGTTACATGTTTAATATTAATATAGAAAGCCACTGAAGCTCAGAAAGTCAGATAAAAAGGAAAAAAAAAATAAAGTTAAAAGCAATAATATAGAGTAAGACACTGTAAAATGTGAACTGAGACAAGAGGCTCAGAAGACATTAAAGCTTCTTTAAAAATGTAAATCTTTTTGAAATGTTTTGGATTTGGACATTAAAGCTAGGAATATCACTGTCCTCCCAAAAGGCAAGAAGGATATTAAATAAGGATAATACATACCTATTATGTAGATAGCATCCACCACGAAAATCAGAACTAGCAGTAAAAGCTATGCATTGTTTTTGCCGTTTGCAAGTAAAAAGCCTACTTCCATTCTTGTGAGGACAAAAGAAGAAATATGGATGGAAGGGTAACTGCCCAGGAACCACACAACACCACATATGCAGCCAACAACGTATGGGATCTCTATCCCGCCTAACAACGTCACCGTACGGCTACCAAACGGTCCAGCTGAAAAGACTGTTTGTAACTTGTTTAGCAGTAGGGAGCAGGGGAATAATAAACAGGTGAAGTATTTATCAATTTGGTGAATAAAATTCTATCCATTTCCAACATCATAATTTTACCCTTGGAACTACAACAGCAGGTACAACCCAACACCTGACTATACCTATCAGGTGCAAAGAGAGAATAGTGAGCGCGTATTAATGTGCAATCACAGCATGGTAACAATCTCACTTCTCTGAGTAGGGTCTAGACCTCTACTGAGGGAATTTCGTCTGCTAATGTAATGTCAGTCTGATACTTCCTTGCAAATGGAATAAACATTATTATTCCGAAGGGCATAGCAAAAGACACCGTCTGCAAGACACTTTGGGGTGTGATTCTGAAACAGGTGGTATCGATAAGAATCATCTTTCTCATCATAAACATCAATTAAAAAAAAAAAAAAAAGGAGAAAGAAACTAAGAAACTGCGTAGCTGCAGGAGGCACAAAAAGTGCCTGAGATACATGAGGCGACACGGTCATTGCAGTGAGCAATCTCCAAGCATCTGGACTAGCTCTGAGAGTATGAACTGGTCCCACCCAATGCCAAGTGTTGATACTTCCTTAACTGTCAGCAGTGAATGCAAAAATGTCTTATTTAACAAAGGAAAAAGGGAGATTCAATCTGCATAACTTTCTGCCAGTGAGGCCTTTTTTGGTTAGCCAGTAGCTGGTTACTGATGGGCATTGCTACTGCCTCAGACAAGCACAAACCAGGCCAGTGTAGCCTAGCAACCCCATTCAAAAATGATTCTCAAAAGGGGGATTCTCATTGCAACATCGCCACAGATGCCCTATCAATTACAAGCCGAGTTGTATTTGTCATTTCACAGAGGCTCGATCCCTCTCTCCCACCTGAGCCGAATCCCTGTGTTTGGGCAGGTGCTGTCACATATACACATCAAGAAATTCTCTTCCATCGAAGAACTAAATACAAACTAAAAATAACCAAACAAAACAAAAGTCTGGGGCAAACTTTTCCATGCTAGGAATAGACAGTGAAAACAGCGCCATTTGTGTAGGTCTATTGCAATTGGATTCCCAGATAAACAGCAGGCAAGGAAAATTCACACAGCACCTTGTACACTGCTGACTGTAATGTATGTCCTTGTTGCCTGGATACCTCTAGTGAATTACCAAGCAAGGGTGTGAGTCTTTTTCAGTATTAAATAAAAAAATCCCAACCTCCTACTCTGTAAGAAGCAGAAGATGCACATAGAGGCTTCCTGTGCCTGTGCCAGCCAAGTGCCAGACAGATGGAGCCCTGAGAATTTTAAATCTTGTGTGTTGCCGTGCCACGTTATGAACTAGATCTCATACAATTCATCACCCAAGTTGCAGAAAAATAGTTCAAGAACTCAAAATAATGAATTCTGTCATTTCCAATAGACGTGTGAAGGGAGAATTATGAATGAACCTTTTAAAAACACGTATGTGGAGGGAGATTGCCCTTCTACAAAATGAAAGCAGCAGGCTTCTATTTAAATGGCCCAATCCTGAAAGTGAGACCTTTCATTTTCAATTAACTTAAATTGATGATTGAGAAAGGTTTGAAAATGTTGTTGGAGCCTTTCAGTTTGATAGATCTCAGCTCTGACACGACACACAGCATTCTGACCTGATTTTTAGGGTGTGCTGCTTCAAAATTGAAAATTTGAAATGAAAAATATTTTATTCAATCAAAGCTGTTGCAAGACAGTCAAATGTCTTAATCTGCTAGAAATGCATTGTCCATATTTTCTCATCATGATATGCTATATAATGTATCATTCATTAAGACAGACACATTAAAACCTAGGAGCCATGTCTTCTTGCAACCTTATGTTATTTTATGTTGCAACGATACTTTTATTGAGAAATTAAGTTCTATCACAGAACATATTACCATGAACAACAAGTAAATATTTACCACAGAAATAAAACCTTTCTTTATATTCTAAAGCAGTCTACGTTACCAGTCTACATCACCAGAATAATGCAATTATCTAATATTACGTATGTCATGTCAATACAACACAACATAGGCAAATCAAACTAATTTTCAGGTGTAATATTAATTTTTTAACACAGAAATGGAAGACTTCTGAACAGCTGAACCACTTCATTAAATAAAAAATGGAAATAAATAAATCAGAGAATATTTCAAAGCTCACAAGCAAGAGACAGAACTTTGAAATCATTGAGAAGTGAGGCAGAGATCCCCGCATTGAAAGTCCATTTATCAATTACTAAACAGAGTACGTTGCCCCTGCTACCTAACAGATGTAAAAGCACAATCTGCTCAGCTCAGAATCCCATTATACCAATGATGCAGTTGTGCATTATTGTTGTTTTATAATAGACTCAATTCCCAAATAAACAAAACCAACCAAACAAAAAATGGATGGTTTTTTCCATCATGTGGGTTACCACATTATCAGTTTTAAATTTTTTTCAGGAAGTCTCTTTCAATTAATGACCTGCTAAGAATGAATATTGTTGAAAGTAACATTTCATTTCTTGTAGCCAGTGGAAATTGATATATGTGAGGCAGATTTGCAGGTAACACTGACGACATGTGCTGGATCCCATTTTTCCACCCTAGTCATAAAGAGCTTGAAGACACGGACCAACCTCTTGTATTAATGAGTCCATATGCACATGATATAAATTCTGCCGCAAAGTTCGAAACAGGAGCCACGTCAAGTACAGGGACCCACTTCTGTTCTTGCTCTACTGTAGCTGTTTGGCAAACTCAGCAGGTCACAGGATCCCATTTTCCTCCTTGTACCTCCTGTGTTCTTCCCTGGTGAGAGGCAGGATAAAGGGCAGTGGTAGCTCAATGCTACCTGAAGCTTTTCCCAATACACTGCCTAAGGGTACTTATAATAGCCGCCTTGGAAATGCAAACTGGACCTCTGCATTGCTCTACTTTTACACTAGTGCTACTAAGTACAGAATTTTGAAATATAGATATTCCTCTAGTTATCTGAGATAAGCTGCTCAGTGAAAGTTAGGCTTTCTGTTAAGGAAACACGAAGTTTGTATTCTAAGAAACGAGTCCAAACGCATGAGCTGTTAAAATCAAAGGTAATGCCATGAACAAGATAACAGCATCCTGATCTTGTCCTACACCTGATTTTATTTTTTTAAAAATATATGTATGAAGTCAGCCTTAGGCAGCTTGGTGTGCTTCAGTAAGGGAGAGGGACAAAGAGCTGAGCACTGGACAATGGAAATAGCCCTTTTAAAATTCTTTTTTCCTCTCAAAGCTTCAGAGACTGAAGGATAATGAGAAGTGTGAACTCAGTGTCCACTGAGCATTTTGTCCCTTTTTCTTTTTTCATATGACTATAAAAAGAGGAAAAGAATGAAATTACCAAAATAGTGTTCACAACATTTGAAAATCACCTGCATGTATATAAATATTGCATATGCCTCCTATAGAAGTTGTAAGAACTTCTGTTCTTAAGGAATATGGGGAATTACATAGCACTTTCTAGTTTTCTTTGGCACATAAGAGACTCGGAGACTTTGAGAAACATGTAGCATAGTAAACGTTATGACTAATGCAGTTTTAACAAACTCAGCACCAATTAACAAAGATGTAACTTCAAACTACTCTGCTGTCTCTGTAATACAGACGAGAAATCACAGTAAATCGAAGTATGTGCAGCACTGTACAAGAAAAGGCCTTCACAAAGGAAGGAAGGTCCAATTTCACATAGACAGTTTACTACGGAATAGTATTCACTGTTGCAAATGTGAAAGGTTGCTTTAAAACACTGTTATTGCAACCTACTGTCTACTTCACAAAATGCTTGACAGTATCTCCCCTTTTAGTGTACAGGAACAGCTGTTCGACTCACAGGTGTGACATCTGAAAGTTGGCTTTCGCCAAAGGTACCCTGCAACCAGTGCACCTGCAACACGTTTAAGAGCACTGGAAACTGCTGGATCTCCCTGCAAAACTCACCCTTGGCTTGCTTTGCCTGTTTCACCATGACTGAATTTTTCTCTTTTATAATTATTTTTCCCCTAAGGAAAGTATTTTTGGATTCTCTACCAAGGCGTCCAGCACTGGCCAAGTGCTATTACTCGGAGCAGCCCTACAATAACGAACCCATTTGCTGCACACGGTGAGGGCGGGGGCAAAGAAATACATAAAGAGAGACAAAACCAAAAAGCCTTTAGAAAATCTGCCTAAACCCGGTGCAAAGCCATGACTTCGACTCCTTCTAAGGAGTCCCAAATGCCAGCACAGCCCTAGGCAGCAGCGCGCCCGGCCGCTGGGGCAGGGGCGGCAGGGCTGGGGCTGCGCCAGGCTCCCGGGGCCTCGGCCCGCCCCAAGGCACACGCACACCCCGGCCCCGGGGCACACGCACACCCCGCCCCGAACACACGCACACCCCGGCCCGGGCACACGC
This sequence comes from Leptosomus discolor, assembly GCF_034619465.1. NCBI lineage: Eukaryota > Metazoa > Chordata > Aves > Leptosomiformes > Leptosomidae > Leptosomus > Leptosomus discolor. Next base: position 48,791,933 of record NC_141395.1, on the reverse strand, counting down.
ACACCCTGCCCCGGGCACACGCACACCCCGGCCCGGGCTCCCGAAGCTGCGCCCAGCGCCGCGCCGTTCGGCGGAGCGCCCGGAGCACCGACAACAAGGACACGTGACCAGGCGTATTTAAAAAAAAAAAAAAAAAAAAAAAAAGTAAAAAAAAAGTATAAAATTAAATCCCCCCCAAACCGGCTGCTGTCGGTGTTGCCACGAGCCGGGGCCGCTTGCCGCACCCCCCACGCTCGCCTGCCCGGCGAGGCCGCCCCCGGCGCTGCGCGGGGCTGGGTCACTCGGCCGCCGCCGCCCCCCGGGAACTTACCGGCGAGGCCGCCCCGTCCCGTCCCTCGGCCCCTGGCGGCGCGTTCGCAGCTCAGGGCGGCGGCATCCCCCGGGCCTCCTGCCTCCCCCGCACCCCCTGGCTCCCCGCGGGCGCCCCGGCGCTGGGCTGCGTGACTCGTTTGGCGCGCCCGGCACCGTCTTTACCATATGCTGTCGCGGGAAGGAGGAGGAGGAGAGAGTTTTGTGTGTGGGGGGGGGGGGGGTGGAATTAACTTTGCTCAATGGCGACACAGGGCAGCAGCCTCAGCCCAAGCATCAGATCGATTTACTAAACAAACTCAAATATGGGTGGGGATGTTAAACAGTAACCAGCAGCCTCAATGAAAACTGAAAGCTGCCGCTGCCGACAGCGACTGGCCCTGCGGGCGCCCCGCCACCGGGCGGGCTCGGCACGGCCCCACTGGGCTGCGGCTGGCGGGAGCTGCGGTGCTGCGGCGGGGCTTTGCCCGGCCCCGGTGCCCCCCGGCTGGCTCCGCGGCAGCGCCCCCCGGCAGCCAGGGAGCGGCCGGTGTCTCGGCTGCACCGCGCCGGCCGCCCCGCGCCGGGCTGCAGCTGCTCCGGTGCTACGGGAGGGGAAATACCCCACACACACACCACCACCCCCCCGCCGGCCCGCCCGGCTCTGCCCTTCGCGGGGGCGAGCCCAGCCACCCCGCAGGGCCCGAGGGAACGGCGGTCCCCGGCCGCGGGGCAGTCCCCGCTGCCCCCCCGCCCCCGCCCCTCAGCTCTTCGCGGTGTTTCGTAACCACCGGTTTGCCCAAATCTCAAGGATTCCGCACCGGGTGTCGCTCCCTTGGCTCCGCTGGAGCTGTCAAGGGGAGGGGAAAAAAGCCTCCTTCTTTTTATATAGATAGAAACGGGACCAAATAGGGGGGATGCACTGCATGGGTGTCACATGGGGCACGTGGGTTCCCTGCGCTAGAGACACTTCGTCGGCCTCTTATTATCGGAAAGGTCGTGACACAAGGAAGTATTTATAAAATAAAAATTGTCATTGTCCTCCGACACTGAACATTCACAGACTCGGAACAATAATTAAAGCCTAGCCTATGATATCACCAGCTCACACCCACACCACAGAGGCATCAGGAAGAAAGGAAATAATTCAAGGCAGTGAAGGTGGTGTCTTGTCACTCCAAATATCATCCAGGGGGGCCTCCTTGGTGGCGTGAGAGAAGACTATTTGGCAGAAGTTCCCGTGTAAGAATGACGAAAGTCCCCGTAGGAAGGGACTGCCTGGCCGTGGATGCGTGAACATGCCCGACTCCCATCACCGCACACCCGTGTCAGTGATTTAACGACGCTCTCACAGAAGAGCGGCACAGGAAGGAGATTGGAAAAAAAAATATGAAAAATGTTCTTTTCCTCCAGCCCCTGAAAGCGGCCGGTGATTGATTGGTTTCCTCAGTGAGGAGATCAGCGAGTTTCCTCTACTTTCTTACCAGTGGTACCTTGCCATGCTGCCGTATCTCGTTAAGATGGCCAATTCCTCATTTCCAGAGTTTGCCCCTGGAAATTCTGGATGCAATTTCTAGGGGCTTTCGATTGTCCCTTGGAGGGAACAAAGGCAAATTTGCTTGACAATCCCCCCCCCCCCCCCCCCCCCATTACGAAACATTGATAATCACTGGAAATAATTGCCCAGATAGCCACAAGGAAGGTGTAAACACATCCAAAGTCCTCCGGTGTTATTTCTAAGGTGGTTTTAAAAAGGCCAATAAAAGTTGCCGAGGAAGACTTGTTCCTGAGGAGTTCTTGCCCATCTCCTGCCGCAGATAAAATACTGCAGGCAAGGGCAGCGCTGACAGTGAAATAAACGTTACTGCTGCCGGCTACAGCGCGCCTCGGAGCCATCCGCAGGCGCAAATAGCCGGTTTAAAAAGTCACTGTCTCTTGTTTTTCACCTGTCTGCTGAGAACCTCAGCCACATGCCGTGGGCTACTAACCAGTTTTCTTACATGAATAAAGAGGATCGCTAGGAGTTTCTTTGCTGTTTTAATTATAATAAAGTTGACATGCTAAAGCCATGTAGTCACATGTATCAACTGTATTTCTAGGCTCGCGTCTGGGTGCGAGCAGATTTGATGGAGGGTGGGGGCTCGGGGTGTTTTGATTCCAGTCACTTCAGCGTACACAAACGTTAGTATTATTCTTTCTGCGGGAAAGGTACTGCTTCGTGCCAGAAGCAGATAGGTTGCAGAATAGTAAATGGAATTTCTTTCCTGTGCGGGGAATATTTGCACGTATTTCTCATCACATAAGGCCACGTTTGATTTCACTTTAATGTTACTAGTGGTTTTCATTTCGACTTCAGCGTTTCTTTAAATGTTTTTTGTGAAGTGGTTGCCTCTTTTAGTTATCAACAACGTTTTTGAGGAAGAGTGGGGGGCAGCATAGAGTCCCCTGACGGTCACCTCGCCGCCAGTGCTACCTCTGAAGCAGCATTTTCACGTGTCACCTCCACGATGAAATCGTGCGACCGCCCCAAGTCCCGCAGTAGCTGTGAACTGCCCCGGCGCTCGTGACCGGGAGCCCTTCCCGCATCCCCCGAGGGTGGGGGCTCCCGCCGCCTCCAGTCCTGTCTCCCTCTTTGTTAAGGACGGAGGGCAGCGGCAGCGACTCTTTGCCTGGGATCCCTGAAATCACCAGCTGGGCCATCGGGGGCAGGAGGTGCCCCTTTTGCTCACCATATCTCTCCCTAACTACCTCCCAGGAGACAGGGCTGGGAGACGGTACCGGGGTTAGGGAGGGGAGGAAATCCACGTAGCCTTTTGAAGCGGAGATAACGAATATTTCCAGGCGCTGACCTCAAGGGGGAAGTCCCAGCCAGTATAGTTTCTGTGCCGATTTGGAGAAGCTGCCCTAAGCACTCGGCTGCCGCTGGCTGCGGCCGCAGACACCTGCCAGGCGGCCGCCGGCTCAGCCCCCTCGGCCCCGCCGTGCCCAGCCCGGCTCGCTCCGCAGGACGGCTGCTGGCCACCTCTGCGAGGGGCTGCCCTTCCTCGACCTGCTCCGAGCAGTGTGTGTCTACCCCTCGCCGGGCAGTTTATCTGGGAAGAAAACAAGGGGAGCTGCCTGAGCTGCCTCCGCGGGCTGCGGGGCAGGGGCTAGGGAGGGGAGCCCGGGCCAGGGGACGAGCGGCCGCCCATCGCGGCAACCCGCCCGGTCTCCGCTCGCTTCGTTCCGGTACCATTAACCTGCGGGTGAAGGAACTGTTTGCGTGCCCTCTCTCTCTCCCTTGGGCTGCTTTTTCCCTGTTACTGATCCATCCCTTGTAAATCATTTATGGGGTACTGGGCACTTCTCTCCTCGCAGGAGCTTCCCTTGAAAAACTTTCCCGTCTTCAGGCAAGCGCCTTTTCTTTGTTAACTCAAATAATTGATAATGGACCCCAACGTGCCTTCAAAAACCATCTAAACGGCTGCCGGGAACTATAGTCACTTAGGGTCACGGGGTGCTCCTAGCTTTAAAAGCGCAATACAGGAAACGATCAGGACCAAACCGGTTTAAAGAAACAGCTAGTTTTATGTGGTTACCTGAAACCATAAATGGGAAACGCGATCTAATTTTACAGGTTCTGGTATCGAGCGTTCAGGCTGACTTCTGCAGAGCCCTTTCCCCCTCCTCCTGATCAGAGAGCACCTGGCATTCTGGTACTAACTAATATCTCCGTGTTCTTGCCTCGAAAAACAGAGTGAGAGAGAAAGTGCACCGTTCAAAAGAAAAAGAAAAGCTGTAAACCTCTTAAAACTCTGAATCGTGAGATTACGCCAGCACCACGCGGCTATGAACCGATTTCAAGGGCTGCATTAGAGACTGTTTTCTTTAGAAGTCCCCTGGCTAAACTATTAATTGCCAAGGTTTCATGAAAGATTTGCAGACTTTACAATCATTTATGATCGGTGCAATAAAAACTAAGAGATACGGGCAGACTGGTTCAAGGTGTAATGCAAAGATGTATTAGGTGCCCTTGGCAACTATCTGTGGGTGCTGTTTGTATTCTCCAAACACGCCCTTCGCTGCAATGAACATTTCTGCAAACCGCGGGTTGGGTTGTTCATTTCCAGAGCTCTGAAGGTTCAGACAAAAGAGCTATAGATTTCAGGCAAGGGAATCAAATTATTGGAAACTCATTCTAGTCTCCCCGACGAGTTCAAATGCAGGTGAGATAATCACCCTTCACGAAAAGCAAACTTCGAGGGGAAATATACGTCTTTTCCCCATCGTAAATTAAAAGCGCGCGAGAGAGCAGATTTGAGTATTCAGCGCTGCACTGCTCTCCTGACCTCCATCAAGGCGGAGATCACATTACTGTCCGCCGCAGCAGAAGGCGGAGAGGAACCCCTCGAACCCGAAGAAAGACACCTCCAAGGGTATTGACGGTCCCCCGACGGTATCATATTTAGGAGCCTCCCAAGCCAGCACTCTAGGCGTTTTAAAGATTATCCCCCCTAAAGATCTTTGAAGATTATGCTAATGACTGCAGATTACAAGATTTTCCAGCGAGAGCGGAGAACCAAACCCCGGCCCCGTGGTAATCTCCCGCCTCTCTTTTAAGACGCTTTGCTCCTCGCTCCCCGCGGCCGGTCCCCTCATTAGTAAGGAGGGAGGCGGGGGGTTAGGGGGGGTGGGGGAGGGCTCCTCTCTCTCTAACGGGGCGGGGGGCGCCGGTAGTGCCGGGCCGGGCAGCGCCGCAGGTAGCACGGGCGCCGTTAGAGACCCAGCCGCGCCACCTAGCGGCAACGGGCCGCACCGCCCCACTCCGCGCCGCCGCCTTCTCTCCGCGCCCCCGCCCCCGCCCCCCCCCCAGCAGCCGGCAGAAGGGGGGAGCCGCCGCGGGTCAGGGTGTTACAGACGGGGCGTCGCACGTACCACGGGGGAAGGATCGGCATCCGAAAGGTTTCAGGTTGCCTGAATGCTTCTTTCACAGCCCCCCCCCCCCCCCCCCCCCCCCCATCCTGACCCTTTCACCCCACAAATATTCATCATGTAGATCGATCGCTAAAGAGAGGGTGAGAGCCAGGGTCTCCATCCTGGTCGTTCCTCCTGACCCGTGTCAGTCAACCTACCAACGCCTCCCCCGGAAAAAGCACATCCTCTGGTCATCCAAACAAGGGGTGGGGACACAGCATCACCTCGGAACTTGCCGTGAACATAACGGTAGCGAATGGGTGGAGGTACAAATCATGTTCACCCTGTTTGTTTTTCTGATTAAAAATCCTGCCAGGTTGAAGCAGGAGTAAGGGCTCGGAAGCACAAATGCAGTTACCGGTGTAATGAGAACCAATAAAACGAAAACGATTCCCAGATGGAGATGGTAACTGGGTATTTGGAGGTGCTACTTGGTCTGGCTGCTTAATCCGGGCCACGTACACGGTATGCTTTATGAAAATCATGCTTAATTTCTTTTCCTCTCAAAATACAGTCAAGAGATACATGCATGAACAAAAGATGAAATGAAAAATATTTCATAGTTATTGTAACTACTTCAGCACAACGTTATCTAAAAACACTGGTCGTAGCAGATCAGCTTTGTGTGGGTTTGTTGCTTGGTCTACATTTGTGAAGTGTATTTTTCTGTCATTATTTGCTGCCTTTAACATGGTTCAGAACATATCTCATGCTTATCTATAAAAATGATCAAAACGGTTTATATGCATGGTGGATTCAACGTGAGTACATTATCTGCTAGTTCACATGCTCGGTCCAATGTGGGATGTTCTGAAATGACCTTTACTCAAGTGGAGACTTCTCCCTCTATGTCTGAGTATGCAGCAACTGCCTTTGACTGCCTCCTAGGAGACACAGGTCTTGGGAGATACCTTGGAAACTGTAGGATAGGTGAGCAGAGGACATTGGTCCTGACAGAGATTTAAGCAGTACCAATACGAGAAGACAGCAAAGCTGAGACAGGCTACAGCAGAGGTTGACAGGATGAGCATGCATCTGATATGTAACTTGTACACAAAGTAGTTCCACCTCATTGTTGCGGTGAGGGATGATTGAATTCAAAATGTGGACAGGGCAAAAGAAAATGACCTTTTACTGATAGGTGAGTATAATTCACACTGTGTATAGTGATAAACAGTGTGTATACATTGATATTGACAGTGTAGACATGGGGTATAAAAATAATCTTTTGCTGAAAGTTGGGAATAATTCAATCTCCATGACATCAGCTGATGAAAACTTCTGCAATGTTTTTGGTTGGGCTCTGAAGGTAAAAAGCACCCTGGCATTCTAACGAACCATTCGAACAAATTATGTTTGTCTGGGTTAATAATGATGGTTAAAACTAAGTGGTCTGTCTGGGCTAGTTTCACGTAGATGCAGAGAAGTTGAGACAATTCAACTTTGCCTAAAAGTTTACCAGCTGTTTTTACAGCATTGCAGAATGCATTGTGTTTGGCACTGGATTTAAAGAATTACAGAATAGCTTTGGAGCCCAATTTAGGTGTTAAATTCTTTAAAAGAGTGTTTTTTAAATTATTCCATTTGTAGATTACTACCTTTTCTTTTCAGTGGAGGTACAGACTCATGGCCATACTCATGTTTTTATTGGCTCTTCTTGGTTGCCCCTCACATTCCCTTTAATCCACGCATACCACAACGATTCACAGATCACCAGCTGAAAAATGCTGCTTTAGGAAAACACAAGCCAACTCCTCCCGGCTGATTTCAGTTGAACTGGTTGCACTTCAACTGCTTCAACAGTCAGCTCAGAATCACATGGCTCAGGTCTCCAGCGCAGAAGGGCCAAGTGTTGGCCACAGCAGCTAAGGCTGAAGAGGCCGAGCTGGGTGAGCGCTGAAGAGCCCTGCCAGTCCTGCCCTTGCTCCAAGCACTTCTTCTGAGGTTGTCCACCCCTCGTCTGAAAGCTGCTAGTTCCTGGGATCTCTTACCAGCTATGTCAAGATGATCCACATTAACTTAATGGCATTTTAGTAAGTTTGTCTCAATACCACTATTTAACCTAGCTATAGATATAAACCTCCATGTTTACAATTTCAGTAAGAACCATGTAATAGAACGCAGTCTCCCTAAGTCTAACCTAAAGCCTAACTACACTATGGGCATTTTTTATGTTCTAGAGGATGAACCTAAAGTTGTAATTTATTTAAATATTTTACATAAAACTAAAAGCTTAAGAAAAAAAAAGTGTAAAAGCAAACACCACTTAAGGTTGGTAAGAGATAATATATTTACCTATTAAATAATTTGAAAAATTCAGCCACTAACCCCAGGAAATATGTTGAGATCACCCTAAAAATAACCACACTCCATAAATCATATCACACTATATAAATTAATACTTGTTTTCAGTGTATTTTCTCGTACTGCTTTGTACAAACAAGCATTTTCTTTCAAGGTATGGGAGAGATTGATGCATGTTTTCGCCAGCCTGACAGTAGGATGTTCCAATTAGGTATTCAGACATTTTTTCCCTAAAGAGTTTTTATGTGCGCTTTGATAGCACACTAACATGAGTGAATTTGAGTGTCCACCTTTCCTTGAGAAAAGGAAACAAAAAGATCACTTATGTCAGGATGATGTGTTGGTTAGAAGAAATGGAGGGCATCAAACTCGTTACAAACTAGCTTTTTTAGGAATTACTGGTTTGCCTCTGTAATACAAAAGACATAAACCAAAAGAGGCATGCTGGGAAAGAGTACGTTCAAAGGAAATTCTCTCCCCAGTGTGGAGTACACTGGATCATCTGAGAACCATAGAATCACAGAATCATAGAGTGGTTTGGGTTGGAAAGGAAAGACCATCCAGTTCCAACCCACCTGCCATGGGCAGGGACAACTTCCACTACACCAGGTTGCTCCAAGCCCCATCCAGCCTGGCCTTGAACACTGCCAGGGAGGGGGCAGCCACAGCTTCTCTGGGCAACCTGTGCCAGTGCCTCACCACCCTCATAGTGAAGAATTTCTTCCTCATATCTAATCTAATTTCCCCTTTTTCAGTGTGAAACCTTTACCCCTCATCCTATCACTACCCTCCCTGATCAATAGTCCCTCCCCACCTTTCCTGTAGGCCCTCTTTAAGTACCAGAAAGCCACTATAAGGTCCACCTAGAGCCTTCTCTTCTCCAGCCAGACTGAGCAACCCCAACTCTCTCAACCTGTCCTCACGGGGAGGAGAAAGATGTTCTTGGGGAATAGCTGCTTCTCTGTTGTCTATGCTACCGTCATCACGGTACAGCTGATTTGTCTTTAAGGGATGATCTCTCCCTCTTTCTCTCCCCATCTGTATCAATGTACTACTTCCTCTGCTTTCTCAAAATACTTTGCCAAGTTTTTAGGCTCTCTGTGTTCCAGTTCCTGATTCATGTATCTGGTATAATGGGATATTCCTCATGCTGGGACAAATAGAAGTTCTGGGGAGGAGGTTAGACTCACACAACAAAGGGAAGAGGCCCCAGACTCCCTAAAGATGAAGCTGCGTGCTCTACAAGTCTAGCACGGGAATTCAGATGAGGATAGAACATGTATGTAGGTAGACCTAAGACATATTTTTCAGGTGCTTGTTATGAACCATGTACACTGGATCCTATTTTTCCAGGACCTGTGTTGCATCTGAACTATTGGCGTGCTCTGGATTAATCTTCTGTTATTGTGTTTAAACCTCAGGGCTGGAGATTTACACTATGAAGTGAATTTCAGACTTGCTTCTCTACTCGAGTGCTACTTCCTGATACCTTTCATCACACAGTGTTGGACGAAACAGGGAGGCAATTCAGAAATGTGAATCTTAAATGAGGCCCATGACTGAGGAAAATCTCAGGTGAAGCTTCTTGAGAAATCTCACTTTCAAAAAGTCTCTTATCCTGACTTGTGAATGAACAAAAGTGACCAAATCGAGTTACCAGACTGAGCAGGCTGGCAAAAGAAACCCTTTCAAGGGAAGAACAGCTATTTACGTGTTTTAGAGTTACTGTCATAGTTCAAACAGGTGAATTTACATTAATTCAGTCATATTAGAGTTTCATCTTTTTTGTTGACACTTGAATCTATGTCAAGTAAAATGTATAGCTGAAATACATTTATGCAGCCCTCTTGTGGGCCTTAATTACAACAGTTGTGCTGGTCACAGAGGCAGAACATTTCTATTTGCATATAGCTACTGTAGGAGTAAACTCTTTCAGTAGACAAATCTCCTTTCCCTGCTTTCATTCAGTCCCTGATTATACATTTAATGCTTCATGGAAGGAAACTTAGAGAAGAAAATATGCCTTTTCTTAATTTCATTCCTTTGCATGTAACAATTTCAACAATTTGATGTCCAACTCTCTACAGTGGTTTCTGTGGCTTATATGTTGTGAGAGTGCGCAAAATGTAAACTCTATTTTATTTCTCTGTAAATGTCAGGAGAGTATAAATCAATAATAGAGTGGTAACTGTGCAATTAACTCATGTCACCCCTGTACCTTCACATTAGCATCACTGAGAATGGTATTACCCTTTCAGTGACCTCAGTAAAAGCAATAACATCCTTTTCTGCTGAAGTTAATTTTTGTAAGTGAATTTAACGCTCCTGAAAAGTGATAGATTGACAATCCTGTAAAGTGAAGTTTCTTATTTGGTCACTGACTAGGTACTGTACGGATAGTATGTAATTCCACAAATTATCTAGTGATCCAACCCTGTCCCAGAAGGATAAGAGTGAAGCCTGGTACTTCTTTCACCCATTTCATTGAGGCATCACAATTTAGATACCAGTTGTCAGGGTAGTTTCTGATGGAGATGCTGTCAATTAGGAAGCGGAGTTGGAATTCCAATTCATTTTTGGCAAGCAACCACACATTACTGTAATCAGTATTGACAGGAGGTAGGCGGCCACCGCAGACCTGCAAGTAAAGGCCATGTATCCTGTTACCAATCCCCTAAGCTGTTTCATTTGCAAAATGGCATCAAATAGCAGCTCAAAAGGCATCAGGAAATCCTTGAAATGACTAAGGAAGTTGAATGCAGCGTAATAAGCTTCTGCCAAACTTGTAGTAAGATTTCGAAAGCTTTATACTTGCTTGGGAAAATGGAGACAATCCAGGAAATGAGCAAGTGGAAGATAATTTCATTATGATTACAAGTATATTTTAAAGTATGAATTTTACACCATAGTATAATACTAATCAAGTCTGTTTATATTTACCAGAAGTCTGAAAGGTAATGGCACTCTGGGCCTTGAGAATGCAGCTTTTCGTTCGGTTTTCCCCTCTGCCATGGATCTCAACCAAAGACAGAAATGCCTCTGTGCCCCTCTCTTGCCTGTAAGGAAAATATGCAAATACTTCCCTGTCTCAGAGTGGTGTAGGGTACAGACAAATCCAGAGAGAGATAAGGAACTGTGGCAACAAGGGAATCAGATATGAAGCTGAGGCAAGGCTGTGGCAGGATTCACCCTTTAATTGTTGAAGGGTCTTTCTTTCCTCAGATGTGGCTGCAGGGAAATGTTTGAAGGGAAATTAGTTAAAATGGCATCTGATCTCTTTATAGGTGTGCTTCTGTATTCCTATGTGAACATGGAGCTGTTCTCATTGAAGTCCAGAGGAGAAGAATAGAAGAACCTGAGCTGCGTCTATGATAGTGATCTGCTCTGTGTGAGAGGTTCTTGTTTGGGTAACAGCTTGCCTTCTCTCTGTGCTTGGGTTGATGTGTACACACTCTAGTGCAGCAAGGACAATTTCAAAGTAGTTTCCTTCTCAGTGATGGTGTCCTGCCAGGCTACCATCACCTGTGCCCCACTTGCAGCATGGACATGAGGATCCCCAGGAGTTTGCATTTGCTGCATGCAGGGAATTTTGTCAGCAGCAGCAAGGCCATTTGGGGTGTTGGTAGAGAGATCTGCGTTGCACTGCCTTTTAAGTGTAGATGGATGGACACATGTAAGACTGGCAACCAACGTGTTCTTGACTGCCAGTACATGTGTAATGTGGCCGTACAGCCCTAAAACCATAGCAGACTGCACCAAACTTCCCTTTTGTACTCCATTAGTCAGTGATGTAGTTGCAACCAGGAAAGGGTTGCAACTTTTGCAACCTCTGCTTTCTGCCCCAAGTGAAGAGTTTTGCCATAAACATTATCCTCTGCTTTCTGGGGAAGGTGAGGGGTTTGTCTCTCATTTCAGTCTTTTCTGAAAAAAAGGTACAACCAACGCAATTTTTAGCAGGAGCAAGTTTAAGGTCTTGGACTATATACTAAGGGTTCTGGGTAAGACAGGAGACAACAGTCCTACCTCTTTTCCTGTGGTTTTATGGGAAGGAAAACTGAGACGTTAGGCTGCAAATGAGCTACAGTGCTATCTATGCTTTCTATACCATGCATGCCTAATCTAGACAGTGAAGTGACAAGAGCTAGAGGGTATATTGGGCATACTGCACATAGTCAGAAGTACCTATAGTATTCTCATCATATGCAAGTCTTACTATTTTTTTTTACAGTGAACTGTTCTTTGCAGCACTCTTAGGACTGATTCTTGTCTTTTGAAATGTGACAGGAGTTAAGTATTTGGATGACAGGATGATGAGATTTTTTAGAACGTTTCAGGGACTTAGATCTTTCATTAAATGTATTGGAAGATGTGTTTCCAACCCATGAGATAATTTTAAAAAGATTTCACCTTTGGCTTAGCGTGATGTTCTTTTATCTGTGGTAAATACAGTTACCTTGATTGCAGAATGCTGTTGGGCCAGATTACATCGATGTTTTTCCTGTGGAATGCTCATCTGGTCTTCCTTCAGGACATTTGCATATGTGGCATCTCTTCTTACATCTAAATCCAACCACTCCTCAGTGTGCCATCTCGTTAATTGTACGCTGGAAAAAAGAAAAGGAGAACACTGTGACCTGTGAATGTGTAGTGCTTAGTGAGAACCTAGGAAATTATTCAATGAATTAAATCACCTTAGATATTTCTTTCACATTCTTGAATAGCCCACAAGATCCCATGTGCCTGTAGAAATTGCTATAGAGCTCAGGTGGTCCCTCATTAGCTATAATGTCATTTAATTTCTTCCATCTTTATACTGGATGTACATTCTAATAAAGCTTGATGGCATAATTCTCGGTGGCCATAATTAACAAACAAGGCAGAGGTAGGACAAGAACCCACATTCATGAGTGCAGAAGAGATCCATGTCAGTGGCAGGCACCGCAGTGTTTACCCAGTGGCAAGATAGTGAACTCAGCTGTCATTTGCAGTACACCCTGCAGGGACAAAGGTAGTGCTAATTAGAACTCAGTATGCACAAAAGGGTCATTCCTAATGAACGTGTACTGATAAGCCATTTAGATTTGTCTCTTGCATCTTCAGATGCATTAAAAGTAACTTTCATGAGAGATTTCTCTTCCCAGGAATGGTTGTCAATTTTCCTGAAGGATTTCAGACAGTACCATCACTTTCTGTGTGGAACTGCACAGTGTCAGGCAGAGCATGCTGGAGTAGGAAGTGTCTATTAAAAATATTGTCATTTTGCAAAAAAAAGATTCAGCCCGAGTTTCTGAGTGATGTTGTCAGGAAGTACTCTGGCAGGAGAAGAGCTCCTCCTTTCTTTCTGGCTGGTCATGGGGGTTGGAAGAGACGACCTCTGGAGGTCTTTACCAACCTAACACACCCTATGAGTCTATGATAATTTCTGCATTTCTGTGAAGGACATCTAATATGCTAAGTGAGCAGAAATGAGCTAATTTAATAAGAAATGTAATGCTTCCAAAGTCAACACTAAAATTCCTCTTGTGTTCAAGGGAAAAAGAAAACAACTTTTATTTGTGGCGGAATGTGAATGTTTTGCACTGAATACACTACAGAATGTATGGGCAAACATTACCATACAATTATAACGATTGTTCATCATAACTCCCTCCTGACACGTACTGACAACCACAAGCATGCTTTAACTTACAAATACTTGCTCTGGTTTAGCACTAGGTCGTATTACAGCCAAAGAATCGTGTTACGTCTGTCTTTATATTTTTTGCTATGGGTTTGAATCTGTCCACAGAGCAAGACCAGACCTGAGACTTGCAGCATGTTCTTGGCCCCCATGTGCCAGGGTGTGCCTGGTGTGTTTGCGTGGGGTAGAGCTGCCAGGCTGCTCAGCATAACCCTTTTTCAGAGCAGTCTGGATGTAGTTGTGGGCTTCAGAGACCCTGTGCAATTGAGAAGGCCAGAAATCTTTATTTGGCTTTGAATACTAATTAGGGGTATCAGCATATCAACTGGTGTTATTTACATGACCAAACGGAGTTAGGCACCTGACTGCTAACAAAATTCGATGTATTCACTCAACACCTGAAAGAGCCTTTGAAAATCCTAGCTGTGTGCCCCAGCGTCTGCTCCATACTGATGAGTGTGCTATGAAAATCTAGACAAGGATACAGGTTAACAAGAATAACCGAAGCTGTGAAATGAGCTGGCTTACTACGGTTTTCAGTGTTACCTCCAGAATTGCAGGTTTCGGCTTTGCAGAAATAGCGTGCACCCCGAAAACATTTTCCCTGTTAAAGGAGAGCTGTGAAGTCATTTGTCAAATCGGGAGTAATGTTTTGAAGTTGATCACTTGCATTTCTCGCAGTAAACACTAGATGGCCATGTGGCCTTTTTCTTCTTGCCTTGTTAAAACTTAATTATTAAAAAGCCCCTGTGGTGTTCTTGATAACTGTAAACAATAACACATGAGGAAATTTCTCTAGAAAAATTAGCCCATGTTAGACTGATTGCATTAGGGTCAGAATCACACAATTGTATATAGTACATGATAACTACACGCTGTGTTCTATATGAGAAGTAGTAAAAAATAATTTTGAAAAAAATCTTTTTATGAAGAAAAGAAAAATCTCTGATAACAGTTCCGAAGTAACCCTTCAAGGTACATTTTGGTGTTGCAACATATCTCATTTTCATTAAGGAAGATTACTTGATGGTATGGGTGAATGTTCACATACCTATATATAGCTAATCCCCAAATTAAGAGGCATTTCATAGCTACCAGTCTGTGAGAAGATCTGAATTCTATGAATAATTTGCATTCTCAAAGCATAGGCGTCTTTGAAAACAAAAGTTACATTAAGAAAAAGAGTTCAGCATCCTCATACTTGTTGCTCTAGGATGAGGTTTGCTTTATCCTTTTTGTAATGCATACCTTTTTGTCTGCAACTGTAACTTCTTAAGACTGATTTTTAAAACTTGAATCATTAAAAAGAATTTGATAGAAATTATCCTCCTCCTCACATTTCTGCAGAAGTATTAAAGTATTCTTTCATTGAAAAGGCAATATTGTTACAAAACTCCTAGTAACATTATAGAATGCTAGTCCTTCTGGTTTTAACAAGGCCTTTGACTTCTACAGGTTGAATACAGATTTACAGATTCTTTTTTCATCTCATGCTTTCATTGTCTTTGATAGAAGTGATAGAAATAGTCCGTCATCTGGTTTTGGTTCATTTTAGAGTAAGAGGGAACCTTTGTGAAAACAGTAGATCAATTTCCCACAGAACTCATAGACCTTAAATGCAGAAAGGATAAAAAAAAAGCCTTATATATAAATAGGAACTATCTGATAAGTTATAAAATAGCATTTATCTATAGAATTATGTATTAACATTCTCTTTCTCTCTTACAATAGGCATTCAAAAAAGTAAGAACACACTATTCACAGAAAACCTACTGTAGACTCGGACTGGGATGGCATGATGAATTTCTTTGATGTTCTTTACACTACTGCACATTCCAGAGTTGTTTAATAATGTAAATTATTAAGTTCTCTGAAATTCTCTTCAAAAAGTTATCCCTGCTTCTGCAGAAGATGTGTACACCTTTCATGACTTCTTTGGCTGCAAGTCAGTTTAGATAGATGTTTATTGCTGAAGTAAGATAAAGCCTGGCATTACTACGTGGGATTAAAAA
Source organism: Leptosomus discolor (assembly GCF_034619465.1). Classification (NCBI taxonomy): domain Eukaryota; kingdom Metazoa; phylum Chordata; class Aves; order Leptosomiformes; family Leptosomidae; genus Leptosomus; species Leptosomus discolor. The sequence continues at coordinate 48,776,696 of NC_141395.1, read as the reverse complement.
TGAATTTCTTTCTTAGGACACTACTGGATACTTGTACTAAATGTCATTAAGATGTGAGATCTTTATGTTCTGCCCAAAGATTTGAGATGTATATTTAAAGCAGTTTTCTGGATTTTAGGCAGATGGCTTGTTCTTCATTCATGTTAGCCTTGAGTGGCAAATCTTTATTGACCATAAATTTCTGGCACTCTTATAGTGCAGCTGCTTCGCGTTTAATATTTGGATGGCAGAATGCTCAATCGTATTGAAAGCCAAGGAATTGGATTTGAGTTTAATGCACTGCTTATTACTCTCAAAGAGCTATTTATTTCAGCGGGGATCAAGTATGTATGAAGCCTGTTATACCAAACAGATGAGCAGTTCTCTGCTGCAGATAGGATAAATCCTTGTTTTAAAATCTTCAGGGCATGTACAGTGCTAGCCCAGGTAGTTCCTATTACCTTCTAATGGGTAGGTCTGGGCTCTTGTATTTTGCTTGTTCTCAAAATGTGTTTGGCAGCTGAGAGCAGCTTTCAGTCAGACTCCAATGTACTTTAGCAGGCAAACCTAACCTGGTCCTCCTTCAGTGCTGACCCTGCTTACAGCAGGAGGCTGGCCTAGATGGCCTCCTAAAGTCCCTCCAACCTGAGTTACTCTCTGATTCAGGAATTTAATTTGTGTTCCTGAAAAACATTTTGAGACTTTTTAATGACTTCTTACCAGTTCCTGACTTTTTAAACTGTCTAATATTTTTTGCCTGTTCTGGGAGAAAGCAGAAGTTATAGTTGTTTCAGTTTCCAAACTATGAAGTTGATCTCTAAGCCTACATTTATGCTATGGAATAAAATAGGGCTGAAGCATGGAGTTGAGTACTGGATCACAACTGTCCTTGCAATTTGTTTTTTAGTAAACTCATTAGTCCCTCCCAACTAGGGCTTTGCCTTCCACCTAACACACAAATGCCTGGATCTTCTTGCACAGGTGGCTATTCCCAATAGGCCATTCCCAAAAGGCAGAGTAGGTGTAGCCATCCTGTCCCTGGAGAAGAAGAGGATTTTCCATGGAGATGTGAGCTGGTCAATGTGACTTCTCTTCAGGGCTGAGCTTCCCTTGGGCTAATTTGTCTATGAGGATAGATATATTCTCATGCTCTGAGGATCATAGTGAAATGTCTGCTGACCTCAGAGCAGGCACCAGACTCGATTGCAAGTGCAAGGTTATTTGCAGACATAAACTTGTGGGAGATTGTAGGCAGAGTATCTCTGATAGAGAAGTAGTGGGTCTTGGGGGAGTCAGAAACTTGACTAAGCATGCAGACTTTTCTACTGCTGGGCACTTTGTTCAACAGTGCTAAGAGCTGTGTGGAAGTTAAGGATGTTTGATAACATAGAAATAAGCTTAACCAACAGACATTTCTCCCTGCAAAGGTTACCAATTGAACATAACAACTTCAATGGTTGCTTAATTTTTTTCAGCAGGTGACCTCAGTAAAGGTGGACTGTGCTAGAACCTTACCAGAGCCATTGTTACTAAATCTGGTCTCTGATTGCTCTGTTAGAACAGCTGTTTCCATGGCTGGTTTTTGTTGCTTGAGGAGGAAACCCTCTAACGAGCAGTGACAAGTCCTATGCAGTCAAATATATTGACTGCTAGATGGTAGAATTGACTGCTTGTTTGCTTACAACATCATAACTTTTCTAGCTTTATATTCTTTGGGTAGCTTGCCAGAGGGATCAGTATTTGTAAAGAAGTTTTCCAGATACCTCCTTGTGGGTTAAAGTTCTTAAGGACCTTTGGAAAGGCACCAGCATGTCCAGCAGCATTCTGTAGGGTAATATCGGCAAGTCCTTGGTTTATCTCCTATATTGGAAAGGGTACTGAAAATATAAAGGATGTCTGACAGTTTGACATGTTTTAATAAGTTGTTTATAGACTTGACTTTGACAGAAATTATTTACTGGAACCTTCATGTTCTTGATATTTATAGTATTTGAATTTATTTGCAGCAGCTTGAGAGTTTCTTGATTTGCAGAATCAATAGGTGGAAGGTTATGCTGACTTTGCAGAGTTGATGGCCTTTGCAATGTCTTGCTCTGATCTTTATCAGCAAGTTTTGTTACAGTCATATTCCTCTTTGGCTCAGACTCCTCTTTTTGGTGACCCACAGGAAGGAAATGAAGCCTAATACAAGGCTTCAGAAGAAACAGGAGTCAAAATGTGTTTTTTGTTGATATCCTCAAAATGTTTTTAATCTGCATTTTCCACTTACCTAGCAATCAGAACTTGTAAACTGGCAGAAATGGCAGCTTTTGGCACTGGCTTTGTAGTAAATTGTTTAATTTCTAAGAACAGTCAGGCTGGGTGTAGAACAGAAGACTTCCTAGTCCCATAGGCTCGAAGTCGGACCAGGGGAGAGAATGGAAACAGATCATGTATAGAGAAACACACAAGATAAAGTAAAATTATAGCACACTTTCCAGGTGCTAACCTAAAATATTCCTTGGCTGGCATCAAAATAACCAGGTACTGTTTTTCTGGAGAGGCCCGGAAAGATACTTCTTCTTCAGCAGTTTTGTGTACAAAGGAAGCTTTTCAAATCACTGACACTGTAGTAGGATGGTTTAATAAACTTACAGTGTTGTAGCCATTGATTCCACATGGAATATCTTGCAGGTGCTCCCTGCATGGATGTCACAGGTTATAAGCACAATCATATTTAATTCCATAAAATTACTTGGGCAGATTTCCCGAGCTTGTAATTTATTTGTTTCACAACTCTCTAGTGCAGATGGCACTTGGTGGTAGTAGAATATATATGCTCATCCTGAAGTGGCAGCCTTCTACCCCAGTTGAGTTTTCTGAAACACTGGGAAACCAATGTTTTTATGATCACTGACACCTCACATTTGCATTTTATTTGCACTTTTTTTAGTGTCTTACCATATGGTCCATATTCCACTTCAGGATCCATTGTGACATATTTATTATGCTGTCCTAGCTGACAGACTCTGAGAATTTTCCACTGTTATCAATTATCTATGTTAAAACCACGTAGCTCAAAATCACTGGGCACACAAGACGTCTTACGGATATTTCTGGTAAACATTACACCACTTCAGTAGTGATGAGGCCAGCTGAAAATTCAAAGCTGATAGGTTAAAAACGGAGATATAACTAAACAAACACAGTCTTCCATCTAAAAAATAGAAAGATAAGAATTCCATACTGTTGTGTGAAGACAGGGAAATAAATCTCTTGCTTCAGAAATCCATCCCTGTCTGTTTTACATTCTTCTAGTGCAAGCTGATATAGTACAACACATCTACTTTCCCACTGCCTTTTGTGTTTGTATACGGGATTTTACTTTTGCTGTACAAAAAAAAGATTTTAAATGGTAAATGATCCTGAGGAAGCCAAGTTTTACATAAATAAGAAAAATCATCTGCCTCAGTGTTGCCTAAACTGATGGTGACAGGTTTGAACAAGCCAGTATGGCAAACCCATATTCATGTGATTATACAACCTGAAAGGATCTAGCCATAACTATCATATTAGTAAAGAGGTTGGGAAACTTCTTTTTGCTTAATGTGTGTCCAAACTCCTATATACATTAACGTAATTCTTGATACTCTGAAACGTTCAAGGTATGATTTGACTCAGCTTTCCCAGTTAAATACTCAATCTTTATCAGATTAACTCTCAAACTAGTTCTGAGATCTTACGATACTGTCTGCTTTGCTTTATCGATTACTGCTTGTGTGCCTTAAAATCTCAGAAGTAAACAGGATTTTCCTTCTGCACCAACCAAGAGTCATCTGAGGATATGTGCCACAGCGTGCACTGTTGTCCCAGAGAAGGCTCTGTGTTGGGCAGAGCTGGCAGACAACTATTTATTTTTAATTGCACGCTACCAGCTAGTTAGTACAAACATTGAATGACAATATGTTGTCATCTTTTGTTCATCCAAAGACTACAAAATAACACAAGGAATTAAAAAAAAATTCTACTATGTACTGAGTCATATTTTATTATATCAGCATGGAAATTCTCTGCATCCAGGTTATATTTCCCTGTTAAATGTTTAATTTTAAAATTAGTCAGTTTTATGCTCTATTGCTGTTTGTAGTATTCAGCTTCAAAAATACAGAAGTTTATCTTGTTATTTTTTAGAGGTCATGATGTTTGTCAGTTATAGGCATTTAAAAGCTAGAAACTCCAGCTTTTCCCAAAGAAAAAGTAGCAAAATAGCAAAAACACCTGTGGCAAACTAAGGTCCAACAGACTGTAATCATATATCAATGTAAGCTCATACCTAGCCATTTCTAGCAGGAAGTATATAGATGCAAAATAAGGAACAAAGTAGCACTGGAAAGAAATATTGGTATGGAATTTACTAGTTATTCAAACATTTACGATAAAATTTCCATCTCCCTCCTGTCAGACTAAAATAACCTGCAGTTTTGGAGCATGATTTTTAATCTTAATTATTTTCTTGGTCCACTTCACAAAGCAGCCTCACGAACAATTCTGTGGGCATAACTAATACAGCACACTGAGATACAGGGTAGGAAAATGTAGTCAGAGACAAAGGGAACGGGGATGAGAGCTTTTAAAGTATGCATCTCCTGTAATAACACGTACTGGAGTGCTTGAACATACTTTGTTCAAGAGCCTTACAAACTATAGAATCACAGAATCGTAGAATGGTTTGGGTTGGAAGGGACCTTAAGGACCGTCTAGTTCCAATCCTCCTGCCATGGCCAGGGACACCTTCCACTAGAGCAGATTGCTCCAAGCCCCCCATCCAACCTGGCCTTGAACACTCTCAAGGGAGAAATCCACAGCTTCTCTGGGCAACCTGTGCCAGTGCCTCACTACCTTCACAGTAAAGAATTTCTTCCTAAGGTCTAATGGAAATCTCCCATCTTTCAGTGTGAAACTTACCTCTTGTCCTATCACTACACTCCTTGATAAAAGGTCCCTCCCCACCTTTTCTGTAGCCCTCTTTAGGTACTGGAAGGCCGCTGTAAGGTCTCCCTGGAGCCTTCTCTTCTCCAGGCTGAACAACCCCAACTCTCTCAGCCTGTCCTCACAGGGTAGGTGCTCCAGCCCCCTGATCATATGCATGGTATTACAGGTTAAGCTGCTTCTGGAGTAAATAATACTCTTTAAGAAAAAGAGCTTGTACTAATAAACATGAGCATCACCATCCTCAATCACAGATACATAGACCATGATGTTGTATCCTCTCTGTAACAGACAGAAAACACTGACACAGACCTTCTTCCACTGGTTGCAATGACTCTGGTACGTCAAAGCAGCTCTTTTACGTTCACAGGGAAGATGTCTGTCTCAGAGAATGCCGAGCTGTCATTTTCCTAGTGGAATGTCCTTAGGATGTGCAAGCTGTTTCCACCTATTAAGAAGATTTTGGCACAAAATCCCTTTACAGTCCCCAAGACATTTGACAGACAGAATAGGGAGTTTTGGTATTACGGAAGGTGCTGTGACCAAGACTGAGAAACTCATAGACTACTGACACATGGACTGAAAAGACCTTGCATTGTACACCTTATCCACTCTATCCTACCATGATGTTTTTCTAGGAAATAAGCTTTTTATAACACTTTTTTCTTGAAAGATCCTCCCCTGGACTTTTCTGCTATGACTTTTGGCATTAAAAGGAAACTACATTCATTATTTATACTGAATTTATAAATTACTATTTATGCCAAACTATTTTGGCAATAAATCTCTGTCATGGGGCAAATAAAACATTTGCTGTTGCCTGGGACTGAGGACCGAGTAAGAAGAGTATGCTGGTGTGTCAGCTCACCAGTAGGGAAAGGGCTATATGCCTACGGATTTGAGGCAGAAGAAGACTAAGAGTCCTGTTGCGGAGAAGTAAGAGACTTTTACAGAAAGGCATGGCTGTTTCAAACATTTCTGAAAATGTCGTAATCCCCATAAGAACAGGTTTGAAGAAAGGGAGTGGGAAAGATCTTATGTTGCAGGGGATGATCTCTGCATTTTTTATCGTAACATTTGCTTTGCTGTCGCTCATATCACTAACTGTTACACTTTGCAGGAATGCATTCATGATGAGTAACAGAATATGACTGCATTTCTGTTGCCTTGGGTACTCATACATTCTTAACTCCTTTATAGGCCAATCAGCCTGTTTGAGCCTTTGATGTTGCCATACAGTAACCTGATTTTGTATTTATGACCTCAGCTGACCTGTTCTTCCATGCATTGTGTCTTCATTCTTTCTAAAATGTTCCCTCTCTTACTGCCATCTCTGAGCTCCTGGCAGGCAGTATTTTAGAGATCTTGTGTCAGTGGGTGGGCATAGACCATCACACTCAACAGTTACCAATTCACCTACCCTTCTAGAAAGTGGTCTGGTCCTTTTTTGAAGCTGTTTATAATTTTGGCCTCCACAACATCCCGTGGTATTGAGTTTCATGCTTTATGCAAGCATTTCCCTTTGATGGTAAAATCGTTTCTTTGCATGCAGCTTCCTCTTGTCACCTGTTTCACTTGCCTGTGAAAGTTTTAGTCATCATTCATTTTTATGGACCTCTATCACAGCCTTCCTCCACTGTCTTTTCCAAGCTGAAGAGTCCTAGTTTATGTAATTTCTGTTCAGCTGGTTGACAGTACTGATTATCTTTTCTTTCTAGTTTTTCTAGTTCTGCTGGAACCTGTTGACAATGGGCATACTATTCAAGACATTAGTCCAATGCAGACCTAAAGAGTGGTGTAAGAATATTCTTTGTTATATTCCTGTTTTTAAGAGTTGATGAAGAACTCAGTTACACAACTTTCATGATAAGACAACCTTAAAACTCTCATCAGCTGAAGAACACTTAGATGTATTTTCCCCTTCCAGTAGGGATTCAGATTTATTCTTTTGCAAACTGCCTTGATTAATTACATTATCTCTGCTCAAAAGGATGTTTTTGTGCCTCTTCCAAAACTCGTTTTCAGTTTCATAAGCCAAACTTCTTAAGCATGATGGATGATTCCACAGGGATTGGTCAATCTACCCTGTTATTTTAAAACTCGCCTTTAAATTTAGTCCAATTTCATATCAATTCTAGAAAATTGGTATGGCAGGTTTTTCATAGGATTTTGTCTTTTAATTGCTTTCATGCTACCCAAAATTAATTTCAAGAAACGTCAGTGTTTTTTTCATACTGCAAAATAAATCAGCCTTTTGGTAGTTTTACTGTATTTTATTCCAGAAATGTCCAGAGCTACAATTATCTCTTAGAAAGCTGGTAAAGCTAGGATAAAGGTTCTTCAGCCTCGATATGAAGGCCCTTTAACTCTTAGCCATACCACTTTCAGGCAAACAAATCTTCCCTAGCAGCCCAGCCTGCAGTGACCTACGGTAGTGTTTAGATAGATGTGCCTCCCAAACATTGAAGCATTACAATGGAACCTCCTCTACAAGGTCTGCAAAATGTTATGCTCTCAGGCACAGGCACGTTCAAAGCAGAACTTTTATTACCCCCGGTATCTAAAAATAATCACAACCTGGACAATGACCATCGCGTCTAATCCCACTCTGAGAGAGCAAACTCTCAAGATGCAGAGGACTCTGGGGCAGGTAAAATGAGCCCCTCGACCTTCTCACAAAAATACTAATGCATAAAGACAGAAAATTTTGACCTTGCACTCATTCAAAACTGCTGCAGTAGATCTGTGGCTGTTTTAATTAATGGGCTTACTGGGTCTTAGCATGTGAAATGACAAGCAGAATGTAATTTGTTGGGTCTAAAACCTGGAGGTAGTTTCATCTCATTTTTTTTAAAAAGAGTAGACCTAGTTTAGTCTAGTATTTTTTTTAAAAATGCCAGCTATTTCATTTGATCATGTGTTATTTTGGGGAGATTTGGATATAACTTTCACAGTCAGTCAACTAGATCTGAATTCATTTTACCTAAAGACTTACGATCACTCAGCACAATATCCAGTTGGGAGCAGCAAGAATTACTAAAAATATCCAGTAAAGCAAAAGCTCCCATTCCTTCAAGAATAGAGCAAAAAAGACACTTAAGCTAACATTTGACCCACTTGCACTTATCTAAAAATATTAAATACAGAAACACTACAAATAAAAATGGAGTTAAAAATATGGATATGTGTATATAGGAAATTAATGAAATGCATTTTTAAAGCACATGAGCGTAAACAAAGAAAAAACACCAGCAGATAAGCTCCACACATTTTAAACAAGTCCTCAAGAAGTTAAGAAAGTGTATTCAGTGTTTCAGTTTCTGGTTTATTTTTTCATAGTGTAACTGACCTATAGGGAATTCCCGGGGGATGAAATAGATTCTGCTGCACTTGTTGTTTCTTTCATAATCAGGAAAAGAAGCATTATAAAATGCCATAACCCTGGCCTCAGACTGCTCAGAAGTTTGCTGCTCTAATTAAAAAGTGAATGTTCCCAATGTTTTGCCAAATAAATCTCTTTTATAACAAATAACCTTTTGATGGGGAAACCACACTGTTTGGACACCAAAAAGTAATTTTAAGGCTTATCTTGAGTCTGTGCCATGGTAAATACAGGCTAGAGCTTCTTGCCTTTCCTCTCTTTACTGAGGAATCAAACCAGACGTATTTCAGCAACCAGCTTGTACAAATATTCTACTGTAAATGTAACTACAGTTTGGAGTGACAAATTCTCTTCTAATGACATTTTTAGAAGGATTACACACACTCCTGCATTAGGGCAGTGGTTCTATAGGATAATGCTGTGGCACTTTTTCTATTATTAACATAAATTTGCACTGCTATTGTTTAACTGTCACAGAAAAACTCCTTTTGGACTGACTTTTTTTGGCCTTATTCTTAGGTTTTTTTTCTTACTTTTTTTTTTAAGTTGGAGGTTATTCAGGCAAGATACATTCGAACTGAGGAGTTCAGAGAGCTCAGAAAACTCAGTAACTATAATACAATTTGGAGACATACAAAATGTAGATGTTGATAGTTACGGACTCAGTCCCACTCTTACTAATACTAATTCAACAGTCACTTAAATGCAGTGTCAGTCTGTAAACAGAACTGTCTTTACTAGAGCACCCACAGGCAATATACTAAATGTGGGAGAAGCCATAGCATCCCAACTTGCCAACCTTGTTAAGGTACACCTATAGATGCAGAGAGAGAGAGAGAGAAAATCATAGAATCACAGAATCATAGAATAGTTTGGGTCGGAAGGGACCTTTAAAGGCCATCTAGTCCAACTCCCCTGCAGTGAGCAAGGACATCTCTAGCTGGATCAGGTTGCTCAGAGCCCCGTCCAACCTGACCTTGAATGTTTCCAGGAATGGGGCTTCTACTGCCTCTCTGGGCAGCCTGTGCCAGTGTTTCACTAACCTCATTGCAAAAAATTTCTTCTTTATACCTAGTCTAAATCTACCCTCTTTTAGTTCAAAACTGTTACTCCTTGTCCTATTGCAACAGGCCTTGCTGAAAAGATGGCCCCCATCTTTCTTATAGGCCTCCTTTACATACTGAAAGGCTGCTACAAGGTCTTCCTGGAGCCTTCACTTCTCCAGGCTGAACAACCCCAACTCTCTCAGCCTGTCCTCAGTAATGGGTAATAGTCTGAGGGCTGTACCAAGCTAGAGAGTTTCCTAGTGATGTCCTTAACCCAGGCCCCAGGGAGGCAGCAGACTTCCCTAAGAAGAGGGTCTGACTGGCATATTAGACACTTTGTTACCCTCAGAAGGGAATCTCCTACAACTATAACATGTCCACCTAATTATAACTGCTGTAGGTGGACTGTCATCCATATCGTCCATATCGCCTTCCACATCCAGAGCCTCGTACCTGTTGTACAGAGGCACCTGGGGCGGTAAGGTGGGCAAGGAGGGGGTACACTGGCCACCCTGAGCATGGACTTGCCTCCATTCACCCGTTTCCTTAAGCTTAGCAGGGGGAGGATACAGGGTCCCCTTGACCTTGTTTTCTCCTGGTGAGTGTTCCTGTTTCTGTCTCAGGGAAGGCAGAGCATGGCTCCACTAGTCTAGCTCTTTCTCAGCCTCTCTGATGCTCCTTAACCTTTCTGCTTCCTCCAGTAGCTCTGCCACCAGGCTGAGCAGATCGTCCACCCACTCACACCGCACGCAGCTGCCCTCACCACTGCCACCTGTCACCAGAGACAGGCTCCGGCACCCCCTGCAGCTCGAGACCTGGACGGCTGCGTGTTTTCATGGGAGCTCTGTCTGGGTTGCCACATTCATTCTGGCGAGCTCAGAGGACAGGGCCTTCTGCCGGACGGATACCACAGCGAGGCTCCTTCTGAGAGGGGGATGACCACCAATGGAACTCACCTCTTGAGCTGGTCGGGTGACAGCGCCCTCCCTGTGTGACCTGCGGCACAAGCTGCTGCCCCAGGCCCCGCTGCCATCCATTTATAGGTGTGGCAGGGGTCATGGTTGCCCTGGTAACACCCAGCCTAAGCCATATAGATGTAGGCCTCAGATAGATATAGGGCTTTCCTCCACAGTCCTTCGGTCCTTTCCATCAGCTTTGAAGTACCTGTCAAAGTATGCCCAACTAAGTCTAATTCCATGTGAGGTAAGAAGTAATGGTGCAGCATCTCTCTTGAGTGTTTTTAGTTTGCATCCTTAAATTCCTTGGTTTGAATTTGAATTTGAATACTGAGCTCCCATTAGTAAATTATCTGAATACAAAGTCATCTTGACAAGATGCTGAGGGTCTCCTTGTGGTCACTGGAAGCCATTAACTGACATCACATTACGAGAGACACTCGACAGCTTGCAGATTTTCCTCTTGAGCTCATAAAAGTGAAGTGCAGCTGGGCCACAAATACAACGTATCACCGACATCAGCTCAGTAACCCCAGGTCTGGGGACTGTCAGCAACCCTAGATGTTTATCACCTTCTGTGGGGTTTTTTTCATGTGTTGAGGAAGATGTCTCTCGTCCTTGTAATGTTATTCCCAGAAACTAGAAAGCAGTAGGCAGCATCACAAGTGATGTTGATTTGTCAGCCTGGTAGATACACAGTAAAAAGAAAGAGATTGAGGTAGCAAATATTTTGATACCCACACAACTTTATGTGCTATTGTATTTCACAGGTTATATTAAACGTTAAACTTCTGATGTCTTATTACCACAACAAGACAAGAATTGCAAACAGCACAGAACCGCAGGTAATTCGTTTTTATGACAAGTTTTCAGTGTCAATGAGGAATAGCAAGTATAAGCCATTCTCATTACTGTATTCTCATTGTCCTCCATAGATGTATACCCAGGGCAATCTGTTCAGTTGTTTTTTAAAAAGAATTATATTTCATATTAGTAGATGTTCTTGAGCAGACCAGTTATCTGTGCTGGCCACTTCCAAAAACAAATGTAAATTATCTTTGCTCAGACAGTTCAAGAAATGCATGTCAACAATGAATAATAGTTACAAGTAGTTATGAAACATCTAAATGCTTCAGAAAAATTAAAGCCATTCTGTAAATTCTGGTTGTTCAGATTCTATTTTGATGTGTATGCAAATTAGTATACAGTAAAGCTGTTATAATGCATGTTTTTTTAATGAATTGCAGAATATACTTATGAGCCATAATTAGAGCTCTTGGGAACAGCATTACCTAAATCTAATTTGCTGACATGCCATCATAAGGTCAAGTAAGTCTTTAAAGAAAAGAACTCTAGTAACCTGAGATCAGAGACTTCCAGATTTTTCTTCAGCTTTGTACCACTGCATATTCATGCACATGTTCAGCAGAAAAGCTAACCCTTTTTGATAATAATTCACAAGGCTCTAAGCCCTGCTGTTACCATTGGCTGAAACCATTAAGCAGTACATTAGAAATTAATGTGCGTTTCTTAACGCTATGACCCTGGTTTTATCTTTGTCTTTGTCCTTCACAGAAAAACAATTTCGAGGATTTCAGCAAGATAAAGAAAAATTCTATAAACTATTAGGTCTTCCTTGTGATTGCACTTCTTTACTGACATTTCTGTATAAAATTATTCATATAGCTTAATTAATTTATCAATAACTTCCTCATTTCCTTTAGCTGCAATTGCTGTTTATTTGAGTTTGTGTGTTACTGTTATCACAGTAGGTAGCACAAATCACCTTACAGATGACTGTTCTGTACAGTGGCTGTGTTTTGGCAGAAATGATTTTTTCTCAATATTATGAGATCTTTAACTACAGAAAACAAAACAGTGAAATCTATTTTTTTTATTTCCTGTTTTTTTTCCTTAACAAGTCTCTTGGTAAAGCCTGGGAAATTCTTGTACAGAAAACGTTAAGGAATCTAGGTCAAAAGTCCTAAAAACATATGGAATTTTCCACAGAGGTTTGTAGTTCAATTTAAAAGTGAGCTCTGAGGTACAGATAGCAATTATACAGATATACTGCATATTAAAATACCAAACTCACAACTGATAATTATGTTGAAAATATGCTAAGGTGACTAACATCTAAAAATATGACAATAATGAAAGTTTACAATTTGAGATTAGGAATGTTTCCAGACAATGACAGTGAAGAAAATTATAGAGCTTTATGTCTTGCTATGGACCCATTCACAGCAGAAGGGTTTTTTGATCCTAATGTTATATTGCACAATGGGTTTATTCTGATTTATCTGGAATACACTAAGTAAATATTTGCCATTCACAGCTCTTTTGAACATGGCATTTATGGACAGCTTTGAACATCAGCTTCAGGGTTTTATTTTCAACAATTCTTATTTATTTTAGAAGCTCCAGGTGAGGCTAAATTCTCAGTCTGCTTGGCACTCCACAAATAGCAAGGTAAACTCACTTCATCAAGGAAGTTGCAATTTGAGTAGCAGAGATAGAGGAAGGAGGCCAAAATAATCTAGCCTTATGCTACAGAAGGGTAAAGTATGACAGAAGTGATAACTTTTTGATTTGGTGCTCATAAGTTACATTTCAACCATGATGAAATATATTCCCATTTTTAAAACTGTAGACAAACACTGACTTTCCTGAATTATAAATGCCGTTTCAAATTGATAATGTGAGTTATTAGCTCATGTAATATTCTTAAAGCTAGCAGTACAAGTAACTTATATTTCTGTTATATTTATAAAGACATAAAGAATAGACTTATTGCTTTAATTTGATTGTTTTTTTAAAGGAAAACTATCTTAGAAAAAGAATTTACTGTAATTAGAGAAATTTTTTAATGTATTTTTTGAAGTTACAAAATAGTTGCTGCTTTCTGGATTTATTATTTTGTAACTCTGCCTTGATAAAATCTTTCGTTTTAGGAGATATCTTGTAGTTCCTGAAATTCCTTTTGCTTGAACAACCTTCATTTTCACTTTCACATTATGAAACACGAAAAAAAGTCTCTGCTTAAGCAACCTTGAGAGAAATAATGTGATAGGAACTAGTTTTATGATACATTCAGTTTATGTAGAACCATTCTTCTCACTAAATATGTGAGAAAATATGCATATTGTATGCAAAATTTTGAGCTACATTTTGAATCATTAAATTTCTAAATAAACTCTCCCTCACGTTTCCTTTTTATCTTCGTCTCTGTATTTGTCTTTTCCTTTTAGCAAACTACTTTCCCATAAATCATTTTCACTGCATTGGATGCCCACCTTGTCCCCTCGGGAGGCAGTCTAGTGGCTCCCTGTCCTGGTAAACAGACTTCAAGCCATCACAGTCATGCTTTCAACCCTCCTTTCTGTTACTCCCCTATTTTTATGATTTGTGTTCTGTTGTCTGCCCCTTAGCCCTCCCATTTTTTCCTTGGCTTGTGCTGCCTCCTGCTAATCAGAGGCCATTTTTCCTTTTGGGAGTCATTCAGCCTCCTACAACACCACGTGTTTTCTCAAAACTCCTGTTTAACAGTCCTTTGTCTGCTTTTAACCTGTTATTATTGAATATAATTTTTTTAAAAATTAGTGCTTTGCAAATGATGCTCTTCCTAATGTAGCTTACTCCACTCATTTTGTTTTCTGTAGTCTTTTCTTTCTGCTGTCTCCATTAATTTTCTGCTGTCATTTCTCGTTATTTCATCTGTCCAATTCAAAGCCTAATCTAGCTCCACCTATATAAGATTCCCACTGAAATTAATAGTACTTGCAAAATTAAAATATTTCCATCTGGAAGCTCTCTCTGTTTCTCCGTATAAACCGTGCCCCCTCTTCAAAGTGTTCAGGCACAAAGACAGTACAGCTTCGATTTTAAAGTTGTCTATGTAACTTGAGGACAGATAGATCAGGAGATTGGCTGGTCCAATCTGTGCATGACAGCCCAAAAAATTTTACCCTCATCCCTGTTTCGGCTTCTTGAGTTGGGTGTAAGAAGCCTTTGGGTAATCAGTGATTCGGTGAACCAGAGAAACCAGTCAACACAACCTTCACAAAGGACACTCTTGGGAATTTCTGCATAATTTCTTTTTATGTCCAGCAAAAAATGAGCTGCAGGGACTGCTGTGGAGGAGCCCAAGTGACAAGGGCCAGGAGCAGGGGGAAGCAGCACCCTACAGTTTTGCATGCTTGCTTGTTTTCTTTATAAACACTGACCACAGACACTTGATGTCCTTGTGACACTTCCCAGGCTCCTTTTTCTCCATCTGCTCTTGAAAAATTCAGTCAGAAGACGGTTATTCGTTAGCTTATCTGCAACCCATTATCTCTGAAACAGGTAAAATTCCAGGCAGAAGTTTGAGAAAGCCCCTGTAATGTGGATATTTTCTAGACCAGTATTCTGGTCTATATATATTAATATAAGAAAGTTTAATTAATCATAATTTCGGTTGATGTGAGATACCACTGGTAACTAAAAAAAAGATCTGCTATATGTGTATGACTGCTCCAACTATTGATTTGGCTGTTGGGCCCAATCCAAAATCTGTTGGATGCATTTAATATTCATAACCAGATCCTGACATTGGAATTTATTGGGAGCATTTGAAAGTAGAAATATAAAATTCTGGATATAAATAGAAAAAATCATCATAGCTTAGCAGTGTTTAGTAAACCATGCTGAATAATTTTCTCTCCTGACTTTTTCATATCTCAATCTATAAATTCAGAGCAAAACCCAAAGTATACGTAGCACCATAATTATTTCATTACGTGTCTAGGGACAACGTGCTTGAATAGTTAAAAAACTTGTGAAAAGCACACTGAAAAATGAACGCCTTCAGTTAGCTTCACATAAGCTGCAGGATCAGGCTCATCCTTCGCATGTTTGTGAGTGCTCCCAGGCTCACCTAGATGAGTGTTTTATTTAATACTTCACAGCTTCTGGTATAAAATGTGTGCCTTCCTCGATGTGCAGAAATATTTCTCAGGCTATGTTTAAAATCTATGATATATATACACATACATACATACATATGTATGAAAACGAATATATATATAAATATATAAATAGCTAGCTGTATAAAAAAATCCTTTCATAATGAAGGAAGAGTTTGTATGTGGATGGGAAGCACTAACTGAAAACATAAGTTTGGTCAACGCTTTCCTTAAAAATACTTCTGACAGACTTGGTTTTATTAAATTGGTCATTGTGAAACTAGCTGAAGTGCTGAGATGATAATGGTGGTTGGTAGCTCTAGGCTTTCTACGATTATTACTACTTTCTGAAGAAATAATATAAAATATTTAGAAAGACATTTTTAACATGCTGTTTCACTAACTCAGCAAATTTTAAAAAGCAAAAGTAAAACTGTTATTTGTCTTGACGGTCCCTATGTCTTTATTCTTAAAGTGTTTACCTGATGCTGATTTATGTGCAGGAGTTGTGTACAAATGAACATACCAATGGGAGCTGTCATTAGCTGCCTGCAAACAGTACAAAAGCTGTTGTAACTGATTTGAAGGTTGACAAAATCCTTGGCCAAACAAAGTGGCGTGTGAGTTTTCCCCTGCTTTTGCTATCAGCCGTGTAACCTCTTCCGGCAAATGTTATCATACACAAGGAAAGTCTCCCAGCACATACTCCATGGCATGGATTCTCTGGCTGGCAGGGCAGGGTGGGCAGGTTTCTGGCTGCCATGGAGGGGCAGAGGAAACCAGCAAAATCTCGTTCTCAAAAGGAAAGAAAGACCTCTTGATGAGCAGCCTTTTCTCAGGTATTATGTGTCTCCAGCATCAATATGTGGAATATTTTTCAGGAGAAACTTTTAAAAGTTTGGATTATATCATATTTTAATACTGAATTAGGGAAAATAACTAATACTTTTAAGCATTTGTGTACACATAGAAAGTTTGGGTTCTGGGGAGGAAAAAGATGTCTCAACACTGAAAAAAACTCACCATGTTCTGTAAAACACAAAATAAACTCAGGCCTACATTTTCCAAATACTTATGGATGTACTTATCTTTATTACCTTGAACCGTCCCAGGCAGCCAAAGGGTGCAAAGCCCGAGAATCAAGCAGGAAGAATTTTACTGTTATTATAATAATATAATTATTGCTATTTTAAATTTAAGCTCTGAATTCCCTGTGTTTAGAGCTCATTTGTGTCCTTTTTAATGGTTTAATTTACTTCAAATGTGAGCAGCAATCTATGTGACATTTTTCTGGAACCCTTTGAAGTCCTAGATTTGAAAGTGCCTCTTTTGCCAGTTATCTGAAGTGAGAATCAGGTCAGCTGTATTGTTTAAACAGCTTTAGTCTGAAAAAAGAACAGTTTGGTTAAACGAAAAAAAGAGATGACATTTTTACCACTTAAAATGTGAATATTTCTGAGAAACCATCCTCATTCAGGAATAAAGTACCTCGTCTCTCTGATACTTGCCAGATAACCTTAGTAAGGACACCATTAGATCATGCCTGTCAAAACACAGGTTATTATTCTTATTGCAAATTATTTGCTAGGTGCCAGCATTGTGCTGCTTCACAGAATCAGGAAGAGGTGGAGACATAAGTTCTGCCATGAGGATTTCACAGTCTAAATACGCAGATCAGATATATCCATCCTGACATGCGGAGGAAGATCCATGGGAAAGACCTACAGAAGTGTGTGGCTGTTTTTTCATTTGAGTAGGTAACAACGTCTTTGCTGAAATTAATTAGCATCAGTAGACAGAATAAGTTAATTTAAAAAGTTGTTTTAATGAACATAATCAGCACATGGGATTGATTCCAGGACAAACAGGTACATAGGAGCTATGCAAAAGTAACCCAGAGGCTGAGACAGCCTATAGTGGGGTGACAAAGAAGGACAAGTTGAAGGCCGAGGACAGACGTTCAGGCCTGATGTGAAAGACAAAAAAGCCAAGGAAGAGAATCAGAGGGGAAAGTGATACAAATTTTGTGCAAATAAAAGATCTGCATAGGCTGAGATACAACATTTTAAATTAAGTGCTAGCAAAGCTTCCAATATGTTTTGATTGTCTCCTGAAAATACCAACTTAGGAAGATGGCAGCAGAATAGGATGTAGTTGTTGATATGTTAGTAGGTGAAACATGCTTCCAACAAAGTCAGAATGTATTTGCAGAATGTATCTGGGGAAATATGGCAGGAATTCCAGCTTCAAACTGGAACCTTGCTTAAACAGTATTAAAAAAATGGGAAGAAATATTCTTACGGACTTTTATTACATAAAGTTTCTTTGGTCTGTGATGTCTTCTGCCCCCAAAAGCCTTGAAGAGTTGTGGCTTAATCTGTTTGAAATTAATTTCTCACTTTGGTACATGGGATAAAAGCTACTCATCCAATTAAAATATCTGTTCCACTGACTTAAACTAATGAGTAATTAGGTGTTATCAGATATCTCAGGCTTAAATAATTAATATAGCCTCTGAAAGACTATGGGTGAATTGTCAAATAAAGCCAATTAAAGTGAGACAATGATCAATAACTCTCACTGTTATAAACTGTATGGCTTCATTCTATAACACTGTCATGTATTAAATTTCTGTGGTATAACTAAAGCATCTGTTTTAGAAAACAGATTATTCCCTGGCTGTTAATAAAGCTGGGGCCACTTTAATTGTTTTTGAATGTCAGTATTGTGTTACCCAATGCCTGCTGTGTTACATTCAATTCATTTTTAGGCACAAGATCACAAAAACAATTTCACTGAAACCCACAGGGAAACTGGACATTCAGGTTGAACCTTTGTCCTTAAACTATAATGGTTTAGTCTCCAGTAAAAAAAAGGATAGCCTAAAGTGAAATAACAAATCTCTTAGTGGTCACTTGGGGCCACAGAGGGTAACATCACCACATATGTTCCTAAGGGTGATCTTAAGAGCATTTTGCCAAATTTAAAGTCCAAAGCATCTCACCTTCAGTCTCTCAATTCTTTTGTCAGAACTGCGATTTGTCAAAGGACTAATTCTAAGAGTACATCTCAGTTGTATGAAGATGTATTTAAATGTATTAGAGAGTGACACTAATTCTAAAATTCTACAGTTCCATCTATACACAAGATTTGTAACCCCAATTTTAGAAACTATTTTCCAGTTCTTGGATAAATTCAACTGCAGGACAGTCTTAAATTCTCAGACTAAGGAAATTATCTCAGTTATATCAGGATGAAACAGGAATGTTTTCTGCGCTGAACAACATCAAAGGAGTAATACCAGGTTTGCTGTATTTGTTGTATGAACATCACAGCCTGGCTTTGCATGTTTTGCATATATGTACAAATACATGCATGCACATATTTGAAGTATCCACGCTCTTTCAAAGAGATTTGAACTACAGGCTGCTAGGATAGTTGTGGTATCTTTCTTTGATTAGTTGATTTTTGATTTTGAGATTGACAGTTGTTAAGATTGGAGGTGGCTAATTCTCCTTTGTTAGCTCTGAGAAACCATTTCACCAATAGTCTACTCCTGTTTCCAGAGGCAGGATGTTTGTATCATACATCTTTTTTGCCATAAAGCACATTTCTGTATGTGATCTGTGGACACTGATCGTAGATGCTAGTGAAAAACCTGCACTTAGCTGTAGTTTGTACCAAGATTATAATAAAATATATTAACTGCTGGTAAAACCATCTATATCGGTCCATCAGTTCTAGCTGGCATTTGACCGTCCACATACGCGAAATTTCCTTGAGAAGAGTACTAAGTTTGTTGGCTGTTATGGAGGAAAATGTGAAGATATACAAAGGTGTTCATGAAAGGTTGAATTGTAACTTACAGAAGAAAAGATCACATGGGTCAGTTGTATTTAGGTATTGCATTTTGTCAGTTAAGGGCAAGGATGCCTCTGAATGTCTGTCAGAACTGTGGCATCAGGAGTAAAATGTTTTATTTGATGATTTTGAAGCCTATGGAGAACTTGAAAAAAGACAGTGTCTTGTGTTTCTGTTGTCATAGCTACTCTAACCTGAAAAATTAAAACTTGGTCTGTCCAACTGATGTTTACAGGTTGTGTTCTCTTTATGATTGACCGTTGCCCTACATCATTTACTTTGAAGGGCTTTTTACATATGGTGAGCATCTGAACTCTGTAGTTTATGTAGTTTAACCTTCTTTAAACCAGAAGAAACAGAGAGATATTGTGGTGATGTATGGCACACTGTTATCAGCTGAAACTGTAATTGAACAAAAGTTCCTATAATTTCATTCCCTTCTACACATTAATTTATTTGGAGAGAACGATGCCAATGCTTTGGAGCGTGACTGGAGTGCTTAAAAGAAATGTAGATTGCTTGAAATAGAATGTACCAGATGTGCAACTAAAATATTTGCAGAATTAAAGGTGGAATAGTCAAAAGTGCATAACATTTTCCAGCTAAACCTATTGCAGAGGTCTTACTGATTTTAATAGGCAGAAACTTAGACACAGACTTTGGAAACCCTGCCTTACATGCAATTGTTCCATTTACTTGAAAAAATGTAATCATTTTACATTGCTGGTGTATTATATATGTACCAGGTAGAACTAGTATGACAATATGATCAGTTAAACATGCTCAGTCTCCAATTGTGGTGTGACAAAGGGATAAACCCTGATAGAAGGGTTCTATTATTTTCACTCATTTGCCTTTAGAAGTAAAATCTTTCATGCTTGTATTCAACCTAAACGTGAAAGTTCTCAAAAAATACATTGTCTGTTGTATTGCTAATTAATAAAAATAGTATTATGCAATCATGTACTTAAAAACATATTTTAACGCAAACAGTAAGAAGACATCATTAAGACTGACCAAGTATTCAGAATAAGCTCCCGTTCTCTCAGCTACTGTATGTTCATTTGTATAAGCTGTAACACAGCACTGATTTGTTGCTATTAAAGCCAATGGCAAGACTGATATTGATATTCAAGGTGGGTACAGCTGAAAAATCTGAACATTTGCTAGAACTTTGTGGAAATTACCCAGATTGAAATAGAGTTCCTTCACAATGTGCAAGTATTGGAATAGGCCACCGTCAAAATTCTGTGGGAAATATTTCTGTGTATTTCTTACAGAGAAAAATCATAGCTTAATGTTAAAGTATTTAATCAAACAAACAGGTTGCCTTGCTTCTGTCATAGATAGTAAGTTGTGTCCTTCGCATCCTAAAAACGCATACTAGGGACTACATTAGGAAATACCTTAGGAATACATTAGGTGAATACACATTTTAGATTTTGGCTACCTATTTTGACTGCAACAGTTTTGGTGGCCAAGAGCACATAGATTTCTATAGTTTCCAGGTGTATATTTTTTTCCTCTGTGTACTGGCCTTTTAAAGGTCTCACAATATTACAGGGCAACATAAAAATATAAACATTGAGTGACGAGTAACTTCAGAGTACACTTTGTGAGTTTTATATGAGTAAATATTTAACATCTATGATGTTGTTATTAGAATATCATCTATTAAAGGTTTGTTATTGACCTCAGATTATTAGTGCATTCCCTCAAACTATTCTTCCTTAAACACTTTTTTTCAATATTCCCACTTTGCCTTAGCTCAAAACGAAAGATACAGAAAAAATGCATTAGTTGGAAAAAATATTTTTCAACTGTAGCTTTTATATAGACAGAACCTGTAAAAGTAACACTGATTTTTCAGGTTTTGAACTTTTTATGAGGTCTGTCAATAGCAAGGATTAGTTATATGGTTACTGGAAAAAAAACTGCAAGCAAACTTTAAGTTCCAATTTCATACCACTGCTATGGAAGGGGTAGGTTCTAGACACTTCTGCTGGAACAGAAATTAATTTATAATGTTAATCCACATTGACCAAACTACTTTCGTTAAACTCCTTTCTCGTAAATGCAGATGTAAATACTTCACTTCAAATATACGAGTAGTCCCTCAGAAAGCAATAGGACTATATAACTGCTTAAATGTGTGTGTGTTTACAGGACTGGAGCTTAAATTTTCACACAAGAGCTCATTCTGTGTTGGTAAAAGGCACAATAGAACACCCAGTAAAATGGAATGAAAGCACAAAGTTGTTCCAAAGTCAATCACAAAGTCTTTAGGATCATATGCAAGACACTCATATTGAGGTGCATCAACGGGGCAATGCTATAACATAGTCATTCTCTTCACTCTAATGCCATCAGGCACCAACATACCTTTTCTCTTATAGCTTGTGTTAAAGTTACCCACCATCATCACACTTCAAGAAGAGAGCCAGACCAGAAGATCTATGGGTAGGTGTACCCATTAAAACAAACAAGCAAACAAACAAACTCCACAACCCTTCCTTTGACCAAGGAAGAAAAAGATATGCAGTCTAGCGACACAATGGCACAAGCTTCAGCTCATGTAATTGAAAAGGGGGGTGGACAAGGAAACCTCATAGGTGCCTGGGTTATATTATCCCCAAGACATTTTTGATAGTGTAATCAAGACCAGGGCTATGCATTCCAAAAGCAAAATAAATTACTCTTTTTTGGTTGTTTTCATGACTACAAGGGACCAATCAATGGGACCAATCAATTCTAGTGCAGATGCTTTTTTCTACCCAGAGAAAGTAGGAATTGTATTATATGCTTTAAAATTATCCTCAATTTCCCTTCAGTTTGGTGACAGAATTTTAACAAGTTGCTTCCAGGAACCCTTGAGAGCTTTCCTCAGTGTCTCACTCTGTTAAAACCTTAGATACATCCCTACAAGTACTATGGATTTTAAAATACAGTTATAAGCATTTTAAAATTGGCCTTGGTACATCACCACCATTAAAATTTCTATTAGCTTTTTATTATATGTAATTCCCCTGTAGCACCATGGAGTTGCTTAATAATGAATTTACTCTTCTCTATTATAGGTTGTATGGGATAAAGTTGAGAACAGTAATGTAATGTAAAACTCAGTAATGTAATTTCAGTTGGTTGCAACTTTCTCAAATTTTTTTTAAAATTATTTGTTGCTGTTGTTGGTTTTGCTTAAATATTCACCCTGGTCTGTATTGTATTTAATAGATCCATTTTTGATAACCATCTTTTAATGCCACAGACCTCTGTGAAATTTGCAGCTACTTGTTCTCGTTGAGCTCCAAAGCATGGAGCTTTCCAGCACAGTATGTAAATTCTTCCTCTTCAAGACTGCTGTCTTTCGTGACTTTCAGGCCAAACTCCAAACAGGCCATAAACTCCCCAGATTAGTCTCCTAAGCCAGAGAATTTCCATCAGGTTTTTGTGCAGTTTCTATTTCAGAGGGAAATAAGGTAGGCAATCTGTGTCAGGGGAAATTTGTTGTAGATAGCAGTATGTTTGTGTTGTTCTGTAGAAGTCTACAGAGATGTCATGCTCTTGAGCTGTGAGTTTTGCTATCTGAGTAGTTAAGTATTTCTCATTTTTGCTCAGAGTAGTGTAAGAACAAATTTGCACAGAATAATTTTTACAGTTATGAACTAGCACCAATAATCTCTAGTGCTTACTTTCAGTTTAGTGCAGGAACAGCACTCGTATTTCATTTATGAAGACTGAATCCCATCACATTTCTTTGTAATCCTAATAAATACGTGGGAGCCTGCTATGGAAGGAATATCATGCTGGCTTTGGCAAGGTTAAATTTGGTTAGTGGGAAGAGAGGGTCCACAGCATAGGTTGGTATAAAATTAAAGTACAAAAATACCCAAGGAAAAGATGTTGTAGGGACGAGAGTTATATACTCAATAGAGGCCCCTGATGAATGTTTAAAATCTTGTAAAAGAAAAGAAAACTCATTATTACGCTGGAAAACAAAATGCAGGTTTGTGGCATTGGCACAATAATCTTCCTGCAGATAAATAATTTCAGATTCTAGTAAACTGTGAAGTTGAGGCAAAAAAAAAAAAAAAAGATTTCCAAAGCTCACAGGTTTTGGTGTCATTAAAAATACAATATTTGTAAAGCAGATATAAAAGATTGGATAAGTGAGTGGATCAAAAAGGAGCTAACAAAGCAATTATAGTTTGGCTGGACGATTTAAAGGATGAAGACAGAGTTCTTACTAAAGCTTGAAAGAAAAAAAAAAAAAAAAAGGAAGTCAAGTGTAAAGGAAATCAGATATTTTTTCCTGATCTCTTGCCAAACACGCCATTGAAGAGGCAGACCTTTATTCCAGTAAAGAAAGTTTTCTTGCCAAAAATGTGGAGGTGGCTACTTTGTTCCCAGCCAAGCTGAGGATGAATTATGAAAATAAAACTTATATCTACTGGGACCCTCCGTCGTCTGAAGATCTGTTGCAACATGTTGAAAGTGACTTAACTCAGGAAGATCTGGATTCTAGCTCAGGCTCAGAGGGAACTTGAGGACTTTATGGTTTCCTTTTTTTCTATCAAGTTTTATAGCCCACATTTGTAGTAAAATAATGTTGTTTGAAGTTTGTATGTTTCATGGGAGTGGTGCCTTAAAGAAGTTTTTCAGTTAAATGGCACCAGATGGAGTGTTTAGTTTGTGACAGGATTCCAGTGTTTAGTTTGAAATTATGTTCTTTATTTGATGGCTTTATGGTATCAACAGCTATTTTACTGGCATGTAATATTGTTCCTTGGAAAAATTGGATAAATTGCATCTCAGATCGATTTTGAAAAAAAAAAAAAAAGACAAAATGCTATGCTTAGGTATTAACATAGAGGATTTTCTTCACTATGAGGTTTCATTACTTCGTATCAGAGTATGAATTAACTTTTAAATTCAATAGTATGTCTTGGTTCTTTTTTGACTATATGACAAACACCAAAGAAACTCGAGTAGGACAGAATAAATCCTCAAAAGCAACAATAGTAATTAATACTTAACGTGAGAGTCAAAAAGATTTCTGTGCTAATATTGGGAGTCCATAAGTTTTATTATTATTTTTTAATTTGCCATGTTCCTTTATGCTGGTGACATCTATATTTTAGAACTTCCACTTCGTAACAAAAATAAAAGCTCAAAGAAGACAGGAAGGAGATTATCAGTGATAAATGGCAAGGCAATGAGATTACTACTAATTGCGTCATTGACTTTTAACAACTCTTTGTCCAAATGTAATGGAGGAGAGAGAAGGCTGCTATGGAATGGAAATTACCAGTCAAAGAACAGAGATGAAAAAAGGGTCACAAATTATTTTAGGAGAGAGAGGTCATCTCCGTAAGGGGGCAGCCCTTCAGAAACAGAAAGCAGAGCAGTAAAAAAGAGAATGTGAGTGATTTTATCTTCCTTGAAGGAGGCCAGGCTCCTCAGCCCACAGTCTTTTAGTAGCAGCAAAGACTCTAAAGTGGGAAGATAAACATGTGGAAGATTTTATCTTCCCTAGAAAAAAATGACAGAATCCAAGGATGTTTAATAGTAAGAAAGACTCTGAGAAGGAGACAGAAATCAGGTCTCTCATTTTGTGTACATTAGCGAATACACTTTCTAAATTCTTATACTGTCTAGGATTAGAGTGGTTGTGCTAAAGAAAAGGAAAAAAAAAAAAAGATAAAGGAATAAAGAAATATTTTAAACTTTGACAAGATCTCCAGTTGCTAATATAAAAGCAAACCTAGTCACAGTTGGGTGAGACATCACCAGCACGTGAACAGACAGAAAGAATTAGACAGAAAAGTTTATGGGAAAGTTTGAGATATCTCATCACTCACTTTAGTGTTAGATTATAGAAGAGCACATGCTGAGAACAAGTCCATACAGTAAGAGGTCGTCCCACAGAGAGCATCTAGCTTCTTAGACACATTGGAAATCTTTTGGTGAACCTATCTGTCTCTAGGTAGTGTGCCTAAATCATCTTTAAAACTGAGACTTAACATAGAAGGCACTTGGACATTCCTCAAAGTTTTTCTCCAAGTCAGTTATGTCTTCTAAAACCAAAAGGAATATCTTGATTTGTAACTAGAAACACTTTGAGAACAAGAGGAAATTCTGGAATACACATACTCTCCGAAAGCAGAACTCTTCAGCAAGAAAACCACAGACTCCTGCCAGAGCTTAGCTCAGATTTCCAAATAATTTGAGGTGTGGCACACTGCAAAAAAGTGAGATTTATAGGAATTTCTTCATACATTTTAAATACATGACTGAAATGTAGGAACAGTTAACTCCTGTCTTCTCTTTTGGGAACAGAGACGTTAAAGAGACATTGTCATGTCTTTTTTTTTTTTTTTCAATAAAATGGTTTGAAATATATCCGTTATCATTAACTGCTTATTTGTATTTTTCCCAACCAGGGAATTTTCATATCTCCTTTAGCTGAAAAGAAAAAACTTTACACTGTCTTTGAAAGCTAGAATGAATTAATGCTGTTAAGAACTAACAGGAAAAAGAAAAAAATTCAACTTTATGAAGGAATTGCTACCGCCATAGTCACTTTGAAAAAAGTCAGATAAATAATCACAATTATGACAAGCATATAGAGACCTAGGCCTTTCTAATTTCCCCTACCTCAACTTTAAGAGTTTTAGTGTTCTGTAAAGCCAAGAAAAATCTGTACATTTGCACGGGTTTTCCCCGTAGGTCTGTAAAAAACTAAACAAAAAAAAAATCAACCAACCAACAAACCAAGAAACAAAACCACCAACAAACCCTGCAGAGAAACCCAAGCTGATGAAAAACTCTGAAGGTCCACCAAAGAAAACTGAGTTTCAATAATCACATCTAGGTAGTCAAAGTTCTCATCTTAAAGATGTTTGATTCATTTGCTGCTCCTCTTTCCAGCAATGTCTTGGCCTTTCATTTAATTCATTTCAAAGAGATGAGTCTTGTCAAAGCATACAGTTATCCTTATTCACGGAAGTGTTATGACAAAGGATCTCTGTGGATATAGTGACTAAACAGCTCAAGAAATAGCCATTCTCAAATCAGTGATCTCCCCAAGTGTTCACTGCACTGATCACATTTATCAGCACAATTTGTGCAATGTTCATTGCCCCTGCAACACCTGGTTGTGGCTACCATTTGCCCTCCGGCTCATGAAAGCACAGACATCTTTCCCCTTCAATCACAGTCACACAGCATTTGAAAAAACCTAGTGAGCCATAAATCATTGGCAGCCCACACTCCACATCTGGAAGACCATTTAGATCAAACACATCATAATTCTAGTTATGCTAGAGGAAAAAGAGTTAACTTATCCTAAAAAAACCTACCTGCATGTGAATATTATACCTGCATACATAGCTTTATTTTTAAATGTTATTGTATCTTTTACCACTATTTATTCTGCTTTTTATTTCTTCAATTTTGGCAATCCAATCATACTGCATTTCCCAATCTTTTGGCTAGACCTGTCTTCATGTGTCCTGTAGTGTTCTCCTCTTTTCACATCCTTGGAATCTTTGTGAAATATTCAAGATTTTCATTTGAGAAATGACTTTTCGTTTTTTTGATGATGTAATGAAACCCTCTGAGAAGTTCCTTACTGCCAAGTCCATTACATGTTTTTATTAGCACTTATGCAATGATAGTTCATATGAAACCACATATATTTGTATATATATATGTATATATATCACGTGCATACAAATGCAAACAGTGGAACAAATAACACTGCTTACTCTTTACTATTTCATCCTTAAATAGCTCAGCTGTTTTCCCGTTTTCTTATAAGTAATCACCTTTCCCATCTGAAACAAATTAACTCCTGGGGAGGATATGTTCTGAGAGCTTTCATATGGTCCTTGTTACCAGGGAAACTACTTCTTTTGTCAGTATGTGTTCTGAAGCTCACAGACAGTGTAGATTGCTTTGTAACATCAGATGACAAGAGACAGCAAGGGCCAACTAGTTTGCATGTGGTTTCTGAGCAATAAAAATAATTAGAAACTCTCAAAGTACTGGCCAACATTACTTATCCTGGACAGCTCTTCAAAACAGAGATGTGCAAAATAGTGTGGTTTATCTATGCATTCAGCTTACTGGAGGTTGATGAAACAAGTATTGTCCTGGGGGAGTGTGTGCGTGTCTGGGGGATGCAATGCAGAGCATCTGTCGGTGCTGGGGAGTCCTCTGCAGGGGGGATGGTGTGCCAGGCATGTGCTGGACACTTCAGGGTCCACCTTGAGATTGCTGGAACAAGGAGCTAAAGGAAATCACTTCCCTTCGAGCAGGTTCTTCCTGGGTAGGTGCATCTCATCTTGAAAGCGATTTGAAACACTTATTTAGTTTTTGTCACAGCACTGCATGTATTTTTCTATGATATTAAGACTAGGGCTTCCATATTAAGACTAGGGCTTCCACATCCTAATGGAATATAGTACTTGAGACCATATCTTTCTAATGAAAAATGTCTTTTTTTTTTTTTTTTTTTTTAATAAATAGCCTGCTTTTTTATTTTCAGCAAACAGAGCCAACAGGTACAGCAGGGAAGTAAATCAGACCTGTGATTTTACCTAATAATAATTACTGCTGTTTCAGAAGTTTCTCTTGTTTACATTTTTAATCTGTAACAAGCTCAATGCCCACAGTGGACTGAGGGAGGTACTTGAATTTAACATGCCTAGCAAACAGGACAGAGTTGAACCAAGAGTGAGAAATAATGTCCCATTAATGGCTTCTGAACATCTCAGCAAGGCTTCTGTTTACAAAAGTCTGTTAATAACGAGGCTCAATGTATGTCTTATGTCCTTACCAGTTTGTCTTTTTAACCATGTTACTTTGTTTATAATTTTATCCAGAGGAACCGGTTTGTTTCAGAAGTGAAGAAAGGCTAGATTAATGAATCTAGTGCATTGTTTTCTTTTTAAAAAAAAAAAAAAAAAGAAAAAAATCATCTGGATAATCCATTTGCATTCTTTGGAAGACTAAAATAATAAAGCCAGGAACACTGTCTGCAGAAGTGGAAATATCAGCTCAGTTTTAATCATAATCATTCCACCATCATTGCAATAGTCCCGACGAGTTGGAGTTCAGTCTTTCATGAAAGCCATGTGTGAATATAACTGATGTTTCTGTCAGCAACACCTAACCATGAATATTGGTTATAAGAACAGATCACAAAAAATATAACACATTGACAATGCATATCAAAGAGTATTTGGAAAGAATCTGTACTATTAATCTGGGCAGATCATCAGGTAGTGGCTATTCAACAAGAAGAAAAAAATCAGGACTGATAAATAACAGACAGCGGGTCAAGTGAAATCACTGGGATTACAGAAATGGGTGAACAAGGGATTAAAACCACTACTCGTACTTTTGTGGCAGCAGAAGCGTTAGATACGAATATGAAAGGTAAGGTTCCTTGCCCCAAAACATACAATCTAAATAGAGTTTTTACGCACATAGTGGGAGTTAGTCCAAGAAAACCAGTGCAACTGGATGGCAAATTTATGAATGCATTTGGTATAATGGGGTGTAAATTATTTCCTGTGATTGCTTATGATATTCAACACTACATAACACTTTTCCATATCAGGTTTATGTTTCTTAAAGGTACGTTCAATGGGCCCGATGCAGTAAAAATTATGGACATGTACTTTAATCTCATAACCATATACACAAGAAGAATTTTAGATAAACTCTCCTTTGCATCTGATTTGAATGGAACATAAGCATATGTTTCAGTGTTTTGTGAAAAGATTATCCCACTTTCTGCGAAAATAACAGATATGTGGAGAATAAAAAAACCTCTTCCCCTTGGGACATTGAGCAAAAGTCCAAAGTAAAAGAGGCTAGAGTGTGTAAGAAGCTCAGGTGAGCTCTTCCTTGAATTCTGCAAAAATTGTATTTTCAGGTCGAGTTTGTAGCTGGCAGGTCCTGCAGGAGTTCTGCAAAAGCAGAGCTTTTAGACCCTGAGGGAAGAGAGAATGTTCTTCCCAATCTCTTTCAACAGTGGACTCCCTTGTCAATTAAAAGGATGCCAGCTACTGTCAGCTAGGAACGTCTGTCAAGCCCTTAGTGTAAGATGCCTGAAGGGAGATTAAAGCACTGTAAGAAAAACAGATGTTAGAGCATGAACTAGAGATGTTCTGAAATTCAAAGAGGTTGTTCTGCCTTAATGTGCTTAATTACAGAATTCCTTGTTGCTGTCATTAAAATTGAACCCTGCTGTTAGCTCATTCATCTATGCTCCAACTTCCATTAAAATATTTCAGTTCTTTTAGGGGTGGTAGGACCACCTAGATTTGCCAATCCCTGAGATGTTACATCAATAGGGAAAAAAATATTCTCTTTACAATTCTGAACTATATGGTGGTAAATGTAAAAAGGAAGTCCAGTGCTTAAATTCCAGGACTAGGGATTAGATGATCTAAATTTTATTATATTAGATAGGTTTGTAATGAAAACCTAGCTCCCTTTAAGACCTTGAAAGTTTTGCTATTAAGTTCAAAAGACCCACGATTTCTCCCTTGCTGTTAAAGTTGGAGTTAATAATTCAGGTCAGCCTTTTGAAAAGGCCTCAGAACCACACATCTTGAGAGAATACAGAGCATCCCAAATATGAAGCATCCAGCAATGGTGAGGTCCTTTATGCAAATTCTGTGCCTAATTTTTTCTTCCTTCATTTTCCCATGTAGAAAATAAGAGAAATAATTGTGGGTTTTATAGAGAAGTTTTACTTACTGATATTGGATCATTAATCAATGAAAATAAAACAGCATTAAAAGAAGATAAAAAGCATTAAAAACTGCATGTGATTAGTCTTCTTGCTCTTCCTCTCTTCCCGAGTTAGGTCAAAACTGTATTTTCAGTTTTCTACGTAATCTTCCAGTTTTCAAATTTGTTCATTCGGGGATAGAATGAAAAAGGGGAGCATTTTGGTGAAAGACATTCTTTCTAAAACATTTGAAAGCTACACTGAAGACTTCCTTTCAGTAAAATTGAAACTGTTTTTTAAGGAATGTAAAAAAAAAAATAAAATCCTGTAAATTACTTTTATGTATCTTGTAAAAACAAAATGTTTTCACATTTTCATGAAAACCTTTTGTTTCCAACCAAGCAACATATCCAGACAGGCTAGTCTGAGCTATCTCAAGTTGCAAGAAGAAAAGAAAAGAAAAGAAAAGAAAAGAAAAGAAAAGAAAAGAAAAGAAAAGAAAAGAAAAGAAAAGAAAAGAAAAGAAAAGAAAAGAAAAGAAAAGAAAAGAAAAGAAAAGAAAAGAAAAGAAAAGAAAAGAAAAGAAAAGAAAGAAAAGAAAAGAAAAGAAAAGAAAAGAAAAGAAAAGAAAAGAAAAGAAAAGAAAAGAAAAGAAAAGAAAAGAAAAGAAAGAAAAGAAAAGAAAAGAAAAGAAAAGAAAAGAAAAGAAAAGAAAAGAAAAGAAAAGAAAAGAAAAGAAAAGAAAAGAAAGAAAAGAAAAGAAAAGAAAAGAAAAGAAAAGAAAAGAAAAGAAAAGAAAAGAAAAGAAAAGAAAAGAAAAGAAAAGAAAAGAAAAGAAAAGAAAAGAAAAGAAAAGAAAAGAAAAGAAAAGAAAAGAAAAGAAAAGAAAAGAAAAGAAAAGAAAAGAAAAGAAAAGAAAAGAAAAGAAAAGAAAAGAAAAGAAAAGAAAAGAAAAGAAAAGAAAAGAAAAGAAAAGAAAAGAAAAGAAAAGAAAAGAAAAGAAAAGAAAAGAAAAGAAAAGAAAAGAAAAGAAAAGAAAGAAAAGAAAAGAAAAGAAAAGAAAAGAAAAGAAAAGAAAAGAAAAGAAAAGAAAAGAAAAGAAAAGAAAAGAAAAGAAAAGAAAAGAAAAGAAAAGAAAAGAAAGAAAAGAAAAGAAAAGAAAAGAAAAGAAAAGAAAAGAAAAGAAAAGAAAAGAAAAGAAAAGAAAAGAAAAGAAAAGAAAAGAAAAGAAAAGAAAAGAAAAGAAAAGAAAAGAAAAGAAAAGAAAAGAAAAGAAAAGAAAAGAAAAGAAAAGAACATGTAAACCTAATATTCCAAATTTCC
This sequence comes from Leptosomus discolor, assembly GCF_034619465.1. NCBI lineage: Eukaryota > Metazoa > Chordata > Aves > Leptosomiformes > Leptosomidae > Leptosomus > Leptosomus discolor. The sequence continues at coordinate 48,745,488 of NC_141395.1, read as the reverse complement.
AGAAAATGAAGCAAAAGTAGTCAGGATTTATTTTTGCCACATAAATATTTAAGTTAAATATAGAGATGAAAAGGTCAAACTTGCCTCCACAGGAAGCCCAGAAACAATTTGAGCTTCCTTTTCAGGTTTTGAATGAAGTTATGTAAAGATGCCTTCAAATGTGGTTAAGGACGGGGGAGAGGAACACTCGTTTCTGTGGATTCACTGTATGGAAGGAGACTGAAGCTCCTGGAAGGCACTCGGGTAGATTTCTACATGCCAGAAGTTGTGAGTCATGTGTCTGAGACAGTGTGAACCTGGAGAAAAAAGGCTGCTAGAGCCACAGACCCACAAGTATTTGTGTCCATTTAATATAAATATCAGCATAAAAAGCCTGGTGCCAAAACCCAGCATTATATCATCACATAAGAACTGCATTTTTTCATAGAACCAGCTTAATAATTTTTATCTAGAATTTTTAAACCTTTTGTTGTCCCTCGCAGAACATTCACTCGAATTTCTGAATAGTCTCTACACTTAATTCCTGAATGATGAGTTATAGTTCTCCAGATATTCTCTGATTGAGTACAAAGGCTGCAAGATACCACATTTAAAGGGATTCTGTATTTTTATTCAGGAACCTAAAGAACTGACCTGCTCTTCTATGAGTGTGATTTGTACTGTGTGAGCCGACTACTTTTGAAAATCAACCCATCAGATTTTTTTTATTACTCTCTCAATATATCAGCTTCAGCAGTAGATGTGACCGTGTATTGTAAACAATCTGTTTTGGTTAGCATTCCTATCTGCAAACCCCACAAGTTATGACACTGCTCAATAGTGAGCACAGTGAGGTTAGGGAGGGAGTCAAACCAGAAAAATTTGAAAATTCAAATATTCATAGAAACATACTAGTGTCTGTTTCCGCAGCTTGTTGTCACAACCAATTACAAATGCTGCTTCAGAAAGTGTTTTTCAGTTTTAGGAACCAGGTTGCTGAAAGATATCCAAAATGCTTATTTATTCTTTAGCTGAAGTGTATCTTAAAATCGTTGTGGCATGGCCCATCTGCAGAGATACGACATCTTTGGATGGTGGTACTCCTTGCACGATGGCCAGCATATTTTGCCGGGAGAAAAATACACAGAACACAGCAGGAGGATAACTGAACGCTGGTTAATGGCAGCTTGAGGCAGATATTCACAGCATTTAGCAGGTAGCAGAGAGAAAATGGAAACAAAATGAGGAATCTCCATACTATCAGAAATCTTTTTTTTTAACAGATCACTGAGTACCGTTGCTAGTCTATGTATTCACTCCGATACCTTCAGCCAAGTTTCCAAGTCATCAGTAAAAGAGGGTCAAAAAGGAAAGCTGATATGCAAAACACCCACAGACATCCCCCTCCAAAAAAAAAAATCCAAACCCCCAAACCCTAGAATCACATTAGCTGACCTTTGGTATATTTGGTTGAAATCAGAACAGAGTCTGGGCTGTACTGTACCTCCAGAACAGCTTCCAGATCTGGCCTTTGGTCCTCTTGTCTGAATAAATTATGCCGGTTTTTCCCCACTCTGCTCCAGAAGGGGTACTAGCAAAGCATCACGCTAGTTATATAAAATTGTATTAGCTAGAAAAAAAAAGGTATTAGGGTGTTTGAAGTAATATTAGAGCCTTCTGGACTGCTATTTTGTGTGTAATCTAGAAGTACTTTCAGCAGTAAAATATCCCAGGACAATATATCAAGGTATTACTCCAGAAATTACCTTGATAGGAACAATGAAACAGCACAGGGAGGTGATGCATTCTGGACATCTCAGAAAAATCTGTGAGTCGATCTGTCTTGGTAGATACAATGCTGAGTCTTTCAACTGATCTCAGTGAGGGTTAGGTCGGTATTGTATGCGAACAAAGAACTGTATTTGCTTCTTTGGTGTTTTAGAAGATTTTGCAAAGGTTAGTCAAAAGAAGGCGGGAGAAGGTGAGTCACCTCATGCACTTATAAAGACACCAATAACAAAAGAGAAATCATCAAAAGAAAAACATGGTTACTTTTAATTGCCCCCTCTCTGCTAAGTGACAGCTGTAACTTTTTCATTAGCAATGCTAAATTTACTTTGGAAAAAAAAAAAAAAGAGGAAAGGAGCATTTGTAAAAATAAGTGTTTTTCAAATAAAATGTCATTTACTCATAAAAATGTCCTACAAATTTGTAAATTCATTCACATAGTCAGATACTGTTGACATTGTTCAAACTTCTAAAATATAGGTGTAAGCATTTTCAACGTTGACAAACCAAGAAAGAAATATTTCCTTCACATTTTTACCACCACAGCTTCTATGAAGCTTCCCCAAGCACAATGTAGAATGGAAAACAGATTAGGAAACTCTTTTACTTCACATCAAAATCTTTCACTTTGTACCTCATTGTTATTTCTTATAAGATGTGGCTTCTGTTAGCTCAAAAATGCATTTTCCTTGTTATTCCTTTTATATCCTTCCAACAGGTAGAGATATTTTTTTATCGTTTACTGCTGGAAGTGATTTTTCTCCTAAAAATTTATTTTCATTTTAAAAGAAAAAAAAACCTCCAAACTTTATATGGCATTCCATATTTTCAAAATACATCTGTAAGTACTGTACTTTTATCAGTTTAAACCAGCAAGGTTGCAGTACATGTGATCAGCCCTAAAAGACTGTCTTGTTACAGAGATCCATTTCTCAGTGAATAGATGTAAAATGCCTATCGTTTCATGCAAGCTGTTTGAGCACTGAACTTAATATAGTGTAGTAAATATTTCAACATCTGAAACTTTTGTCTGTAAGGCATGATCGTAAGACACTAAAATCTATGGATATTTTCCAGTTACAGTAAGAACAAGGTATCGTCCCCAAGTTTCCCATCTAGTCTTATGCTCTATACAGTAGTTGTTTCTTTTCCTTTAAACTACGAGAAATCAACTGTTCTGGTTATGGACAGTTCCACCGCTTGCATTTGTTAACCTGCAGAGCTTACAATGTGGGTTGAATCCATTTTCTTTTTATCTTTTTTTTTTTTTTTTTTTTTATGGTGCAAAAAATTTGTACCTGAGTTACAAACAGAAAGAGTTTCTCCAGAAATGAACAGGCATTATAAAAGCTGTAGGCACAAACCAAAAGATTTACCGATCTTTTCCTCAGGACCTTTGAATGTTTCCTGCAGCTATCTCCAACCACGCCCACCTCTACTCCCAAAGGTTCCTCCTCCTGTCTGCTCTGCCTCCACGTCTCCTTACATCCCTGCTTACCTCCATGTTGCTGGCCAGCCAGTGTGGTGGCTTTTTGGAGCCAACCTTGTTCCATTTTTCAGGCAGGCTGCAGCAGGGCAGAAATGTGCCAGCATCTCCCTTGGGGACAGACAGGAGGAAGTACTAAAATGTTCTAATTTTCAGAAGTCTTATTTGAAATTAAAGCTATTGGCAATTCTGGCCTTCTGTAAAATTGGCTGAAAGTACAGAATGTGTTCAGAAGCCCTCACATGGCATGACATAAATCCACCCATATTTGATTCAGAGGTACAGTGCTCTTGTATGCTCTTATAAGTTTCCTTTTCTTCCTCAGCATGCCTAACAATACCACAGGATTCACAACCTCCATGTATGCTGCCAGGGAGGTCTGCTTAATAATGTCCTGTCTGAATAGAAGCTGCATGATGGCTTATATTCTGAAAAACATATAGGGAGTGTTACTGTAATTGTGGAGTTCACTGTGTAAAGATGTAGATCTACAAGCAATGATTACATGTAAATGACTTTCTCCAAACCTCATTTTCTAGCTGGTTCATCTGTCGATTGGTTGCTCTTATCAAGTAGAGTTGCTTCTGATCTCACTTGTTCCAGCATATATAATGCAGTACTTCCATGCGATTTGTTGAATATGAAATAATCAATGAGAACAGAACCAGACCCCGTGTATTTTATGGGGAAGTATTTGAGATAGCATCATTAAATTACTTCTGTCAGATAACTAGATTAAAGCTCAGGTCTGACCCTCTTTAACTCAAAGGCAAAATACCCTTCAGAATCACTGGGTCACTGGATTTCATCCATAATCTATACCTATCAATTTCACCAAATGCTATTCATCCAATGAGTCGTGTCAGAAAATGCCAACTAAAGTAGCTGATTCTCTAGACAAGACTTAATGGAAAGAAGAAAACAGGTTAGAGTAGTTAGAGTAATTTTTTCAGTATTTGAAACTGATTAAAGGCTGACACAATCAAACTTTTCATATGTTGAAATCCTGAATGTAAAACACTTGCCACTAAAACCTCCAGATTTAAACCTCGGGATACATTTCACTGTATAAAGTTCCGCAGCATGGTAAAACTCTAGTCATAAACTTAATTGAATCGACCACAGTGAAGCATCCAAGAGGGATTTCAAGCTAAATGGGATATACATGGGTTAAGTCAGTGGCTTCTCCTTAATTCTGTTAGACAAAACGTTGGACTCTGATGTAGCAAACACGGGGAGATGCTGGGTTTTGTTGTAGGGTGGTAAGCTCAGGCTATTTGCTCTGTGTGCATGAATAGGTGCCCAGCTGAAAGAGACCATCTTGTGTTCTACTGATGGGCTTCCCTGTGGGCTTGTAGTCCCTTCTGCATGGCTGCATCTCTCCAGGTGATCTTTCCCATTACCTCTTCCAGCTGAATTTTCTTCAGTATGAAGATGCATCCTTGTGTTCTGCATGTAACCATCCCACTGCGTGACTGGAGGTGGGGAACGTATCCGTTCCAAGAGTGTTTGATGAAGCTTTGAAGCATGTTTCTGGAAGATATACAGCTGCTGTCTTCTTGGGGACATAACCAGCACCGGGTGGTCCACCCGAGGGTACCACTGCAGCCCGACGACCACCACTAGGTGTCAGCGTAGTGCCGCAGATAGCGTGTTAAGTGACGCATAATGACTGAGTAATTAGCAAAAATATTTAAAAATGTGTTAACGTTCCTTTCTAGTGCCTTTGAACCAGCTTGGTATTTTTTTTTAATTATTGTCCTCTTTCCATTTCCTCCCTTTTTAATTTACAGCATTTGCTAGTCAAGCAGCCTGGCAACCATGACATTTGCCACATACTAGCTATGATGTCAGAGCAAGTGCCATATTAACACAGCTCAGACTTTCCTTTCACTCAAACTGTATTTTATTCCATAAAACTTTGAGCATCAAGCACGAATCATAAGTGTTAAGCAGTCACAGCAATCCTACTGGAACATCTTTCCTGAAAAATAGGCATACGTTATTCTTTTTTGATTTGGTGTAATAATCTGTTATCTTTTGTCATGCATGTTACAATGATTTCATGCATGAGTGGAAAGGATGGATGATTTATTAGGAGAGCTCTATTCATCCTGCCAAGCAGGCTCGGGTTTGAAATTGATATGTACTTAAAGAAATACCATATCTCAGGTCACAGTTACGAAAATACATTCCTGGTTGTAGCTTCATTAAAGGTTTTCTTTTAAGAAAATATGTGCAAAAGAAATCTTAGCTGTTGCTCGTTTTTGCATTCTACATAAAAGATTATAGTAATGAATGACTTAACCAGAATAATTTTCTGCAGCTTCTGTTCCTGCCTTTGTATAGATTTCCATTATTCATCCATAATTATGGCACAGAATGTTATAAAATAAGATTTGATTTTGAAACGTTGCTTGTAACTGGCTACCCTTCAAAGTCAGAAAAACTGAGGCATCAATTTAATTACATCAGTCTGTCACCAAGAATTTTTTGGAAATATTTTTAATAGAACTTAAAAAGCCATTAAAATATGATTATATTGCGAGGCCTATAGTTCTACTCTAATTAACATCTCCTTGCAGTAATGATAAATCACCATTCAATACAGTGTTGAGGATATTTCTAAATTGTAAGCCCTGAGTAATTTGAATGTTGCTGCCAAGATACAGCCACCCATATTAATGGAAAGCTGATTAATGACACTTTCTCTGAATAGAGTGCTGAAAGTAGGAGCAAAATCTCTATGAGTTAATGAGATGGCTGTCTTCCTTCAAGAAAGTCTTGTGGTATCAAGGCCAGAGGTTTTGTTTAGAGACTGGTCAAGTTCTGGTAGTGTTTTTCTTCTAAAGAGCAGGCCAGTCGTAGATGCTAAGACTTAATCTACCAAAATTCTGTTTCTACTTCTACTTCTTTTTTTTATAATGTAGGCAATGAACAGTAAGCTGACATGGAAAAGCTGGATAGCTGTTAATGACCCACCCAACCTATACACTTAGATTGTCTCTGTGGGTGGCTGGAAATCCACTGTCCTTGTGTCTACTGTTCTGAAATACAGCCACTGAACTGAAAAGAAACTACCTTCACAGCTCTTGGTATTTTCATTATTTATATTTGACCATAAATAATTGTTGATTTTTTTTTTTAATAGGAGTTGGAAATCTTGGTTATTTCCACTAAATCAAGCCCAAAGATATTTTCACTTAAAAAATGGAATTTAAAAGTGAATGTCACCAGTCCAGCTGTTCCCAACGTGTAAAGATATGGAATAAAAACTTTAGTTTGCTGAAATAAAATATCCCTTTGATATGCTCTGCACTGATCATTACCGTTTAGGAAAGAGACCTTGTGGTTATAATAGATATTTCTAAGAAAACATAAGTTCAGTGCTCAGCAGCTGTGAAGAAGCAAATTGAGTGTTGAAAATTATTAGAGAAGAAATAGAGAAGAAAACAGAGAACATTATTGAAACACTCTACAAATCCATGGGGAGCTCACATCTTGAATAACAGGTATAATTCTGGTCATCCCATTGCGAAGAGAATATAACAGAACTGGAACGGGTACAGAAAAAAGGCAACAAGGATGATCAAAATTATGTAACGTTTTTCATAAAAAAGGTCAACAAGCATACTTCACCTCTCCAACCTGAAAAGACATGAGGGAGTACTGATAAAGTTCTGTAAAATCATGAATAACTTTGAAAAGGTAATCAGAGGGCAACAGATCACTGTCTTAAAGTACAAGATCCGGGAGCATAAAAAGAAACAGTACAAGACAGGTTCGAAATAAGCAAAAGGGTAACACTTCTTCAGATAGCGCTTTCTTAAACTGGTAAACTCCTTGCCATAAAGTATTATATGGATGCTGAAAGTTGTGATGGGTTGAAAAGCACTTGGACAGTTTCATGAAACAAAAAAGCCACTGAGTGATCTTAAATCTGTGAATCCCTGTCATTTCATATAGAGCTTTGCTTGTGGGCAATGCTACTATCTGAGGCCCATCACATTCATCTCAGTGCAGTGCATTCAAATACAGTTCACTGCAGACCAAGCCACAGAAGTTTTAATAACTGTAGCCAGGTCAGCTTTGCCTCGAGAAGGTCCAATCTCATGGCTGGCCATAAATGAAGGAAGATGTTTTGGGAGGTTTTTGTCATATGGTGTAATGAGAAATGCAGAAGGATGCTGAGGCTGCCTACCATCTTAAGAAATGAGAAATGAGAGCAGCTGTCCCTCAAGCAATAATTTTATTAGAGTGTTGGTTACTTGTCCAAAATGTTTTCCTCTGCCTATCAATATTGCTTTTATTGTGCCCAAGTTTTGTTCAACCAGCTGTTCCTGGTCATAGCACTAATCTGTCTTATGTTGCCGGACAGCTGGAAAGGAGTGGTTTATTGCAATTTATTTTATTGGATGACGATAAGTAGAAAGTTAGTTTACTGAATGAGAAAGCAATGCAGAGCTGAACGTCACAACGTATCCCTAGCATTTCTGTCTATTGAGTATGACAGACTCCCCAAAGAAGTTGCACAGATATGTTAAATGGAATGAGAGGAGAGGAGAGAGAGAATTTGTAGCTTCCTACATATGAAAATTTTACCGACACCTTGGCATTTCCAGTCCATCACTTTGGAACTCGTATCTACCATTCACTTCTGTTAAACTGACAGGCAGCAGTGAGTTATAGATTTTTAAGATTTTTGTCTTCAACATCTTCTCTTTCACGTCCTATACAGTAGACTTATCTAACTGTGAGTTCTATGGGTTTTACTGGTCCCTAAATATCTAGGGCATCTAATATAATTAGAAAAGAATAGGATGTTTTAAAGTTCTTTTTACAACATTCATGATAAAGAAGCTCACAATAATCTCTAGGAGGCTATTTTCCCTCTGTCTACCTTTCAGGAGTATCAGCTTTGGGTAAGCAGGACAACTACAAATCCTTACACTGCTATAAATTTATTTCTTTGTGTTACATTTACCTTCCTTGGTACAACAAAAGTGCTGAACTCAAGTGAGTTTTTAATTTAGTAGGGTTAATAATTACCAGTTCAGTGTGACTCTGATAATACCACTGGCTCTGAAGGTGTGTAAGTGACCTATTGATTTCCTTGGCATTTTGTGGCTCGTTCTGATATGAGCACAGATTTCTGTGAAGTCATCTTGGTGCAATGACAAACAGTCAATATACTCTGCCAGCACTCTGTTATTGAAACCTTTTACCTAGTTGTTAGATAGTATTGCCTGGAAAGGTACTGATTGAGGAGTGTTGCCGGTTTATACTGAAGGCTTCTCAAGGAGCTACTTGCTTAGCTGTGAATGCTTCAGCTTACTGTGCATTCTTTGTTTGCTTAGCCTTGTTCTTCCTCTTAAATTACTCATTAAATATAAATCTGCATCCTGATACTTCACAAAGACAATGCTGTACTTAGAGCAGACAGCAACCCAGAGAGATGGAGTAATGTTTTTGGCCTGTCTCAGCTCCCTAGAGTGAGACAGGTTGGAATTCTCCCAGCGTCAAAGTTCTGTCCCCCTGTGAGATATAAGCACAGCTTAGCTTAGCCTAAGACTGGTGGCAGGCAATGCTGCACATGGTGGTCGAACTCCTATATATTCTTTAAAGAGCAATAAATAAATAGCTCCTCAAATTCTCAAAGGCACCCTATGCAGTCATCTCATGATGTGAGAAAGCGTACACTGCTGGTTTGCCCTTTTGCAGAGCTCAGCTTTCTGCCCTATCAGGAGACCGTTGCGTGAAGGGTGACCTCTTTTGCCTGACACTTCCCTTGAATCTGGACAAAACCCTTCACCACTTTTAATCTCTACCAGTGGCAGACGGTTCTCGCTCCTGGTGCTGGCTCAGCTTTTGTCCTACCTCACCTCCTTTGCTGCCTGTTCCCCTCAACCTGCATCTGTCAGGAGCTGTGCGCCCCTCTCCATTTCCTTTCTTTGAAATAAGTGATAGGGAATGCCATTTGAAACCCACACAGTATGCATCCCAAAATGTGCTATCACCAAACCTTTTCACCCCTTCTGCCCAAATGATCTAAACGTACAGGAGGGCTGGGACCTGTCTGGGAGGTGAGTGTCAAAAACAAGGTGACGCTGGGTCTCCCCTCTCCATCTGTTAGCATATGAAATCCCCTGCAACACCACTACCCTTCAGCCACTGATCTCACATGCACAAGAGCTCTGTTCCAGCCTCTTGTAGAGGGGAGGGAAGAGAGGAGATAGGGAGGATGATGGAGAAATACAGCTCACCCTCAATCCCTTCTTTTCTGACACTATGCATGTGGCCCCAACTCTGGGAACCAGAAAGCAGAGTGCTGCACAGGACCAGACCTATCTGTGCCGAAGAGGGCTTCAGGGCAGTGAGCAGCACTGGCGTTACCAATCCTGCAGTAGAAATGCAGACATTGTTTAGTATTTTGCATCACAGCGCTACAAAAATATTTGTGTGTTTTGTGTTGCTACTCCAAGGCAGATAACCTGCATGGGGTGGATGAGACTTCAGCTTTTGCTCTATTTTCTTTCATTGTTGAATAAGACAATAAAGAGTTGTTGAAAGTAAGGCTATAAGACCACCTCATCCCTCTATCCAATCATGAAAACAGCCATATTTATACCATTCCCTATATTTTCTCATAAACTCTGCAAGCATGAAGTACCATACTTCTTTCCCACGTCTGAAAGGAGTAAAACCAGCAGGTAGAAATTCAATCAAATGTTCTTTCAGAGAAGCATGTGAGAATTGATTCCTCCTTTAGGATACCTCTTAACTGAAAGCCTATTGCAGAGGAGTAAAAAGTTCCAAAGGCGATTCCACAGACCCATTCATGGGTATGAGTCTGAGTTTCTTATCATTAAGGACAGTAAGGAAAGTAAGGAAACAATAAGGAAAGCAAACATAAATTGCCTGACAATGTGAAGTCAATCAAAAGGGGTTAAAACTACACAGATGCGTGCACTCAGGAGTAAACTGACCTTAGATCACTCCAGCTTGTTACTTTACACTTGAATTCATCTCCATGGTATTTAAAGCATGTGGAAATAAAATCCTTAGCTGAATTGTCTTAATTTTCCTGAATGATCCCATGTACAGATGATCTTACAGTAAAATTGATTAGGATTTATTCAGAAAACGACACTGTGGTATAAATCTTGTTGTGCACTTGCTCACAAGGCTTCTGTTCTTTGCAATTCCTACGCAGCCTAACAAACACCAGCTGAAATGAGGAGAGCCTGTCACTGAGGTGATAAGGCTGACAGACAACTTAATTATCTTGACGAAGGAGGATTTCCTTGTTTGGACAATCAGAAGGGAGGAAGCCAGCTTGCTTTTAATATCCCAGCACTAATTATGTATATTATAATACTCAGATAGGACACAGCACTTTCCAGTCACAGTCTCTAGGAATGTGGGCGTCAGGAATTGCATTAGAAGTAAATGTTGCTAAATGAGTTCTCTGGAACAAGTAAATGTTTCATATTGTGGAGATAAGCTGTATAGAACTCTCTGAATCACTGAAACAAAGCTGCCCATCTGTTTGCATGGAGAGCTAATGATGACCAGGTGCATTTCAGCTGGAAAATCAGAGCATGAGCATAGCCTACTGGATTCTAGTAAAATTACATTAGCAGTAACTGCTTTTGACAGGAGCTTTGCTGCTTAAGCTCCTACAGGAAATGCAAAAATATTCCCTCCTTGAATCCTTTGTATGTTGTCCTAATGGAAAAGCAAAAAGAAACGATTGATCCCCTAATTAGTGAGTTACTAAAGCTACTGCTAACACTCAACGCTGCATCCCAAATTAAATAAAAATTATTTTGCTATTTTATTGCTTATTTCAAGAAACACTATGAGTTACATGTCTCCCCATGGCCCTGTGAAGTTACAGGCTTGCTCAGTTTTGCATATTAATGAGTTGGAACAGCATAGTCATCCACATACAGATATTCTGGACAAGACAGAAGGAACCCAGACCAATACATATTAAACTAGTTCATTAAGGGAATTAAGATTACTGAAGAAATTCCAGTTTACTGTAGGCTTTAGCTAAAACTAAATTCACTGTCTGCGTGTGAGCATATGAAACATGGCAATAATAGCTCAGAAGTCAGGGTTACTTTTTTTTTTCTTTTGTAACACCTCTTTATTCAGTAAGTATAATTTCTAGTCCTTCTAGCTTTGGTAGCTCTTAGTTCTTTTCTAGAGCAAAATTTACACCTCTCTTAAAGAAAGCTTGTATCCTAGCAGGGAATGGATCTGCCACTGCATCACAGGCTTCTGAAAAGTGAGGGCTGCCTCATCTCGGCACCGTGGCACTGTATACCTCTCTAATACCTTTCAGTAAGTTCTTGCTTTGCTTTGAACAGAGTTCACAAAGGCCATTTAGTCTCTATTGTCTGGCCTTGTCTGTGAATGTGTGTCACATCTGACCTATCATTGCATGAAAATAGCAGCTTCTCTGGAAATAGGCAGGGCAGCGCCTGCACAAAGAGACATCACAGGGATGGACGGCTCGGTGCATCACACCTTAGCAGGCAGGTGAACGAAGGAAGGAGACTGGATGCCTCCTAAAGACTGCGTGTTTAGACAAATCTGCTGGTTTTGGGGTGTTTCTCTAAGCAGAGTCTCTGAAATGTGACACATTATCAATTAATATTGATTTTGTCTACAAAAAGCAAAAGCTAATATATATTCTTTGCAGACTACTTGCTTTAACCTTACATCGTCTAAACATATACAGCCTATAAATGTTAAGGGACAGAACTGCGTGGAAATCAGAAGACCTTCAAAGTCATTATCAAATCTCTCGGAGTAGATGGGAGGCTGATAACACGCTTGTTGTCTGTGGCTTGTTTCAGTTTCCTTACTCTCAATCTCGTTGCTGATCTCCAGCAGCTTCTCTGCTTGCAATTCTTATTTGACCTTTTTGTTGCAAAGTTATTGTGGAGGATTTAAATAGTTCTTTATGAGGTCTCAGTGGGTATTTCAATCTGAAATTCAGGAATAGTTCTTGTTATAATCCTAAGAATCAGCATATACAAGCTGACCTGCAGCTTAGTGTTCATTTCAGTCCCAAATGTCTATTGTCTCTCACAGTAGGTATAGAAAAGAGCACAGTATAAGGAAGAAAACTGTTTATTAAAACTGCTGTGAAACAAGAATTAGGGGGTTAGTGGGAAAATTCAAATTCTTAAACAGAAATGTCCTTACCATCATTTCAAACTTTTTGGCTACTGCTAATGTTACAAAGACAAGAATTTATTTATTTTGCCCAATAGAAGTCATATCATATATTTTACTCCCAAATTGCTTCTAAATCAGTGCAATTGTAGTAACTGCAAATTATGAATATGTTCTAATTTTTCTCCTAGAAAATGGTCCGCATATTGAAAACGCGTTTGTGCTATCAGAGCTTAGATAGCTAATCATATCCCCAAATTGCAAACAAAACTGTTTCAATTTTACTACTGAGAAAAAAAGAGACAGACTGTGCAACTAGTGTTTGTAACAAATGAAAATCTGAAGGTTAGTGTTCTGATATTTTTCCTGATGTTGATTAGCAATTTTTCCAGATGAGCTTGAGAAAGTGTATTAGAATTTAGTCCACTGATTTCCATGGATCTTTTCTTTTTAAAAAGTAATAATTATGAGGAAGGGAAAATAAATAAGAATAATAAAAAATATTTTGAAAAAAACAAACAGGAATATGTGGACAAGACTATTTATTCTGGTTTTTGCAGTGATGACCATTAAACTGAGAATTACAGGAGTATTTCTCCTTTAACAGAAAGATTCTGAAACTTCATATTCCTGCACAGCGAGATAGATAAGCTCTGTTATACAAATAATTATTGCTGTTGCCAGTCTCCACATGATCCCGCTTTTATTTTTATTTTTAAATTGACACCTTTCCTTCTACTATTCATTCCATTTCATCACCAGCTCATGTTTTTTGCTTTCCATTTATCAGAAAGAAGGAAAATAATTATTCTTATAACCAAGAGTTAAGCTAGAGGGATTTGTGTTTCTGTTTTGCTCAGTGTCATTTAGACAAAAGCTCACAGAAATAAAACATAGTTTGTATTGAAACGTACAGTAGTTGATGGTTTGTCATACTGCAAACATGGTTTCTTTGAGTTTTCAGTTCCAGCAGCAGCAATGTGAATATTTTTTTGACTTAAAATGCTTCTACAAGAATTTTCCTGTCCGTTTAGAAAAATAAACATCTTTTAATCACATTTCTGAGACAGTGATTTGCGATGGCGTAGTGGCAGTGGATCAGGTGCATTGTCCATCAGCTGTGAAATCTTGAATGATTTCAGGCAGAAACTTGTAATAAGCTGAATTAGCTATAGAGCCCATTTTGTTAGTTAATGCATGCTACTGCTCTTTAGATAGCATTGGGCTATTTTATGACAGCCACACCCTTTATCTCTATTTTCTTAGCTGGCCCAGGAAGTGTTGGATAACTACCATTTCTTTCTGTGTTCAAAGAAATTGGAACTCCCATCTCCAGGTTAAGACACTCTGGTCTGTATCTTGGTGCTAACAAGTATGAAATTGAAACACACACAGTGCTCTCGGTCATTTTACCCAAATGAGAACAAGAGCATTGCTCTTGTGACTTTCTTATTTCTATCCCCAAATGACAGCTTTAAATATTATTTGATAGGGCAGGGCTCATATAGTCCTTAAAATCACTGTACTTCACATTTCATTTCAATAGTGATAAGCAAAGAATACAGAAAAAGTCTTTGTTGACCATAAATTAACATGAGCTGCCCAGGTTTTGGTACAAAAAATATATTACTAGTAACTCTGCTCAAACTGAATGGCACAAATCCCTGGGGATGTGCTTATCAAAACAGGACCATGTGTTCTGCATTATTAACTTAGGGCTGTTTACTCAGATAAGTCAATACATAGAAGAAATTCTAAAAAGAACATTGTGTTCCACAAAAAGAGTTGAGCTGAAAATATATTCAAGCTTTAGCTTTCATATTGGTCAACCTTTTGTTTTCATCTTTCATACCAGCAGGGTGGTGGAAATCCCATTTCCCAGATAGCACAAGCTGGCTGAGAGAAATCATTTTCTTCATTTCATTTAATTTCTTGTGCAGAATGGGCTAAAGATATAGCCTGGAGGCACCCCAGGGTTCGATGTACTGAGATGCCAAAGCACTAAATTGAACAGGAAATTCAGAATAAAAACAAATAGCAACAAAATCTATGTGAAATGCTCAGACCGTAATTGTAGTACCTTGGAGTACTCAGCATTATCTTTCTCCTGATCGATAATAACGTACATAGAAAATATTTATCAGCAGCAGAGATGTGGAGGCAGTTTCTATAGTCAACCAGAGGACAGTTAAAGATGATTCTGTCACTCATTTCTTTATATAAGGTGCGCTCTTTACATATCCTTCTACATAGCACATAATATTTCCCTCTCTTGGAGGATTTGTATAATGAGAATAAATTAGCAGGGCAGACAGTGAGTGCCACCTTTAGCTGAGGGCCTTATTCTTTGGGGTTTTTTTGTGCTTGTCCAAAATGAACATAAAATACGAGCACATCAGAGTAGAAATGTTTTGCCCACTTTTCACTCATACAATTAATAACCTATTTTTCAAATGTGAAAATGGAGATACAAAGTCTATGGGAATTAAGAAGCCAGTCATGACTTTCCTTCCCTTACAAGTTTGTACCTAATACACTTGTATTAGTGTGCAGCTGTAGGTATAGCAATACCTCTTAGAAGGTTTCATCATATATTAGGGTCAAGAGATAAAATGTAAACAGAGGGAAATTACACATAATAATTTGTTGGGGGTTTTTGGGGCGGGGTTTTTTTTTGTTGTTGGCAATACAAGGTTTTTGGGAGGTTAGATTGGTTTTAAGGCCAAATCAGAAAGTGATCATTAAGAGAACATAAAGATGGCTTCAGTAAAAAGAACATAGTTTACATGAAGTCAGCTGGACACCTGAGAATTGTCTGGGTCACTTCTTGAAGTTGTACAAGGTATTGGAAAGAAATATGTCAAGACTGAAAGCCACTGCAATGGTGATGTTTAGAGGCTGTTCAGTAATGTCTGTTCACATGGCAGTGCACTGAACTGGTTAGCACTGACGTGGAAGACTACAATTCTGCTAGCAAATCTAGCAAATTCATGCCTGGGTTCTGGATTTTCCATACTAGGGAGCCTTAACTTCCTGTTCATGGTGATTGCTGAAAGAAACTTAGAATCAGTTGAATTTATTCGTAGAGTTTATTAGAACCAATATTTTTTTTACAACAGTTTTGTTAAAGAATTTAGGTTTTAAGATTCATAAATTATGCAAGTGATGAAAACAAAACCTATTTTTGGTTTTTTTTTTGTCAATATTTTTCAACTGAACAAACCATTTTCCTATCCATGTAGCCTCAGACAAAGAATTTCTACATTTTAAGTACCGGAAAGGTCTTACTGACTGCTTTGCTAAATCAAACCCTTGACATGAAGTGGGGTTGCAGCCTCATGCTTATCCTACATATTGTCATTCAACACCACCATGTAATCTCAATGAAGATGCTATTCAGAATATCTTAATAAAAATTATACACAGACATCTGTAAAGTATTTGAAACTGATTGGTATGACAGACAGTATAAATGTTACTATAATATGTGCATAGACAATACTAACAGCTTAGTGAAGACTTTGTCTTGTAGTAAATCATAACATGAGCTCTCTCTCCTGGAACTATACCAATGCGCATGTGCCCTTGTGCCCCCCTATGCTGCAAGATTGAAAAGGGTTTGTGTGCAGAAACAAGCTGTGCTGCATCGGCAAGAGATTGTTTTAGCAGTTTTCTGACCAGGCTCCTTCTTATCCCTTCAATATTAAACGCGTAAATACTATAGTGAAAATACAGTGAGAAGACGGAGGAAATCAGCCTTCTGATTTTAATTCTACAATACCCTTAAATTCTTTCATGTAGTTTTCTCTGAAGCCTGCTTTTGTTTCTTTGTAGCTTTTGGAGGAGATTTTCAGATCCACTCTGGATTTTTGCTTTGTGAATGGTGTCCTATCTTATTTCAGAGAAAATGTAGAAGACAAACTTTACTAAAACACTTATGTTACTGGTGCCTAGAAGAACAAACCTAGAAGTAAAATGAAATCATGAGGTTCTCATCACCTTTTCTGCTTAGTCCATCAGTGCTGTTGTGGCACTGAAGATTGATAGATTTTTTTATTCCATGTGGAATATATATTTCAACTAACACTGGAAATTAATATTTCTCTTTGCTTCTCTCAAGTTTTGTTCCTTGATGTTTAATTATCCAGTGAGTTATACCTTACTGCCCTCATTGCAACTGTAGAAAACACATTAATCAGCTAGGAGAATCCCACATACTTTCACCAGAACACAGAAGATGATTCGAAGGGATTAATGATAATTGCAGAAAGAATACTAGAACATAAAACAAAATAGACGTTGTATCTGAAATAAAGATCTATTCCATGAAGGAAAGCAAAAGGAAAAAAAAGTAACAATAGAGATATGTCGTGGGGTTGTAGTGGATAGACTGGTAAACTATTTCACTTTGAAAGGAAGCTCAAAAGAATGGCACCCTCTACACTGCAGATTTGTGGACTATGTTTATATAGCACCATACCTGCTCCCTCTAACGGCCGTTTCTAAGTTTTTTTTCCTGTCAACATCATATAGGCCACAATTAGGAGAAGGTGAACTCAACAGAGATCCTACACCTTGCTTGCACTGCATATGCACTCTGTAGGTTGCCTTAGGGAAAATTTTTCCTTTAACATCCAGGCATGGACCCTCGTGCACACGAATAAGATTTTTTGCCACGGAGACTACAACATCTCTACACAAAGTACATACAAAATAAAAACAAAGCACTGATTATATAGCAGACAAACCGCATGTGCACTGTTGCTAAGATTAACACATCTAATAAAAACATTAGAATGAATTTTCAGTAATTTTTGCTGAATTTTTCAGTGCAAAGGAATCGCATAGAAATGGCTGACTGGGGCAGACTTGTGTTGTTCTCCCTCTGCTGATTTGTTAAGCTTATCTTAACCAGGGGCAAAAGCATGTTTATTCAGGAGTGACTTTATTGAAGGCACTCAGTTTTCCTACCTGTATGAACCACTTAGGGAGAAGAATGAAATCCTAGACAGCAGTAAGTGTTTGCTGCTTTGAAAATGAAATTAAACTAGAGAAAGACACAGCTTTTAAATTTTCCTGTGCTATCATCTTTGTCTTTCTTCTATTTCTTCTTTCTCTTTTCCTTTTGTTTTGTAGAATACTGCTGTTCACAATGAACAAGTTTCCTCCCACCACGTACAGCCTGCATAAAGCACACTGCATCCAGCCTTCTTTGTTTTGCGTCTTAAGTCAGTGCCATGTAATTTCAAGTAAATGATTTCCAAAAGCCTTCAAAAACTTTAAAATTCAAACCTCGTTAGACCCCACTGAAGTTTTGAAAGTGGTGAAACATCATTGTCAGGTGATCAGGATGATCACAACACAGTTGTTGCTGGACAAGGGAACACAGGAGTGTATGTTCATCCAGAGGTCACCTCAGAGAGCAGCCATGAAAAGTATTCACTGTTCAAGCGAAAAATCACATTTCTGTGTGGAATTCTAAAAGTAACCAAAGATAACAATAATAGCACAGAAAACCTTTCCTCTTGTGTCTTTGGAATTTTGGGTGAAGATGGAAATTTGAGGTTGCCCTAGAAATTCCACTGAGAAGGACCTATGCCATCTAGTACATGTACATTAAGATAATTTCTTTTGCTATGGTAAGGTTTTTTTTGCTATGAGCTAGCCTTCTCTCTTTACACAACAGAAGAAGCAACTAACCTAGTAAAACTCAGTTCTGTGTTGCTGGGATTAAACTAATAGATACTGTCTTCTAAGGCAAAGGCTGTGTAGGTGGGAGAAAGCAAAGATGAGAAGAGCAAAAGAAGAACTTCTCACGTGCATTGTGTCTCCTGGGAGAACGAACAGCGGTGGCAAAGAACAGACCCTGTGGCAAGCGGTTTCCAAATAACTAATTTAGTAATAAGCTATGAGTTTACCAGCAGTCTCTGTGGAACTGGACTAAACCCTTTGTAGTGCAGGTTTGCTGCTTACTCAGGGAATTGTACCTGTGGAGAACAATACCCTACAGCCAAGACTTTGCAAATGAAAAATCTTTTTCAATCCTGAACGGTGTCAATTCCCTTGTAGGTAGATTTATCCCTATGCTTTTTCTCAACCACTGACATATTGAGTATCTTTTAAAATTACTATCCCAGGTTTCCCACGAGAAAGAGAAATAATCAGTGTTAAAATATCAGACTTGACCAAAGAATAGTAGTTCCATTTTGTGACAACCTTCTGTGGATTTTGAATGTATTTTGTTCTACACTGGCATGCAAACAAAAGCTTTTGGATGTATTTTCTGTCCCTGGAATGATAGTGAATTATCGCATTTCAAACTGTCACATAAATTCCTACATCATTATTGTGACGGTAGGTTTTGGCTGGGACAGAGTCCAAAGACTCCAATTCAAATCACTTCATTTCTCCTCTCCCAGTATGAATTGCCTCAAAAGTCATGACTTTTACTGAAATATCTTTAGCTTTGTCATAACAGTATATTTCATCAAATTAAAATTTCACTGAACGTGTTTCAACCAGCTCTAGGAAATACAGACATGCAGATCACCACTCTTGAGGTGCTTTGAACTGTTTAAACCTTTTGGATAATGTTGAAAAACAACAGATTTTTGGCTAAAAGTCAGAAATATACTTCCTATTTTGTATGCCTAAATCTTTGCTCTGGAATAAGATGCCATGCAATTGTACAATGATTAAGCAGCGATTTTTTTATCATGATTTTGTTAAACAATAAGATAGATGGTGCCAAAAATGTTGAAGTGAACCTTAAATTACTTTGAAATATTCCATTGGCTCTGTATTTATATCTCATATGTCTGAGTGTTATACGGATGACTGACCAATAAGGATGTTAAATGATTAATGGCAACTTCTGGATATCTATTAATTAGAGTTCTACAGGTACTGGAGGTTAAGAGTGGGCAATAAGGAGTATTATGGTCTCTAAGGCTCCTTTCTCTTCTTTCAGTAGACCCTGCCCCCAAACCAGGGACTGGCATTCAGAGGTATTCAAGATCAGCATTGGAAATTCTTTTTACACTTCAATCACACCTACAAGCTTCAAGGGGCCTGAAGAAAACTGCACTCTAAACATCACGACAAGGAGGGAGGATGTAAAAGTTGGCTTGGCATGGGGTTAAAGATACTTCCTGGCTGAAATCTTCCACTTGACTCATCTTGTCTTACGATCTACATGGTACATCTTGTCTACATTGTCAACCATTGTCTCATTGCCCACCAACCAGGCATATTGTTCTTGGTTACATCGTAGTTAATAAGTCCTACTTACATGTAAATTGGGAAATAATGAAATTGGGTTTTATATTGTCAAAATCATAGAATAAGGAGTAAGGGGGTTGGTTGGAAATTCCATAGCCAGATTTGGAAAGCAAAATCTCTGTCATTCACACAAAGTCACGTAGTAAAATACCCAGCAGATTCCAATACTTTCCGAATGCTTTATTCAAGATACTGATGTCAATGATATAGTATCTCTACATACAAAGTACAAGGTCAAATTTCAAATCTTCTTCCAATGTTTCTTGATTTTTGTACTATGTTTCTTCATGTCTGGGCCTGAGTCTTCAAACTTGTGCCCTAACCAAACCATGAACCTCTTGCCAACCTCCCATGAACAAATTATACTGTTTCCTATGATCACAGCTTGAAACAGTAGCAAAAGTTCAGAGAACAACCAGCTCTGTTGCGTGAATCAAAATGCCTTCTAACAGGTAAACTAGGCAGTAGGGGACAGATGGAAAACCATGAAGAAATACAGGTCTGAGGAGCAGAAATATAATAGGTCCATAACTGGGGTTATGGCTGTGGATAAGTTTTCCAGTGGAAGTTATTTACCTCAGCTAACTGTTGCCAAACAACATCTGGTTGTCATCACATTGAAATGGGCCAGTGGTGCCCCTGAGACCTCCTCTGTGACAGTAAGTTCCAGCTGAAAAATTAAGGAGCAGCCCAGTGCCAGGCAGTATTTCTATGGCTGCAATTACCAACGTCTGCCTTGCAGCTCAGTGAAGCTGCATCAGCCTTGTCTGATGAGGAGGATATGCCGAAACCTGTAGCAACCTAAGAACTCGGTAGCCTGAGGCTGTTTCTTAGACTGTGTGGACATGGAAGCAGCAGGCCTTTAGTATTTAGATACACACATATGGATCAGAGGCTTTCCAAGATGAGGTCATCGACCTGGGTCTGGGCCAAAAGTACAGTGTAGGCATGACCCATGTGCAAACAGAGCGAGGAGATTACCCTGCTTTATCGAATAGTGGAATGCAACACATTGCGCTAGACTCAGGAGACCAGAAAACATATTGGAAGGATTATTTTTTTCCCCATTACAAGCAGGAATAATTACTACCGAAGTTTTAGTCTTCTTAGATTGTTGACATCACTTACTGCTAAGGTAAGGATGAAAAATGAGTTTGCAACAGCCTTAGAATAAAATAGTGTATGAATGTATTTGCTGAGTCCTCAGCAATCACATAGAAATACAAACAGTGAGGTGACATCGATCAGCCTCAAAATATGTCAATTCCTGGACAAACCAGCACATGCTTTGTGTTTAGTTGACAGACTAGCATACATGCTTGTATCAAAAAACATACCAAGCACAAGGAAGCCATATTGAATTTGTGTTAATTGAGCAATAAATTGTCAGGGAAACTACCCATAACCTGACCAAATACCACTACTAATCCAAGTCATTAGTTTCTTTCAGGTGAAGTTGATAAAATACAAATGGAAGATAAAAAAATCCTTTTTGTTTAACTTCCTGCAGCCAATGGAGGCTGAGAAAAATGTATCTCAAAGCCTGTAAATGTGTATTAAATTTATTATGCATAGGTGTTGGCTATAAATCTTTTTGCTGAGGTGAAATCCCAGGTGGTTTTCAATAGCTTAGTTTTTTTAGTAGCTGAAGGTAAAAAGTTTCAGTGCTGCTGTACACAGCAGTTAGGTGATCCAGGTTCTATACCAAGTGCTGTGTCCAAAGGTGTGCTATGTCCTAAGATACACTGATGCAGTCTTCACACAAACACTTTTAAAAATTGTATTGCAGGGACTTTCAAACAAAAAGAATTGAGTTATATATTACAGTATTGTAATACAGAATTTCAATTAGATGTATCACAGTCAGATACATTTTACACAAACAGGTAGTTTATGAGGCAAAGTTATTGTGTTTTTTTTTTTAAAAAATAATTATTATATGTTAGCAACATAGTTCAGAAAGGATTGGTCAGCAGCTGCATGGTGCTACAAATTAATTAAATGTTAACAGTAACAACAGGATCAAGGAAAATCCCACCGGATTCGGAATACTTTTCTATAGTTTTAATGAAATTCAGTTCTATGCCATGATAACATCCAAATCTTGCCATAGCAGACCTTCTGTTAACTGTTTGTAGCCACCATGCTCTGTGAAAACTGAACAGCAGACTGGGTTTTGGAATGCAGAGCAAAATGTGACACATGTGCAAAATCAAGGTTAAACAAGCTAAGCTTTTAGGGAGGAAGGACTTCTATTTGCTTGTTTGCTTGTTTTTCACAAAAGTCACTTCTTGGAAAAGCAAGTAAATGAGATTTGTGGTGGAGTGACCAGTACTGTCTCATAGCCCAGCACTGATAAGCCTGTGGTGGTTGTCAGGATTACTGGTACTAGAAGGTTGCATTCAAGAGTATCAGTGGCAACATGGCTTCTATTTGAGGCTATTTACTATAGAGAGTACAGCTCAGTGGTTTAAATGATCGCGATACATATAGTCAGCAAGTGCATGTCTCTTGGATATGAAAATGTGTAATGGGTCCCTTCCTCTGCCAGTTCAGACATTACATGAGTTCTTCCCACCCCAAGCCTCAGGACCTCATATCTTTGATGTAAGGCATAGCCGTTCACTCACAGATGCCTGCTTCAGTCCATGGTATGTCAGTCAAGATTCTGGTTGTTAGTTTTCCTACTACTCTCTTTTATGTAAGGTTGTTAGATCAGTTCAATGTTGGTCTCAGCATGTTAGGGTATCGTCAGCTTTCAGTTAATCTGCAATAAAATATTTCTCATATTTAAACTATTGAATTATTTCACTTTTGGCTTATTTTATAGCTTTTTAAATATTTCATCCTAGTCAAATTCCTTTCTTATCAGAGGTTTAAGTTTCTGCTATGTCCCAACTTGAACAACGTTAGATAGCTCTGAACAGAGGCATGCTACCATGCTATATACTTTGTTCTAAAATTTAGGTAGAGATCCCATTTTTCCTGACCTGTCATTATGCAATTTTTTGTTTGTTTGTTTTTTTAAGGAGAGAAAGAGATATTAAGTTTGCTAAAAAATAAATGCAGCAGAAACATCAGCAGGAAAATTATTTATTTGTTTTCCTGCAAAAGCTGTTGGATTAGAAAAATGCAATCCTTACCTCCCTGGAGCTTTGAGTCTGTCATTTTTTCCATGCTTGTGTCTCTAACATTTTCAATTTACATCTGTCCTTGGCAGCAGGTTACTTCCTGCTCTGGAGACCACTGAGTGACACCTTTGAGGTTCTTATTATGTGATCAGGTGTCAGCTTGCTCGTAACAGCCAGAAAGACAGTGCTAGTGTTACTATATGAACAATAATGTTTACCTATGAGCACTGTCTTGAGTGAAGCAGAGCATGCTCCTACACTTCTAACAAAGCCAGTCTCTACCAATAAGATAAAAGTATCAATAAGAATAACAAGAACTGGAGTTATTTTCCAGAGCTTCACATATTATTTTAAATTCTCCTTCTTGCATATAGTTAAGTGCTACTCCCACAGGACAGTCCCATGGCTGCTGAATTCAGTTCAAAGTAATATACGACTCTTATTTAAACAATGTTTGTTTCTACTTCCTTTCCCTTTCCTCAAGAGGTGACACTCCATCATTTTACACCAGAAGTCCTTTCAGATCCCAATCACAAGTTCACTGATTTGGCTGAAAACCCAGAAGTGCTATGCTACTTGGTCATTCCCTCTTTCTGCATCATATTTTCTTGTAGGACCATGCATACGTAAGATTTGAAGTTAATCAGTTTTCCAAGTTGAGATGAAGAATGACTTCAGAATGCAATGACTGCAAATGACACTATGTCAGTGGAAGACCACTCCACTCTATATCTCTATGGTATGGTATTAGATTACAAACACAATAGGGTACAGTGAGAAGTTTTATTTCAAGGAAAAGAGGAGTCGGAAAGTAAATTTGAATGTGTTTTCTGATATCTGGGTGTCGGCTTTCTGTTGATGATACACAGTTTTTCTTTTTTAGGCAGAAACAGGTTATCTTACCAATATCCAGAAATGGAATGGGAGACTTTGCCTACTCTCACCTTCACTCAGCAATTTGTTCAGTATAGCATGCTTTCACACTCTCATTTACTTGCTAATTTCTTATTTCATAAAGTCTATTATTAGACTGTCTTCTCAGTCCATGGACAGAAATTCGCTTCACAAAGAGCCATAGTCATTGCAAATGTTAGCACTACTCTTCTGTAGGAAGTTAATGACCCTGAAGCTCTACTGGCAGATGACATCGTGTTGATCACTAATCCACTTCTGCCAAAGCCAGCTGCAAAAGGTCACTTGAGTTCACCTGGCCAGCTTTGCCAGAAGTGTATTAAAGAGAGAAGTTCCTGCCTGCTGGCAGAGAAGTGAGGGCAGTAACCTCCAGGCGATGGGCAGCGTCAGGGTGCCAGAAGTCTCCAGCTGGCACAGTGTTATGGGTTGAGACTGGGCCGGCCACTAACGAATGACAGACACTCTCTATTAACCCCTCTCCCTTCCAAAAATGGAAAGGGAGAGAGAACAAGGGAGAGAGAGACTTTAGTGTTTGGAAAAGAAAACTAAAACAGCTTTAATGAAACAATAACAATAAAAGAAAAGATAATAATAAGGAAATAATGAAATATATACAATATGTACAAATATATACAAAGCCAATACTGAACCCACTCCTCCCACGCTGATGACGATACGTCACCATCACACTGCAGGGCTGGCACTGAGGCAGTCCCAGGCTGGACTCAGCAGCAGACGGGAACTGGATGCAGGAGCTGGACTCAGGCACTGGATTCAGGGATGCACAAGTCGGGATCGACAACAGAAGAACAGACAGAATCCTCCTTAGATGTCAGCCATCGAAGAAGAAAGAGAGACCCTCGTGATCCCTCAGCTTTATACTGAATCTGACGTATATGGGATGGAACACTCTGTTGGTCAGGTTTGGGTCACCGGTCCGGTTCGCTCCTCCCTGCAGGTGTGACCTTTTACATGCTTGAGACCCTTGTCACTCCCGGCACCCCAACACGGAGTACAAGATTTAGCAGTGACCTTGGTCGCTATAAGAACAAGTATAAGCAAGGGCCTATCTGCACACCATTCCTTGGTACGAACTATAAACATCAGGCCTTATCACTGCTAGAAGCAGTCACTGTCTGGAAAAACATGCTGCTGATTTCACAAAGTGCAGTTAGTTAGAGGAGACTTAACTGAAAAGTTAAAGCACTAAAACAGAATTAGTTCTGATTTAACTCAAACCAGGACACACAGCTAGTACATGTAAAGCTTCTGCATGTGACTGTGTGCGCAACCCCGAGTGACTTCAGTGGAGTTGCTTGGCTCTCATTGGTATGTTTCCAATTTGACTAAGACCTGTAGTCCTTTTATTTGTATTGTAAAGTAATTAAATTACTTGTGACTACTGTAACAGTAGCATTGAATAACAGTGATAATTAGTCATATTAGATTAGTCATAAGTAGTTATTCATATCATAGTGTGAGGATATCAATGGGCAAATCCAAAAAACTCCCAAGTTTGTTTTGGATGAAGCTTTTATAAGAACAGTCTTTGTTCTGCGTTTTCTGCTGTTTCCAGTTTCCACTTGACCTATTTTTCTTAGCTTGCTCTCTGAACAAAAATTGTTGATAACGAGACATACTAATAGAACAGCAGATCCTAAAACACATATCTTTACTCTTTGGCAGCTGATGCCATGATGATAACATCTATAACCAACAGGAAGATGTCTGAATAAATCTTTTCCATAATGTATCTAGAGATTATTAAAAAGATTATAAATATTCAGCATTTGGTCTATTTTGAACCACTTCTTCAGATGAAATTGCAGATGGCTTATATCTGTATTCAAATATACAGAGTGTTCAAAGAAATGTTGGGCTTTCACACTGCACAATGCTCATAGAAAAGTGATTATTTGCTTCTCCAAGTCCGTAGTGCAAAAATAAAAGATTTTTCTTTTCCTGAACCAGGTCCTGAAGAATTATATACACTAAGTTATTAGGCTTTCATTTAACTTGTTACTATAAAACAACTGCATCTGTCCTGCATCCTTGTTGCAGAGTATTCAGTAAAACCAACAACAACAAAAAAATTGTAAACTTTGCTGAGTGCATTCATAAAGTTGAACATTTTCTTTCTTTTTTTATGTGACTTCTCCAACTTGGCTACTAGGCAGTCATTTTTATTCAGGACAGTAATTTAAATGAACTGTGAGACGAAGACACAGGATCTTGAGCTGAATAGTTAAGAATACTGCTGCTAAGGAAGCTAATAAACCGAACAGAAGTGATAGGCTTTGCGGGGCAATCATAGGGATGCAGTTCTAAGGCTTCTAGTAGTCAGACTAGGTGTAAGCAATGGTCTTTTATGACCTGAAATCCAAAATTATTCAGTGAGAAGTTTGAGATGCGTACAGGTCCACGTGTTCTTAGAATGAAAAGGGTGAAGATCCATCACCGAAACAAGGTTTTGCAATTCTCTGTGCTCTCTAACCTTGCTCCAGCAAACAGTGCAATGGAAGGTGGTCAGCCTTCTGGACAGCTTGGCTAAAGATCAGTTTAAAGCCACTACTTGCTTATGGCAGATGAGGAACAGAAAAAAAAAAAAAAGCCGTTTACCGTATCAAAGACTTTTGTGTTTCCCTTTGTATGAAACCAAAACCAGGGCCCCAATTCAACAGGGTACTGAAGCTCTCCCACATCAGTGTCAGGTAAGAATATGATTAATTGCCTATGGAAGCAAGCCTCAATGTTCAGACCTAGCTGTCCATGCTTCACATTTAATGTCTGACAAAAGAACAAAGCAAACCAAAAAGCCTGAAAATAAACTTTGAGTATTTTCACACATCCCATCTCCAGTAGACATCCTTTCTCCTTCCTCTTTATTCCCCCAATCCAGTCCAGAACAATTGCTGTACCCTGTGACCTGCTTAGACACGCATAGGTTCATTGTGGCTAATGTAGAGGATTTGGTTGAAACAAATAATCTGAACTGATCAAAACAGGAGGCTAAAGACAGAGGTGTAAAGGTGGAGATAAGAATTCCCTTCAAGAAGAGCCTTGCAGCCTGTAACCATTAACATTCTTTCTTTCTCTCCTCCCACACCCTTGCCTTCCTCTGCAGCCAGCAGGGTTTCAGTGACCCAGAAGGCCATCGATATTTTCTGCTGGAGTGGGCCTCAAATTGTGAAATATGTTTAAGCAAGAGTATCAATCATGTAATTCAATAGAGGTCAAATACCTTGCAACTTTTTTTTAATCTTTTTTTTTCTTCTTTCCTTATAATTGAAAGAACATGTTTGCTAAATTTGCTAAATCACTCATTCCAACAAGCAGTACTATGTTACAGTATTAAGGCCATCTGTATTTGTATGTATTCCACACAAAGAAATGTCTTTTTCACAGAGTTAAATTCTAATGTAAATGCCAGAATTTAGATCCTATGAATAATCTAGCATGTCCGGGCAACATCTTGAATTATCTGATCACACAGTATCTTTCAAACAATACTATATTGTGTTCTACAATATAGTATATTGTTCAACGTATTTGTATGAAAATGTACTGTTTTAAAAATTTTATTCCTTTCCTTCTTTCCAAATTGCTCTTACTTAATAGTTCGTAATACACTAAGTACCATAATAGTACTATCTATCGGCTAAGGCCAGCATTTTCAAAACTGGATTACTAAAATGACCCCGTTGTGCAGGCAGTGTCTTATTTGCAAAGTTCTAATCTTCTAGAGCTGCCACGGGAATAATTCTTTTTATATCTTCATGCAATAGGGAATGACCTTCAAGACACGTTTAAGTATTTGACATCAGTCTTGTAGTGACTTACAGTGTGAGCCCTCATGCTACAGCTGCCTACACCTAATGTCCATAATTTTTTTCCACTTTTGAAATCCATGGGTATGTTACCTGAAGTTTTCTTCAAAAAATATTAAAAACTACTTTAACCTAACAACAGTATCTGTAACTCTACTTCAGGGAAGAAATTCTGTGACAGGTCTTATATTGTGATTACTACTCAAGTTTGAAGTGGGAAAATTTAAGGATTGCCTTTAAAGAAGTTAAAGTAGTGCCTTCTTCCCATGGGGAGAAATTCAAATGTAAAAGTAACTATGGAGTCTTTTCAAGGAATCAGAAGCACAAGATTAAAACCTACCTTTTATACCACCCTCCCTCCCTTTAAGTCAGATGGATGGAGGTCTGTTACGTACAACTCCTTCAGTGGATTTTTATTCCAACCTTTTAGGGGATATACATGTACTCCACAGACATTGCTTTATGGTAGGTTCCCAAATCACGATGGGTAAGAGTCAGGTTTTAAATAATCTTCATCTACTTTTAGGGAGGAAATAAAAAAGGAATCTGTACAGTTGCATAATCTGATAATATGACTCAAGAGCAAGTGCCACACTTCTTGATGGTATCAGCTTTCTAACTTCCTCTTATCTGAATAAATATGCATCTCACCACAAAAAAAGAAAAATACAGAGCACAGTCCATTACATTTCTACCCTAGTTCCCTGGATGCGAAGGCACTTGCAATGTTACTGTTTAGACATACAATGTTAAAATAAATGAAGGCTTTTGTGTATAGCTTAGATACTGACAAAAGCCAGCAAGTTCACAAACATGTTATAAGCAAATTAATTCTACCATTTGTTCAGTGAGTATTGTGATATTTTTCTGCTTCTGGTTGTTGCACACTTCTATTGTAATTTTTTTTGTTTCAATAGAACTTCAGATGCCTGTATCAAGACATACATAGAATAAAAATATGGCCTTTGGCCAAAGACTTTGTGGTCTAAATACAAAAAAGTGAGCTACTAAAAACAAAGACGATGGAAAGTACAATGAAACAATGGGATAGATATTAGTCAGCCTTGTAGATGATGCTCTCAGTGCATGGGCTGCCAAGCTTTTGTAGATATTAGGACAAAACAGGAGGGATTTGAAGCAATGAAGCTATATTTTTGTGCTGTAAAGCTCAT
Organism: Leptosomus discolor; assembly: GCF_034619465.1. Lineage (NCBI taxonomy): Eukaryota > Metazoa > Chordata > Aves > Leptosomiformes > Leptosomidae > Leptosomus > Leptosomus discolor. Next base: position 48,716,720 of record NC_141395.1, on the reverse strand, counting down.
TAAATGTTTGTTTCATCAGCAAGGAAAGACTTTTTGGAAGCCTACACAAAAATGAAAATGATGATTACTTCCTATTAATGCTTACATACGCATCATTTAATGTGCCTGATGTTTTACTTCTGTGACTGAACTCTGTGCTACATATTTTAGATTGAACTGCTCTGTATAATGATACATTTGAAAAGACAATAAGACACAAGGAGAATTGTTTCTGTGTAAGGTTTTGTAAGGTTTTCCAGTAGTTGTCAGCAGCTCTTTAAAGTTCAGTCCAGGTTAAAAGTCGTATAGCTCCTTCCAGCGTTCAAAGGAAGGCGAATCCCTATGCCAGGGAAGAAATTACTCACTCAGATGTACAATTGACTTATCTCCACCCAAATATTTCAGTGCCTGGAGGCTTACCACAAATGTTCACTTTTTTTTTTTTTTAGTTGAACATTGTGCAGCCAAGGCACTCATTCAGCTGCAGGGAGAAATTATCAGTCGGTGAAAAGGACACAGAGAAAAATCAAACTGTAGTAAAGTACAAATCCTAACTCCACTCATGAGTATAGCTTGCTGGAACCCAGGTAAATTTTATTCTGGAGGGTGAATGTTAACTGCACACTAGAATCCCATTAGTCACTGGACTATTGGTGGATTACCACATGATTCAGTTCTGTTCTTGCACAATTTTTCCGACTTGTAAGAGATTTATATAGAAATTAAACAGGTAAGAAGATGCTCATACATATTTTAAGTATTTAGTCCAGTCATGCCAACTAAAACACCAGGTGGATGTTAGAGTACCTAGTCTCACAGTTACAAAAAATTACATTTTTAATTAATAATTTTCTTTTCCTCCTTTATTAGCTTTATTTAATGAAGATATTTTTTTAAATAGCATGACTTTTAATCTTACTAATAGGGACTTTCCTGTTAATTTAATTCAGAGGTTTTCTTTATAAGCTGTGAGAAGAAATTTTGCTTATTGACTTGACTCCTCCAAAATCTCTCCTTTTTATTAAATACATGAAATGTATGAAATAGCAGCGGTATATCGTGTAGGTAGTCCCCTTTCTCTCCTTCTGTTCTCAAATATATCTGCTTTAAATGGGCCACTGCTTGTAGAATATCAATGTAAAGCTTTCCAATACGTGCTTCTCAAAACACATTTGGGGTTTAAATTAGGGGTTTTTAACGTGGAAGTATTAGCTCTGCACAATGATGGATTTCATTCCCTAAGGTTTAGCATGTTATACTCTTTCTTCAAATTTTTGAAAAATGTATCTCTCAAAAAACTTTTTTGGGTATAGTTCAAGTTGTTATGTTTATATATATACTTATACTTATTTGTATTTGTATAAGGTCTAGCACATTTTCCATAAGAAAACAGAAGTAATAACTGGAAATTTAAAGTATTTAAAAGAAAAATTACCATTCTCTACAGTATGTGTTAGTTTTAAAGACTGCTTAAGGAATTTATTCACTTACATCGGAAGTAGGCAGTAGGATGACATCCACATAAGTAGCCAGATAGGAAGCATGTACTAGTTCTTCCAACTTCAGACATGCTTCATGGACTGCTGAAAAGGGAGAAGGCTTTAAAAATATTGTGAGACTCCATTCTTTTTATCACCTTGATCCTTGTGGCTCAGCTCAAGCAATGTCCTGAGCCTCCTGGAATTAAAAAGTTCTCCTTCTGACAACAGCTGCCAGAGCTACTGAATCAACAGGAGAGCAACAGGAACCTTGACAGCTTCTCATGAGAAAAATCAAGATACTCCCACATGCAAAAATTTAAAAATGTGTTTAAGAATTAGAACTAAAAAAGAAAATGAAGAAAATTAAACCATCCTGGTTGCAAAGGATTATATGAGATTGGATAAATTTTCCATCCTTCCTTTTTTTCACAGAGATGAAATCATATTTTGGATACGTTAGGCTGACACAGTGTACGATGTAATCTTGCATTTTTTTGCATAGCTGGTGTTTGCATTGGCTAGTGGTTTTCCCTCTCTATGCTACTATTCTTGACATCATGTATTTCTGGGTAGAAGTGCCAAATGTTGTAGCAGCTAACGTAACGTTGTGTGTATTATTGTGATCCAGTGAAGGTTTGGCTGGGAATTACAGTTCCTATATTCCCTTCTAAATCTTCTGTATGCAAATTCCAGGGGCAAATTGGACAAAGGTGCAGACATAACCAGACAACAAAACAAGTTATGAATTTAAAGACCTTTTTCATCCATGGAAACCAGTGAAACTTCTGGAAGACTCAGTATGTCATTAATTTAATTTAAGACTAAACACTCAGTGTTGTAGTATTTCTTGCTTATATACTAGCTGTATGTATTGCACACCTTTTGACTGTAAAGAATCTGCCTTTATTAGAAACATATTTAATCTTTTCAAAGTTCTGGGAGAGGACCTACAGTCCTCTTTTTAATTGTTTTTGTAGATGTGATAACATTTTAGGAAGTGACATCTCCTTAAATTTCATTAGTTTAAACTTAGAATACAGAATTGAGTGCTTTATCAAAATCTCAAGAATCAACAGAAAAAAAATACTAAAAAGAAAAAAGCCTTCCTTTTAGCTATAGCCTCCATCTTAACCTGGGAAGCCTGCAGTTTTACAGTTCTAGTCTCACATTTTTTCAGGGGAAGTGTGAAAATCCCTGTATGAGTACTTTTTTCAGGCCCTTGCTCTTCTCCCAGACCAGGCAGCTGGTGCTGGTCCTCTTCCTCTGTCTGAGAAGGCTGTCACACCTCCATGATCTCATACTAACTTCTCGTTATTTCCTCCTCTGTGCCTCATAGTTGGGTTAATGTCGAGAACTGCAGCCAAGAGCCTTTTAATATTCAGTTGCAACATCCATTTTCTCAGCTTGTAGATTTCCTTTCACTTCCAAAATATTCTCCCAAACAAATTATTGTTCCAAACTCCATATGCTCCCTTAATTTTGAGCACATGAGTAATGTCACTAGTTTCAGCTCAATTTCTCATGGCAGTTATGAAGGATGGTTTAAAGGGAAAATCAGCACTGTAGACTCTTTCCTCTCTGCCCAATTCCAGCCATTCTGAGATCCCACGGATCAAATTTTTCAGCATTCAACATTTTCCAGCAAATAAGGAGAAAATGAATGTGTTTTCATACTTTCATGTGTGTGTTTGTGCATTCAGTTTCTCATGCTACTGTGCTATTTTTTGTACCAATTAAACTATAAAGCAAAAAGATTTTAGTTACTTGCTGGAGCTCAAAAACATAAGGGGACAAACTGAAACTCTTTGCAGTGAAGGAAAAATAGTAATTTATGCCACAGTAACTTTTTTCCCAGTAATAACTTGTTAGGTGCAGTAACTTGTATTCTGTTTTCCTTTACTTTGTGTTAATTTTCTATTTTAAAAAAATCTATTTGGAAACAAGTTAAATAAACACGTTGGTCAGCCAGGAGGGTTTCAGTGTTCCTGATGACACTGGCACAGAGAAGAAAAATGATGGAAAAACTAAATAAAGCTTAACTCTTACTAAAGCTGCACAAAGTAATAAAAGTTTTCTCCAGTGCAGTGTTTAACATATACACAAGTGGGAAGGATGGTATGGTCATGAATACATGCTGTGGAGAACAGCAATTTCAGGTATCAGATACTGATTTTACGTAGAAAGTGGTCGGTTAAGTGTCCATGGCAATAAAAATTATATTCCCTAATCTTTTGTTTTTTCTCCTTAGGTCTCAAAGTGCTTTGAGATGAGCATGCTAAAGCATGAAGTGGGAACATGATTTGCTCTGTGTCCTGTACTAGAAAACAAGTTAATACGATCCCAGGCCAATGTTTTACCCACTGGACCACACTTACAACAGAAAGCTAAAATCATGGCAGTTTCATTTTTACCAAAGTAGATGTCTTCACTCATGAACACAAATTGGCACAAATAATCTTATTCTGCTGTATTGCAGAGTGAGTCATATCAGCAATGTCCACTTGGCTATGGCTGAGCTTACCTGTCTGGAAAGGACTATAGGCTGTGTACCCTAGTTTCAACTTGGCCTTCATACCTTTCTACCCTCTGATCCAATTTCATGTCTTTTCATTGTGAAATAATTAGATCTTGAGCTTGATATAATTGTTACTGAGAATCTTCCTGCATTCAAGTATTTTATATTAAGCTGTCAGGATTTCAAGAAAATACTTAGTATCATGGTTAGTCTCCAAGCTGTTTGGAACAGTGATTACTCCTACTTAAGCGTGCCAAAATTTCATAATAAGATATTGTATCTTTGAAAACGGCATCTCTGACTTTTTGAATTAGAAGAAAACCATACATACCTCAAAAAAGCTTTTTCCCCCGTAAGTCACTAATACGCTACATGAAAGTGTCATATCTTTCAGAAAGATGTTCACATATTAAAGCCTTTTCATTATCTCTTTTTATGACCGGAGTTCCTGCACTTTGCCCCACGCCCTAACAGCTGCTTTCTAGAACAGCTCTCCATCACTGCAGGTTTCTCAGGTTACCTGGCCTGAGAGACTTACATAAATATATTAGTGCACTTCTGTGCACTTTGCAAACCTACTAAAGACTAATAGACAGAAATCACTACTGACTTTTACAGTTATATAAAATTTTCCCCACGCTTTTCCCCTTACCATCATCAGATTTTAAGGATGGACCATCTTCTTTTGCTGGAAATTACATTGAAAAGACCTGTTCTCCAAAGTTGTTATGCAGCAGATAGACGTGAACTGAAAAGCTTATTAACAACCTTGTTCTTGATGAATTGTTTTAGAATTTCAAGGAACTCATTCTTCCATAAAGGATGTATTTATTTTTCAGCATGCTTCCCTAGAGGATTCACTGCCTATAATTGTATGTGTGTGTGTAGCTTGTTAGACAATGCGTATTTTAAATCTGTAGCAAATCATACTAAACTGACTAAATTTATCAGAACAGTAGAGGTTTCAAAGATATTAAGGGTTTGAGTCACTTGTCCATGCATAGATAATAACACTTACTAGGGTGTTTGAGAAATCTACACGGCTTTGACAGATATGCCACAAGTCCTAAAAAAGTCTTGCAGCCTTTTTTTTTTTTTTTTTTAGCTGAGACAGCTGGTGTCCGTTTGGTATATAGAACAGGATTTGTTGCATAAAATAGCATTTGATACATGTGTATGGACAGCTTGTTCAAGTCCTGCATTGCCACCAATCACCAGGGAAATCCCCTGAATCCCACTGAATCCCCTCCTGTGTGGATCATCTGCTGTCTAAGGTTAGATCTTACAACCTTTACTGCAAAGTGGACTCTGTAGTGTTTAAGTAGGGACCAGTTAATGATATAGCCTTAATATGGCACAGTTAACAAACCAATCAATCACAACTTCGCTAAAACCCTGCCTTACTTACCCTAGTATTTAGGATAGTATTTAACTAGTATTTAACTCGTAGTTCCCAGAGGAGCAAATCCAAAATGTATTCACAAATGTATCTATGTCACTTCAGCAACACAACCCAACTTGTTATTTGAGTCTTGGTATTTTCTTCATTTTTAATCTTAAATGTCTGAGGGGGAAGATGGACTTGGTGACATCCCAAAGCCTTTTCCAGATTTTTTTTTTTTTTTTTGTAATTCTTCACTTTGGCTGCTATGATCATCAAGGAACGCCATTTTATTCTACTTTTTTTGAATTGAGCATATTTCAAGAAATTGGGTGTGTTTTCCTTTGCTGTCCTATTCTTCCTTCGCTTTCCCTCTTCAGATCTACTTTCAGACTACTGAAGTAATTACAGACTATCATCTAGCCTCCCCTCACAAAGATCCCTTACCTTCAGTAGATATTACAGCTTGAAACATCCGCATCTTGGCTGTGAGTCTGTTTGTCCATAAAAACATTATTTCCTTTTCTTATGACTTAAAAATGAGTGACAGACTAAGAATGTGCATAATGAGAAGTCAGCATGTGTTATTTGCTTTAGTCCTTCAAGAGAGTTTGAATGTTTTTAACGTGCACTCAGGTAGTGCATTTAACAAATTTAAGGCTTGTAAAATCCATTTACATTTCTTGCCTTAAATCCAAAACTTCATCCAGGTTAAGCCTTGGCTCTCAGAGTGTTCTGCTTAGCTGAAGGTTGACTGGGGAACCATGTTACACAATTTCAAGTTTGATATTGTGATCTAAGTGAGCAAAATCACACTTAAATGCTAGTTGAGATAATCTAGCAAAAACCCAGGACAGTATTTCACTAGCTTCCTGTTTCAATTTCCTGAAGATAAATGGTTCATTTTTGTAAAGAAAAGTTGTCAGTCAGAACAAAAAGGGATTTTCAAGATTTCCATCTGTTCCAGGTGTTTTACTGGGCAGTGAATCATAAGTAAAAATTAATCCTTACCCACATAACGCTACTGGGAAGCAGTTTGGGTTTTTGGTTTTTTTTTTAAAGTTTCATCTTCAAATAACAGCCAACAAATTTATGAATCTCCTTAACTATTTCCACATCTAAGCTTCTGAATTTGTAATTTTCTTACTGAGGAACTGTTGGTAACATAAATGGGATTCTTTTTATGTGAGTGTACTATTTGTTCTTTAAATGCTTATTAAACTCAAAGGTAAGGATGTTTTCACCCAGGTTTTATCTGTACCCCTTTTTACAGCAGATTTTACAGAATACTCCCCTTTAACTGATTCAAATAATTTGTTCCTACTGTTCCCCATGTCAAAGGTGGTGGCCTCACATTTTCTGTTGCCTGTTACACTTTTGGGAATGTTCATTGAACATTCAGGTTTGGAACTGAAGGCACAAATTTTACTTCAACAAAATATTTGGTAAAACTTCACAGGGCCCTTGTCAAAGGGCAGAGAAGGGCAGGGCAGGGCAAGCTGGGGCAGAAAAGACCTTTCCCTTGTGTCCAGAGGTCCACCTTCCATGATTTGCTGTTCATTGTGTCTTTCAAGTTACACTGCTTCCCAAATCTCCCCTTCTACTTTTTCACTTCTTGCTCTTTGGTATTCCTTTACACAAAATGTGTTTGTAATAAGTACAACCAGTTTTATTAAACTAATTAATCAAAAATGTTCAGTACAGAAAATTTATCCTTGTCCACAACAACTACCAGAACTGCGTGCATTTAAAACAATGCACTGTGTAGCTGAAAGCTCAGCCAAGACAATACAAAGTGTACCAAAGTACAGGTTTCAGAAAAAAATGCTTGTTTTCTTTCAAGATTTTCTGTGGAATATCTTTTTTAGTCCATGTGCTAAGCCTGCGGGCAGATGAATAGGTCGCTGCCTAGGCCCTGGCCTAAGGCTAAGCCAACTGAGCAGGATCTGAGAAACTACTGGACGTGACACGAGAAAACTGTTGTGTGTAACAAACAACAGTGTGAGGAACTAAAAAAGTTACTTATACTGTCATAAAGAAAGCTGGATCCTATAAGTTGTTAAGGGGTGTTATATGAGGAAAGGTCAAACTTTACAGATAGTTGAAGGGGAATATCAGGGACTTTTCAGGAAGCAGATACGAAGAAAGTATCAGAAACACCAAATAGTTGTCGCAAAACTAGGACCAATGGGGAAAAAGTAACTGGGGTGAATGTTTATTTAAGAGAGGATGAGGATGTTAAAAAGGAAGACTCTGGGAGAGGGTAAGAAGAGAACATAAGGGGTCACAAATCAAATCATAGAGTTGTTTGAGGGTCCCTGTTCGGCAGCCCTGCAGGTTAGAACAGAGAGATAAATATACTGTTTCCACTGTGCTCGTGTCTGACTTGTTTTCGGAGCCAGAAGGGAACTGGTGTCATTCCCACACGGGCAAAGGAGTCACGGCAGCTTTCCTTCTGATGTTATTGATGAACAACTGAAAGGTGCTACCTGACATCTCCACCCTTCACCAGCCTCCTTTATCACCATGACCTTCCTCCTGACACTTGCACTTCTTGCAAATTTCATAAATCATAACTTTTGAATTGTTACACTTCTCAGTAAATTCTTTGTAATGTATTGTCCCTACCAGAGATTGTTTCTGCCTTCCTTGCTTCACTCTGAAGCAAAAAGAGGGAGTGGTGAGCCAGTGGCTGTGATGGCTGAGTGATGTAAATTCTTGAGCATTTTGATTAAGCTCAATAGCTGTTTTACCTGGGATGTTCCAAGGTCTATGTTGAATCCTTAACTTCCATTTTGAAACCAAGCTGGAAGTCTCTCAACTGGGAGAGTGATGTTCCCATTTTTTACTGTGTGAAAACAATTTCATTATGCAGCAAACAGCCACAAATGAGGTCAGAATAAGGAGATACGCCTAAACCATTTATTTGCTTAGGAAATTACTTTTTTTTTCCTATTTTTTTTGCTTGAGAACATTGGATACAAACTACCCACAGCTGTGGATAGTTCTGCTCACAAAGTGAAGGAATTCAATAGTGTCCAGAGTACAGCCACATAACTCTTTGAGGAGCCGTTTCTTACAAGTCTGTTTAAAGCCTAACATTTTTAATGTGGGAAATACCTGAAAGAACTACAGGTGCTGAAACTAAATTTAAACCTGCTAGAAAACAGCATGAGATTTTTTTTCTCCATTCTATATTTCTTCTTGTAGATTAATGATTTAGAGGAAGGCCATGAGGGCTAATGAACACATGGTGGGACTTCATATAAGATATCAAAGCTGGTGTGACCCACATACATCTAGCTCTAGCACTGTAACTCAGATCAGAATAAAACTATTTGATACTATCTGGTTCAATAGCTATAAGCTTAAAACTCAGAAGTGGTCATTGAAAGACACTCTTCTGCTGTCTGAAAGAAGTCGCCTTTCAGAACCGCACCTGGAAATGTCAGACTATCCATGGGAAATTCACATCCACCAGTCAGTGGAGATGTGGAGTATCACTTGATTCTTCACACTGTTAGATTGTAACAGCTCTTCCCACTGCAGGCAGCAGTAGGCATGGTCAAAGACTGAAATACTGTTGTGAATAATAAAACTGAAGTAACTGTGGATTTTACAACTTTCAGCAGTCAGTGTGGTAGCTTGTCATACGGTATTAGTTATAACGTTCTTCTCTCCTATAAGAAAGGTTGATCCTTGTCACATTTTCAGTGTTTTCTATACTAACAGGTCTGTACTTGCAGGATCTTGGAACAAGTTTTGACAGTTTCATGGGCCAAAGGTATGACATATTGAGTGGTCATTCCCTGGTGCTCACAGGGGCCTGGCTGAAGTTTTGCTTGCGGGAGCAGCAGGTTAGTGTTTCTCTGGGCTATCGTTGACTCATCCAAAGTGAGGTATATATCTTCACCCAATTTCTCCCCAAAGCAATTGCTTTTACTAACTGAACATGTGAGATGACTTTGCCTGAATGAGGGTCTAAGAAACTTTGTGGGGAAAGACTTGAGAAACAGATCTTCGATTCTTTCAGGTTCCCAAGGAGAAATATTGTTCCTTCTCCAAAGGTAGTCTTACTTTAAAGGGACAAGTAGATTCCTCTTTCTAACACGCATGTATTGCCATATAACCAACCATACAGCATTTATTCTGAATATTCTGTCCCAAAGCTGTGACTCAGGGATAGCTTCTTTGAGAAGGCTGCAGCACTGAATCCTTGAACCTTGCTGGCTTTCTCCCTTTCACGTTTTTTCTCCTTACTACAATTAATAGATCAGTTATCAGTTTAGACATTACTCTGTGATGTATTTGCATGATCTCATAGATAAACTTCCTGCTGCCAAAATACTAGCCTTCATTTTAAAACCATTTTGTGGCCTCAGTAATTGCCAAAACACATCTCTGTTTTGGTGAGATTTGAGTATTTCTCCAACCCATGCTGCTCTGAAAGATATAAAATAATTCATTGTCTGGATCAGTTAAAATTAGCACTGTGCACAAGAAGAACTAAAAATATTTTGCAAGTATTGGTAGGATACTGTGGAACTGGGTTTCTCTCTGGTTCTGAGTGAAATAATACAGTGTGGCTGAAACAAATAAGCTCCATCAAGGTACAGGAGCTTTCATAAGGAACCACTGCATCTACATGCTGTACAACTGCAAATGACGGAGCTGTTACCATGAAAACATTGTAATTGGCATCTCAGTTGACTTGTAGCTACCCATCTGTGTTCATCTGTGGACAAAGGAGCTCTTAGCAGTATTTGTGAGAGGAAGTTTTGGGTCTTGCCTTGTATCTTGCATTATATACAGCTGCAAAAATGTTTTCAGTGTTTATGCTCTGGACTCAGGAATATAGCAGATTCCTGCCTCCACTGCAGGAGCTCTGAGTGATGCCGGGCAGGTTGCATTAGCTAGAGTGAAAACAGCATTTTCTTACCTATCTGGGGCCTTGGCACAGTAAGAAGAATGAATAGTTACTTTGAGAAATATCAATGACAGACAACTACAGATGAAGAACACACTGCTAAAGCAGTAGATCACAAATTTTCTGATTTTTACCTCTGTTGTGAAGTGATAATCACAAGCTTATTGGGCTCCTACAGGATCTCAGCCTGACTTGGGATTTACTTTCCATCCATACTGGGGATTCAGTTGCACTTTTTAGGCTTTGACAACTTACTGTGTAGCAATACTTGCTTCTTCAACAGCTCACTGTTGAATCCTGAGTTTGGTGTGCTATTTGACTGGAATTTGTGTATAAAAATAATTAATTCATGTGGTAAAATTGCTACAATTGCAAATACTGCTTTGAATAAGCCTTGAAGAATTTAATTATGATTCTCACAGCAATTTTAATTCTTCTGTCTTTTATGTCTATCCCTGCACAGTGTCAAGCTTTATTCCTTAGTTTGAAGTGCTTGTACAAAGTTAAAACTGCTATGAAAATGAAGAGGATTACATTTTCTATCTTTTTTTTTTTTTTGTCTTAAAAACTGACCTATACCATTGTGTGCCTTCAGCAGAGTGTTCTGAATCTCATTTTCTTAGCAAGAATTCAACAGAAAAATGTGTTTGATGATTGTGCAAACTTCTGCTCAGACCACAGAAGTTGTCAGGTTATCAGCATTTTAAGGTAACACACTCATTCTGGCATGAAGAGTAGTCCTTGATTAATTTTGCTGAGGTGTAATGTAAGATGTTCTGCTAAGTATGAGCCTTTTGTAGAATGCTTGTGGAATATATTAAAATTCCCATGCTGTCATGTAAATAAGCATTTGTTTCTAGCATAGGTACTGTACGCTATGTAAATGTGCTTTACATTAGGAATCTTCATTTTCCTAACACCAGTATTAGTGAGGGAATGCTAAGACAAACTGCAAGCAGCAAGCACAGCTGATGGCAGCTCCTGAAACTAGCTGCTTTGCATGGATGAGGAAAGAACTAGTTTAGGAGTAAAGATAAAAGGACCTTTTTTCGCCTCTATTAACATCACTTAGCTGTACAACTGCTTTCCCAATATATCAGATCAGATCTGTACTTTGTAGGTACTCAGATCCCTGTTGATAGCAAGAGGAAGAGCATCTGCTTACTCAGGAGAATCTTCCAGAACCAAAGGCTGCAATATTATCTTCTTCCTCCTCCCTTCTTATTCTCCCCCTTCCCCCCGCCCAGGCCCCCGCAAACACACATGATTTCCTTTATCTTTTATCTTTATCCTCCTTATCTCTACTAATTCCTGTTTTCACTCTTCTGCACCCTCCTACATTCCTTTTACAAAAACATACAAGTATAGATACACATACACATATATGTATTTCTTTGAACATATAGAAAACCTGCAATGGATGGGTCTCTCTCCATATAGCTGACAGAACACTTTCAAAACGCCAGACTTCCTAACAGATACATTTTGTTTCAGTGGTAATTGGGCTCAAGAGAAAAGAGAAAGCCTAGAATTGAATATATAACAATATAAGTGATATAAATGTAAATTCCTAAGGTGATGGTTGAATGGAACAGTGTGTACCAAAATTAAATTTCAATTTGTCATAGAGAAATCTCTATGGATGGAAGTACTTACAAAGAGTAATATGAAGCCAAAAAAATGAGAAAGGAAGGAAGGAAGGAAGGAAGGAAGGAAGGAAGGAAGGAAGGAAGGAAGGAAGGAAGGAAGGAAGGAAGGAAGGAAGGAAGGAAGGAAGGAAGGAAGGAAGGAAGGAAGGAAGGAAGGAAGGAAGGAAAAGGAAGGAAGAAAAAGAAAGAAAGAAGGAGAGAAAATAACTCAGTTTTTAACAAGTTATTTAAAACTCTTCAAGGGAATATCTTAATCTTTTTCGCTTGAATAAATAATGCGGTATGGCAAGGACAACTGAAAGCTGAAATAGAACTGTAGCCAAGCAGAAAATATATCCTTTACCATGAAAGAAATCCACCCACAGGTAGTAGAAGTAACAACCAATAAAATAAAGCTGGGACTTATAAAACAAATAATTTCAGTCATAATTAATTATAAAAATTGAAACAGAAGAATTGCTTGCAGCATGGTGAGGAGAATTTTCATTCCTTCTCAACATATTTGCCAGAAAGGATTCCCACATATTAATTAAATGCAGTATTTTTGTGGTAATTTACCACACAGGAGGAGTTAATTTTTCTGTAGTCTTGGAAAGAAGTTCTGCTCAGGCCTTTTGTTCCTGCAATAAAAAGAATAGACCACGGCACTAGTTATCCCTTCTTTTCCACAGTATTCTGTCATTTTGCAGATGATTTTATATTTTCACCTGGCGACAGGAAGAATATGGTAAAGAGAGAATAAAGACATACCTGGAGAAGTTCAGAGTGGTAAGAACGTAAGTGCCAAGAACCATTGACTTGCGTTCATGAGCAACATACACCATAACAGCCTCCCCTGTTTTGACTTACCAACCACAATGAGCCTTGCCTGGTCTTTCTCTTGTCCAGATTAAGTGACTGTAGCTCATCTTAGAGGGCAGGACATACCAGGAAAGAATCCAAATCTTGCTGCTGTGCAATGCTGGGATAAAACTAGGGCATACACCTGAAAATGCCATGCTTATACAGTCATTTTCACCCATTTACGTATAGTGTTAGTGTGGTTTAACCAAGAAGCACCATGTGGTGGAAAGAACAGTGAAAGTCCTGTGATACTAAGGATTGTACTTCTAAGCAATCTAGCCTCTCATGTCTAAGTCTCGGAGTGAGGGAATGAAGGAGCAATTTATTTTTGTTATTCAAATCTGAAGGAATGATGTCATGGAATAAAGAACACTTATTTCAGGCACTGTGATTGATGAACCAGCAAAAATAAATACCTCATCAAAATACAAACAGTTATCTGGAATCAAAGAATCAAATAGATCAGAGAACAGTCAGAGCTCAATACCTCTGAAAATGTGAAAGACAAGAAGAATTTTAAAATGGAACATTCTTTGAATCCTTAAAGAATGGGTCATAGGGAAAAGAAAAATGATGGGAAGGACATAGGATACCTTGATATACTTAGTTGAACTAAAAGCTTTTCCTTAGTTTGGAAACTGACAAAATGTAGATACTGTCTACTCCTATGTAAAATTGAAATATGAGACTTGCTTTTGATGGCATATGTACAAAAGGAAAGTGAAACTATAAGAATGTTTGTGATTCGTTTCAGCTTGGAAAGAAAGTCTTGAGGAACAGTATCTCTGTAAGAGAAATAGAGATCAGGCACCTGCAGCATGATACAGAATTGGATATTCAGATCTCCTCAAAGATCCATGCTTCTAGAAAATCCGCTTCTTGGAAAGTGGTGGTATCTATCAATAGCTTTTAGTTTGCTTTCTATGCACAGAGACCCTTTGGGGATCTGGAATTAATCTCTGTGAAGACCACTCCAGGCAATGGAAGCCTGTCTAGTGCAGGATGAAGTATACAGATGGTGTACATGGCAAATGTGATAAAATATTCCAAATACCTTGAGAGAAGATTGCTGAGGCCAAAAAAAAAAAAAAAAAAAAAATCAGATTTAGCAGTGCACTTAGTGCACATCATGCAGACAAATAGGATAACGCCTGTCATGTTTGAAGGGAGAGAAAAATACAGTGTTGCCTGACCTCACATGAATTTTCAAGTGCAAAGCCACTTGTGCAAAACAGAGAGAAACTGGAACCCCCAGACAGGTGTCGCAATGAACGCAGAGGAGGAACAGAACGAACTACAAACTAAAAAGCAAGTGGGGTATTTATTAATGCTGAATTACACCCTATGTGTTCAATTCGGTTGCCCTTACACACATGCTTAGCACACCTAGTATATCTGAGGCATTCACACAAACCTAGCAGACCTAATACAGGATCTGTGTGAGACTCGTATCTTTCTACAGCAGCAGGTAGAAGCCAAGCATGTATCCTACAGCATAACAAAAGGTATTAAACATCTGAGATTAGCAGTGTGTAACACACAAGGCCAAAATAACATTTTTAGCATTACAAGAAAAGGCCCACATGTGGTGTCCAACCTACAGTTCTGTTAGATGTAAATAGAAATAAACAGGAAAGGGTGCATTTCAAAGTAGTGCTGACGATTAGCAGCATGCACTGAGGATTAGGAGTGTCAAAATTTTTTTTCAGGAAATCAAACTGCTGTAAAGAATACTAGGTCAAAATAAGTGGGAAAGGGTCTGGAAGCCCTTTGAAGGACTTAAAGGGCCAAATACAACACCTTTCTGCCCCCTAATTATGCTTCTAGGAAAGCTTTTCATGCCTCAAAACAAATGTCCCAGAAGGAACTGAATAGCTTTATTACAACAGAAATAAGAAATAGAAAGGGAGCCTGAAGGTAGCTATTCTGCCATGATGACTGTAGAGAAAAAAAAAAAAAAGAAAGATCTTTTTTTTTTTTGCAAGTCTGAAAGAATGTAGTTCATATACAGGTTAGGAATATTTTTACTAAGCAGAAGATGAGATGTTTTAAAAGATATGGATGATACTAAGTATCTTCACATGTTAAAATGTGTCAGCACAGAAGGTTCTTTCAAAAATAAAATAAAATTCTAATATAGTCCTGGCAAATGAAGTACTTCCCTGGAGAACAACCCTGGGGTTATGATAAGCACCTGAGTTGTTTCTTCTGAATCTATGACAAGACACAAAATACTAATTTTTACAAAGCTGACTTACAGAGAAACAGCAGAAAAGTTTGCCAGAGGCACTTGGCAAACCTCAGAAAAGAATTTGTTACCAGACTAGAACAAAAGGAACAAAAACGACCATTCCATGTGAAAAAAGAAGAGATGTTACTGGCACAAAGTGGCCATGTTGCCTTTTGCCAGTGCCACAGGAAAGCCAGAGAAGGGCAACCTTCCCAGCTGCTGCACTGGGGAGTGCGAATGTGGTGCTCTTGCACCACACAGCCTGCTTCTGGGGAACTTCTGGAAACCAGGGACTCAGTAGGACACTTCCACCTAATTTAGGTCTCTTCTAAGAGTACTGCTATTTAAGAATGCTCACTGGATGTTGGATGTAGTTTTTAATAAATTGTCACTGAAACTGCAAGTGGTAGATAAAGATTTTCTAGTATTAAATGGGTGAATGAACAAATCAAGCTTGGCATTGTCGTTTTTCAACAGTAAGGTTAAACTGGAGGCTACTGCCTTGTATTTCACAGCATGAAGAAAAACTCAGTGTCAGACTATTTAAACAGAGGCTTTAGCTGGATTTTTTTCTGTTTTTTTTTTTTTTTTTTGTTTATCCCTTGGAATATTTTTTTCATTCCCTTGTTTATGGAAGGTCAACATTAGCCAAAGCAATCACAGGTCATTTATTGCTGTGGCTAAAGAAATTAATAAAATCCTTCTCTTAGCTTTTCTCTTCAGGGCAGAACTTACTTGGTTTGTATAAGGAACCAGAATAAGGAACCTTAAAATGCTGAAGAAAAAATAAATACATTAGGATGAAAACACAATTGTTGTGTAGACATTGAAAAACCTGAGAAGGATAATGAACATTTTATAATTGTCGTATTTAAAAAAAATCAAAAGGTTTTATCAAGATTTTTGATAGGTATCAACCAAACTAGCTCCTAACAGCTTTGTGAAATTATACCTCCCCATGGAACGTAGCAGTAATTTTATTTGCATTATTTGAAATAGAAACAAGCATGTTGACATTAAAAATGTTAACATACACCAACAGAGATTGTTGTTCTCCTGGGAAAAAAAAAGCTACAAGTAAAGAAGAGGCTGAATGTGATTGCCAGACACGCTATAGCTTGCATAATAGTACCTCAGCTGGCTGCAGTGACAACCAAAATGGCGTGTTAAACAGCAGACAACATCTGGTTCAGCTTCCAGCAAAGAAGCGTACCAGAGACATGGAGGTTTCTGTTTCTGAGACAATCCCAGTTAAACAAGCACAGCAAGTCAAGGAGCTTAACTCTAGGAGAGAAGACTGGGGAAGAAAACAGACCTTGTTACTCTAATGGTGAGGTTTCAACACTGATGCCCAAGTCCAAATGACAGTACAAGCCTCTCAAAGCATTAGTCATAGATTATTAGAAAAATATAGATAATAGGTCAATTCCAGATATCAGTGTCAGTGAATAGGGCAGAATCCAGCAGCACAGCAGATGGCTCCTGCAGCTCCAGGCTCCAGGTCCAACAAGTAACGAGGCTGAGCATGTATTCCCAGTAGGCACATAAGCACAGAGCACACCCCACATATACGCATACATGAACAGCAAGCTACAGAAAGAACACAGACAGAAACACTGAGCACTCACATAGACACAAAAATCATCAGTGGCCTCATCCTTCTCCCTTCTCTGGCTGAGCAGGATGGAGGTCTGTTAGTACGTATGTACATGTATGTGTGCAAATACATACGCGCAATGTGGATCTCTCCATCAGCTGGGCTCAGACACAATCTGCTCAGTAGCTGCCACTACTCACCTTTCCCTGACTCACCTTGATGGGTTTCACACCTGGACATGGGGGCTGAGGGTCCTCTGGGGCACACCTGGAAGGGGCTCAAATAGGATTTCTCTTCCTCTGAGGCCTTAATTTGGGTTCCCTGCCTGCTACAGTGTCCCTGTGCTCATTTGGGTTTATGGAGATAGGCTTGTGATGGAATGATGTGTCATATGATGGGCCTGGGATTATCCAGGGCAGGGGATTATTTGAGCTCTCCAGCTGCTGTTGCCTCCCTGTGCTCTTTCGTGGGTGTGCAGACAAGTTTTTATCACAAAATTCAATGATCAAGAATTATGTTTATTAAATATTAGGTCATATAGGAAAAGGGAAAAAAAAAAAAAGAGAAGATGCTGGTTTGGAATCACACAACAGTGAGTGTAGCTTCCCAGGAACAGGAAGCCTGCAGGAAAGGAACTGAAAAAGCATGTGTTGTGCAGCGCCAGGTCTTCCAGTAAAGAAAATCTCTCTCTTTGAAACAACAGATTTCTGGAGCCAAACACAAAACTGTAATAAAGCACAGCACTCCCGGGTATGTGTGACAGCACTGTAGGGCCCTAGAAAGTCAGTCCAGTTGGTAGTTACAATCTACTCAGTCTTTGCTACTTAAGCAGAAGGTCTGGGCTTTTGCAGATTGATCTCTAGAAGGTGTGTAAATACTTGCAGATTTTTTTTACTGGATCTTACCTTGAAGAATTCCAGACCACCAGAAAGATTAATGACGTGCTCTGTCTTAATCAGGGTAGGCTATCACGTTCAGTGTCTGGCAGACTTTATGATCCCTCTATTTGATTCTTGGTTCCAGCCTTTAATATACATAATTACTATATTGTAAACTTGTACTTTCAGGACTTGTTAGTAGTGTTCTGTATGAATGAAAAGCTATTCATATCTTAATATATGTATCCTACTATAAATTTTCCCTTGAGAATTAAAAAATACAGTTAATAAAATGCAGATCATTATTATTTTAAACATTGGAAAAAAATAACCAAGTCAGTATTGCTTTTCAGAAAGATTTGTTTAGGCCTGTCTGACTATTTTCAAGTCTCACTAGGACCAAAGCTATCAAAATATACAACACATAAGGAATTTATCATATCTATTTTGAATACTGATACAGAATCACAGAATCACACCGAAACATGCTGCTGCTTCTTCTTTACTATTCCCTTCTCAAGATAATCAACAAGCCTCATATAAATGTAGGGGTTTGTGCTATTTAGATGTAAGAATTTTCTTGCCTCTCCTAGAGTGAGCAAGATCAAGTGATAGAAACACAGAAATTTGAGCCAGATACTACCATCTAAAATATTTTTAGTAGAATCAAAAATGCCTGAAATTTGTTTTTATACCAGTCCAAGTGTTTACTTAACATTTTGCTTGCAAGTTTACTCTATGAAGCTGACCCTGGCTTGTGGAAGATCAGCAAATGTTTCAGTTTTCTCAGCAGTAAACAAGTAGCCATAATATACACTGTCAAAATTTTCTTTGGTCATTATTTAGTCAAAACAGACAATGCTAGAGTAGTTACATGGAGTAGTCTCTTTTTTTAATGGATGATGAACAGTAACTTAAGAAATGCCACAGGCCGGTGATGTTCTCTAGTTTGTCTCTGACAGTATCTTGAGACAGATGTTTAAGAGGAAGACCCAAGAAAACCTTCAGTGTAAATTTATGGAATGGCTTGCTTACCGTGTGAATTTTCATTATGATCCATTAGGTTTTGTCTTACGCACTTTAACATACGGCTTTAGATATTATTTTATCAGACAAGGATTATCTGGAAGGACTGAGAAAAAAAAGGAGGTTGTTCCTTGTTCTTTTCACTAATGCCACGAAGCACAGTCTTTGTATTCAAGTACAGCTGCATACAGTCTTGACAGATGACATGGTTCAACCAACAGAAGGTATAGGTGGATTCTGCAGTTTAAAAGTTTAGGGGAAAAACTATGGTTCTTCACAGTCATCCTTTTATTTGAAAAATTTCCTACTGCAATAAAAAATGGTTACAATGCATGTAATATCATAACACAGATGTATGCCTTCACTAAGTACCATGTGGAATTGCAAAAAATAAATATGCAACCAGCCCATCTATGTTCCAAAACTGTCTTTTCAGAATGATGTTTAGTCCCTTCCTGATATTCCTTATTTTTAAAGGCATCTAACAGAAATCTAAGTTTCTCTGAAAGGGAGACCCTGTACTGAAAAGATTCATATCAACTAGGCAGCAAAGAACGTGATCCTGTGAAGGAAATGGCAGTGGCACTTCTGTGCATATCATTGCTAAAAATGTTCTTCCATAATGTGAAAATGCTGCTTAAGCTGCTGGAAAAATTCAACCAAATCAAACAAAATAGAACAAAACAACCGAGTTGATTTCATAAAGAGAGTTTATTGCAAGACGACTTGCTCTAAAAAAGTCATCTCTCTTTAAAAAGATATAGAAGTGCCTCTTCTGTTTTTTATAGCTCAATTTCCTTCAAACATATTTTTCAGATGAACAATGCAAGGAGAAGAAAAGCAATCGAGATCATTCTTAGTCTTAAATTATAAAATACCAATTCTGAAGCACTCAGGATTCCTGACTAAAGTGTCTTTGGTTTGAGAAGACACATGTTGTGCGGAAGAACATATGGCAGACTTTACTCAAGACTGCGATGTTTTTTGGTTTCATTGTTTTGTGTCAAAATCTAAACAATCTTTTTAGTACGTGGTGTTTTTTGCTGTATATGTGATAAGAAAATGACATTAAAACTTTTTTCCCCAGAGCTGAAGGTTAAATAAGCAAAATAATTTTAAAAAGAGAAGAGGCTGGATTATAATCTGTCAAAATATCGGTTTTGTTCTTGTGTGCAACAAAATTATATTGTTTTAACCTGGGTTTTTTTTTGGTTTTTCTTAAGTACTTGATAACTCACGGGTTTCTGAATGGATTTTTTTTACCCACTGTGTCAAACATTTTTTATTCTGGATTAATGACTAACAGTTGTTACAATTTGACAGGTTTTAAACCAAGTATATGAAAGCAATCAGCTTGTTTCATACCAGTGCTGTATTCATATCATTGCAGATGGCACAAATTTGTACTTCCAGTATTCAGTTCAAACATCTATTTTTACTGAATCACCTCTTCTGTTCCCCCATAAATTTTTTCTTCTTCTTTCTTGGTCTTTTCCTTAATGCGCATGACCCATATTCTTTTGTCTATGGAAGCCAAATTTCTAGCAGCGTAACAGTGCAAAACGGCCAATTCCTTTCTATAGAGCCAATGCATCAGTCAAGATGAATTCTTCTTTTCAGTCTCAAGAACCCAATTTCATAAAAAAAACAACCTGAGAAGCAAATTCAGGATGAATGAAATATTCCTTCACTGAAGCTGTTTCTCTGTTGATGTCTAACCTCTAGTAAGGTACCAGTTTTTTAAGTTCCCATTTACAGACGTGCTTCTGAACATGGCTGAAACTATTCTCTCTTGATGGGGCTGAGCAGCTCAGTTAAATACCACACAGAGATATAGTAATTAAAGGCTTGATTTGGTTGCTTACAAATAGTTTTCCAGTGCCATGTGAGATGTTGCGGAATGCGGTGGTTTCCAGTTAGTCCTCCAGAACTACAGAGATATCTTGTAAATGCTGTACAATATCTGCCAGACTTATGAATATATCTTGGAAAGATATATTATATATAAATAGATCCATAAAATATATTCTAAGCTACTGCACAGACTACTGAGACAAGCCCTGGCGAACTGGTTCATGTCTAAGACACCTATAATTATTATTTTTATATCAACGTGGGGTGTAGGAACCTGACTGAATCAAGCTCTAGGTGTCTAAACTTCCATTGTAATCAGATGCCTACCTGATTGTAGTAGATACCCACTGATCATAACATAGGTAAGTACAATTTAGTTATCCATGTGGCAAAGTAATAGCATACACAAAACTACACAGCAGCAATAAAAAAATAAATAGTGCTACATTTATCTGATCATCTGTGTCATCACAGCTTTCTCTTATTAGTCTCACTTCCAAGAGTCTTGGGACATATATCAATTGTAATTGTTGAAATTAAGCTGGGAAGCCTAAAGTTTTATAAGGGCTAGGTGAATCTGATGAATGTTCTATGTATGTGACTCTGTAACTTGCTCTTTCTATCACAAAATGCTGAGTTTGCCATACTTTGAGAATCAGGAAATAAAAACACCTGGTTACAATTTACCACCATTTTTTTTGGCTGGGCTAAACAGCTAGTCTTGTGATCTTTTATTGCTCTTGAATTCCTTCATTAACTCTTTCAAATATACTTTTTATTGCATTTTTTTAAATCCATGACAATATAAGATGTGCAATACTATCACTGATTTATAAGAGCAGTCTTTATTATAAAGGACCAGACACCTCAGGATTCCCATGACACTACTTTAACTTGTAACAATATTCCCAGCAAATTAGGCCCAAGCTGTGCATTGTTCAGCTTTGCATCTTAGGGCTACCAAGAGGTCATCTACAATGAGGCTGTATACTTATTGTTTCTCTTGCATGCACTGCTGAGCTTGCAAATTTTTGATTGAAGAGGAAAATCTCCCCACCTATTGCTGTCCTGCTCAGTTGACCAGAAAGTCTAGTTATTGCAGTACCACTTGCCAGCACACTATTCTAAACTTAACCTTCCAAACCTAACACTTACAGTATTCTCATAAAAATGAATGGATATTCACTTCATTTAATTCCTGCAGTGAGACATTATATCTCTGTTTCAGGGTTACACTATGAGAGCTTTGCACTGTGTGGGCAGTGCACAGAGCTTAGGCCATTCGTTCAGCTGCCATTGGAAGCTCTGATATTGCTAAAATTTTACATTAGGCCA
This sequence comes from Leptosomus discolor, assembly GCF_034619465.1. Taxonomy (NCBI): domain Eukaryota; kingdom Metazoa; phylum Chordata; class Aves; order Leptosomiformes; family Leptosomidae; genus Leptosomus; species Leptosomus discolor. The sequence continues at coordinate 48,695,025 of NC_141395.1, read as the reverse complement.
TAGGAAGGCTCCTTGCTCCTCTTAATTATGTAGAGTATGAAAACAGTCTAATGTAATTTTTTTTCTCACTTAAATACCAATTGCCTATACAGAAAGTCTCTAAGCTTACATCCTTAGTGTGATAATGCCATTTCCTAGAGCAGTAAGATGCAACAGTGCTTAAGGTCGTGGTTGTCCTTAGAGAATTTGTCACTACACCATCCAGTCCTTGGGGTTTAGATAGGATTTTATTATGCAAAGGGAGCTACAGGAGGCTCTGTAAATCCTTTTGGCTAGATCTGAAGTGGACAGCAGTGACCTCACCCACTCATGTTCAACTGAGCTGATCCAAAGACTACCCAACTGCTTCCATAAGCAAAGAGGCAAGAAGGAATTCTCCTAGGAAGACTAGACTAGGCAAAAATATTTGCTTTATTTTCTTCTCAGCACAGGGAACTAACTTCACAAACTGTTAAAACAAGCACAGCCAAGGAGGTAATCTGCACTTGTGCTCAGTGGAAGGACAGGGGACCTCCTACAAGGCTGGTCCTATGCACCATGACAGAAAAGGATGGAGATACCTAGATTACAGAGACCAGGTATGCTCTCATTTTAGCAACATGGTCTCTAATTGGGTCAAGGGATATTGATACCATGGGCTCACAAACTGTTGGGGGGAAATAAGTCTGTTGTATGTTTATATTCCCATAGTCAGAAATGAAGTTGCAGTCTGCCTTTCAAACACACTTTTATGTGTGTTTGTTCACTTATGTGCTGGAATCGAGAGCACACCAGTGCCATATTTTCTGTTCTGTCATGTATTTCCTGAATAATTTAAGTACCATTCTTTTTAACGCTATCATTCTTTTCATTGACTACCTTCTGTTTCCTTTCCACCTTTTTGAGGTATGACTATCAAAGTGAACATAGCATTCACGTGAAACCTTTGACATGGCTTCATCTGTCGCCCTATACCTTAGACTGTTAAGAACTTCACTCCAGGACTATGTATAAAGACACAGAGGGAGAAACTAATTAAAACAACAGGTTGTCACTGTGAACTATTGGGCTGACCTGAAAGCATTCTAGATTACAGAAGACATGCTGATACATCTGTTAACCCAGGTTCCTCTGTTTTAAGAGTTAACATTTGTAAATTGCAATAAACAAATTAAATACTCTCTTTTTATTATCTTGCTGTCAAAGTGCAAACCTTTTCCCTTCTCCCCACATATTTGCACATGTTCATAATTTTCTCTCATGGGTAAGAAAAGAATGTGCTTTCCAGTGAAGAATCTGGCAGCAGTTTATCAGCCTATCCTTTCAATAAAATATTCAGTAAGAAGCAAAAGTGCATTAAGGCCACCCTACATTTGTTCACTCTCTGGGGTACTCTTCAATTCCATGTTAGCTTGGTATATGTCTCCACAGAAGTTTTCACTCCCACATTTGAGACAATCTTATAATTACCTCAGCATCATTTCAAGGCCCGTGAGTTCCTCATTAAAGAGATGGAGAGTTCTCCTACCAATAGTGTCCTCTGAGTGAGTTATCTGCGACATCATTAATGGAAAAAAATGGCTTTATTTTACAGAAATAATTGGAAACATTGGCCATGTGTGATAAAGTTGCATTCCATAATTATTTTGCCACATATGATGTATATCCTTTGTTTCTTATTATGCTTGTGGAGGCATACTTTCCCATATTTTATGGAAGTAGTTTCAGAGAGCCCCTAATTCATATTTAACAAATGCTTTTTCTGAGCCTAATTTGTTTTTGTCAATAGAACGCCTACTTAATATTGTTTAACTCTGCGTAATGCTTACTTGATTTTTGCAAGTGGAATTTATTCTGGATTTATAATAAAGGTTACAATTCACAGCTATAGCTCCCTTGACAGAACTCCAGCAAAATCATCTCTGCTTGGAGAAGACAGGCCTGTCTATCCTGTCCACTGCTTTCTCTCTATTGTTCTGCCCAAGACATTGTGATCTCAAATTGCTGGATATTGTATCCTCCTCTATTCACTAAGAAGTGTAATTCTTTTGTTTTAAAATGCAATCACTTGCACAAGCCCAAGTCTTGGCCTTACTGGCATAAATGTCCACCAAAAAATTACATCTATGTAAGAAGAAGAAGGATTTTTTTTTTTTTCTGTGCATACCAGAAATCAGAAATAGAATGGCACGTGATCTTTTTTGTGTTGCTTGACTTCAGTTGTTTGATTGTCGAGTGCAGGTATAATCATATGTTACCAAAATTAGCAAAGAAGGTGAACAATTAGAGAGTAATATTCAAGGAGTTTAACATGAAGCACAAGCTAAGATCTTTTTCTGAACTTCAGTAAGAAGGGTCATGCTAGAAAATAATCCTGTGGTTCAACAAACAGAAAGGCAACAGAGCTGAAGGAACTGCTGATCAACAGGACAATCAGCTTGGTGCTTACTGTTTTGTGTGGATAGATTGTATTCTTTTAAGTAAATCCTTGCCTTGACAGTTGAGTTCTTGTTTTACTGGAAGCCCAAAAGGGTTATTCCAAAACTCTAAAATTTAGCTGTGTGTAAAGTTAAATATTCACCCCAAACTACTGCTTACAAGATGCTGCATCAAACAACACTCACCTACAGGACCCACATAAAATAGGAAGCAGACATCCAAGTTCCTGGCTCCTGTTCAGCTGGCAGAGACAGGTGTTCACTAACGCAGGCACACATGCAGCACCTTCTGAGTTCTGAGTTCACAAGCACATGTATATATGCAGATCCCCCTTACCTGCTTCATGGGTCCCCTTACCTGCTGGCTCGTTCAGCTTGATGCTTGCTAGCAAACATGCAGCACTTGCACGCTTGTCCCACAGGCACACGACACTCACAGGTCTCCCCAAATACCAACATGGACCCTCCAACCACCTGATAACCCTGCTCAGACCCAGGGCTGCCTATGATCTGGCTGGTCCAGGCTGAGATTTGCTAGTGAATGATGCACACACCCCGTGCACATCTGGACTGGGGAAGTTGCAGACACCCACCCCACGCAGAAGCTGGCACCAGGCACACGGGCTGTGACCTGTGGTCCTACTTCAATCACCAGCATTGAGCCCTTCACCGACCTCTCTCACACCGGTGTCCTCTAGCAGCTGGTTTTTGAGATGCACACTATTCCCACTCCAGTGGCTGGAGGTTAAAGAACCCCACTCGCTTCAGTCACTGATGCTGAGACCCCCATCCTCACTCCAGCAGCTGACACCAGGAGCTAGGAGTGCCTATATCCCCAGTCCGACTCCAGCTGTTGGCCCCAAATTTCACTCTCACACACATACAGGTCTCACCAATAGCTGGTACTTAGTCTCACAGCACACATATGCACAGAATAGACAGCAAGATTAAGCCCTATGCAAAAAAAAGAAGTGTGTTACATTTTTTTTTCAGAATGTGTGGGCCTTCTGTTTTATGGTGGACAGTCCAACAAATTTACTCATGCAAGAATGGATTTCATAATTATTCTTTGGAATACGAAGATTGTGCTTGCAATCTGGCTTATGTAGGATTGTGATCTCTTCTTAGTTCTGGGAAAACTAACTTGCTTCATCAATGAATGGATTTGCCAGCAATCACTTTCACGATGTGAATACAAGTATCCAGAGAAAAGTAAAAGGCTGATCAATTCCAGCTAGTTAAACTCCCATGGAAGGTACACAGTGGAGGTTATGAGTCTGACAGTGGTTATATTAAGACCATATGATACAATGAGAGTTAAAACATTTTTAAGGTTAAAATACATTTCTACTTAGTTAAAAGGGTGATTGTAATTACAACTCAGTGCTCAAGAACTTTGTGTACAAAGCAAGAACTTCAACAGCTGTAAGTAAAAGAGGATCACATATAATGCATATTCTCATTATGTACACCCCTAACTGCTTCAGACTTGGTTGAAAGACATGTTTCTGCAGGTCTGTCTTTCCCTTTTTCCCTCCTTCTCCATGTTCTGATTTCCAGGTGAAGTTGATCCAGGTCACTGTGTTGGATGTGAGCCTGAGTGGGCTCTAGTCTTGCTGCAAACTGGGTTGCATTGGTGCTAGGACCGTGGCATGCACTGAGTTTTATTCTGGAAAGTGAATTTGGATGTATCAGTGAGCTTATTAGGACAATGTTCAAGGTGATATTGAGACCCAGGAATCTTAGATTTTATTCTGTTTCTGAAATGTGCTTCTCAAGACACGTATGTGTATTGGATGTCCATGGAAAAGTGTTGGCAGCAGCGGGGGGGCTGCTGCAGGGGTGGCCTCAATGAGAAGAGGCTGGGGCTGCCCCATGCTGGACACAGTGGTTCCAGTGGACCCACTGCAGGACACAGCTGAGCCCATCAGCCAAGCTGGTGGCACCTTTGGGAAAACATTTAAGACAGGTCAAAACAACACATGGAAGTATGAAGAGTGAGGAGAAAAATGGATGAGAAACAACTCTGTGAACACCAAGGTCAGACAAGGACAAAGGGGAGGTGATGCACCAGGCGTTGGAGCTCGTATTCCCCTGAAGCTTGTGGAAGAGACCATGGCGGAGCAGATATTCCCTTCCAGCCTGTGGAGAGGACCACACTGGAGCGGATATACACAGTGCAGCCAAAAGAGGACTCCATGTTTGAGGAGCTGGATATTCCTTGAAGGAACTGTGGCCTGTGGAGGACCACACTGGACCAGGTTGATCCTGAAGGACCGTAGCCAATGAAGAGGACCATCTTGGAGCAGGGAATAAATGTGAGGAGGAAGGAGAGGCAGAGAGGAACTGTTATGGACAGACCATAGTGTCCCGTTCCCCAGACACACTGTGCCATGGAGAGTGGCAGGGAGGAGATAGAAGAAACATGAAGAAGAAGTGACATTAAGCCTGGGTAGAAGAGGTGAGGGGAAGGTGTTGCTTTAATTTGTATCTATTTCTCACTATCCAAATGTATTTTAATTAGCAATAAATTAAATTATTTTTCCCCAAGTAGAGTCTGATTTGCCTATGACAGTAGCTGGTTAGTCATCTCCTTGTCATTTTCTTGACCCACAAGATTTTTCATCCTATTTTCTCCTCAAGTCTTCCTGAGGAGGTGATGTGAGAGAGTAGATGGGTGGGCATCTAGCAGCTAGCCAAGGCCAATCCACCACAGAATACTTCTATTGATGCCTTTACAAGAGTATTTCTTTAGTACTGCAAGCAAAAATAAAAATCCATCCTTTCCTCATTTCCTTCCCAGTCCTCACGCCATAATGGTCCTTCATTCTCTCCCAAATCTGGCCTCCTCAACCAGCCAGCCATTCTATTTCTACCATCTACTTGTACCTAGTTTTCTTCCAGAAGTCTTAGTTCTTCCTTGCCTAATTCTTTTCCCTCCTTCCATATCACATCATTCTCCCTTTCTTCCCTCAGGACCTCTGAATCCTTACCTTCTCTAGACTTTATAACAAATCTCTTCCCATCCTGTCTTGCTCATTTCTATATTACAATTGATTATTTTGAACATCTCTTACTACTGCTGCATGGGGTCTCTGTCACAGACTTCTCATTTAGACGTTCCCAGTCTCACCTGTTCTCAGTTTTTCTTTTCTCAGTTAATTTCTCATTTCTCTGTCTACTTTCTGAGCTTGAAGTCTCAGCTTTTCTGAGGTCCCCTCCACACTTGCATTGATTCAGTGCACTGCAATCATCGTTGTAACTCTTGTGCCTTTTGGGTTTGAATTATGCAGTTTCTTCTTCCTCCATGTGATGACTCCATGTGACGATTGCTGTCTCAGAGAAATTATCCAAAATTTTTCTTGGCAGAACTTTGCAGAACTGCCAGTTTAAGGAGAGCCTTGTTTAATCCTTTGTGAGCAGAATCTAGTAGGAATGTAGCTGTTAAAATTAACTATAAATTAAGGCCGCATGGACTGTAATTTTGCTTATAACATGACACCATGTGGGGGATTTTCAAGCTGACGGCAAATAGATGTAAACATCCCCTTCACTGTCAAAATTATTCAGGGTAAAGTACATAATCATGATTAGCAATTCCAGCCTAAATGTTTAAAATCTGGCAAAATTTTAAACAACCCGAAACAGGGTCTTGCAATGAAATCAGTAGGGAAACCAAATAGTAGGTGGATTTAGCAGCCCCACTTGTATGAGAACACTTACAAGGCCAGATTCTCAGCCGGTAGAAATCACAGAAACTGCAATGAGTGACTGACAGTACCTCTGATTCATAGCAGGTGTAGATAAAACTTGTTGAATGACAATTAAATTCTATGTTTAGATCCTTGTCTTGGTTTGAAAAAAGACAGGTGTCTGTGGAGGAAGGCAGGAGCCTCCCTTGAAATGGAGAGTGCAACCCCCTTCCCTCCAAACTATTATAATTTTGAAATTAACGGGCCTTCAGGCAAAGATATGGGGAATAGGAATAACAGTTCTTTACTAATATATATATATATATAACACAAGGCAGGGAAAAAACAAACAACCCACTGGTTTACACTGACAGAGTCAGGAATACAACCTGACACCCTGTTAGGGTGGCAGTAGCAGTCCGATAAGATGCTGGCTGCAGTCCTCCTGAAGTGATGGGTGTAGTTCTGTGGAAGCAGCAATCAGGTAAAAGAGTCTGGTCTTCCTCCGGAGGTCCAGTGGTCGGCAGGTAGCTCTCGTCCTCTGGAACTCAGGTGGGGGGAAAAGCTCCTCTGGGAATCCAGTGGAAGAAAAGCGGCTAGGGTGTTCAAAATCTCCGTTTTTATTTGGCATGGACTGCTTGGCTCCTTCCCCCCCCTCCCCGGGCGGAGCATCTCACAATGGGATGGGGAGTCGTGAGGCAGTTCCTTGATGGGCCATTAACAGGAGATAGCCCAGGAGCGAGTTACCGATGGGTCAGGCGATAAGGCATTGTTGTGCCCAGTAACAGGAGATAGTCCAGGGGGGGGGGGGGGGGGGAGGCAGGGAGCACCGCCCCACCTGGTCTCAACAGCTCCTGAAGATGGTAATAGAATATATTTTTTTCTTTTGGCACATTTTACACTGTAACCCAGGACATAATCCACCCCTTATTCTATTACCATCTGCACCATACCCAACCCAATGCCCCCTTACAGATACATATATACATATATACACAATGAAACCTTACACAGAGTTCTCACTTAAAATTAGGTCTCCTTGTGGTACACAACGGGTTTCCCCATTTTTCTGCATTACCCACCAAGTGTAACCAGGTCCTTGAGCAAAAACAACCCCACGGAGGGGTGTGCCTTTGCCTGATGTGGGATTAATCCAAACAGTCTTTCCTAACATACCTCTCGTGTGTACCACAGGGACTTTATCTCCGTCCACTGTGTGCAAGGGTCCAGACTGGGCGGGACCAGCTCGATTGATGGACCCTCGGGTATTGACCATCCAGGTGGCCTTTGCTAAGTTCAGTTCCCAATTTTTGAAAGTCCCCCCTCCAAGTGCTTTTAGGGTAGTCTTAAGTAGCCCGTTGCACCGTTCAACTTTCCCGGCAGCTGGTGCATGATAAGGGATATGATATATCCATTCGATTCCATGTTCTCTGGCCCAAGTGCTTATGAGGCTGTTCTTGAAATGTGTCCCGTTGTCTGACTCGATTCTCTCAGGGGTGCCATGTCTCCAAAGAACTTGCTTTTCCAGGCCCAAGATGGTGTTCCGGGCAGTAGCATGAGGCACAGGGTAGGTCTCCAGCCACCCAGTGGTTGCTTCCACCATGGTCAGCACGTAGCGCTTGCCTTGACGGGTTTGGGGAAGAGTGATGTAGTCAATTTGCCAGGCTTCCCCATACCTGTACTTCGACCATCGTCCACCGTACCACAGAGGCTTCACCCGCTTGGCCTGCTTGATTGCAGCGCAGGTCTCACAGTCTTGGATAACCTGGGAGATACTGTTCATGGTTAGATCCACCCCTCGGTCCCGTGCCCATTTATAAGTGGCCTCTCTGCCTTGATGGCCTGAGGCATCATGGGCCCATCGAGCTAAGAACAACTCTCCTTTATGTTGCCAATCTAAGTCTATCTGGGACACCTCTATTTTTGCAGCCTGATCTACCTGTTCATTGTTATGATGTTCTTCGTTAGCCCGACTCCTGGGGACATGAGCATCTACATGACGGACCCTCACAGGTAGCTTCTTTACCCGAGTGGCAATATCTTTCCACTCATCAGCAGCCCAAATTGGTTTTCCCCTACGCTGCCAGTTGGCCTTTTTCCACCTTTCCAGCCAGCCCCACAGAGCATTGGCTACCATCCATGAATCAGTATAAAGGTAGAGCTTTGGCCACTTCTCTCTTTCAGCAATGTCCAGGGCCAGTTGAACGGCTTTGAGTTCAGCAAGTTGACTTGATCCACCTTCTCCTTCAGTAGCTTGTGCGACCTGTCGTGTGGGGCTCCATACGGCTGCTTTCCACTTCCGGTTCATCCCTACGATGCGACAGGAACCGTCAGTGAAAAGAGCATATCGTGTTTCCTCTGCTGGTAGTTGGTTGTACGGTGGAGCTTCTTCAGCCCGCATCACTTGTTCCTGCTCCTCTTCGTCAGTGAGGCCAAAGTCTTCACCTTCCGGCCAGTTCGTAATTATCTCCAAAATCCCAGGGCGATTTGGGTTTCCAATACGGGCGCGTTGTGTGATGAGGGCAATCCATTTGCTCCATGTGGCGTCAGTGGCGTGGTGGGTGGAAGGAACCTTTCCTTTAAACATCCACCCCAGCACCGGTAGTCGGGGTGCCAGGAGGAGTTGTGCTTCGGTGCCAATCACTTCCGAGGCGGCTTGGACTCCTTCATAGGCTGCTAGGATTTCCTTCTCTGTGGGAGTGTAGTTGGCCTCAGACCCTCTATAACTTCGACTCCAGAATCCCAGTGGTCGGCCACGAGTCTCTCCAGGCACCTTCTGCCAAAGGCTCCAGGACAAACCATTGTTCCCGGCCGCAGAGTAGAGCACGTTCCTCACCTCTGGTCCCGTCCTGACTGGGCCAAGGGCTAGCGCATGAGCGATCTCCCGCTTGATTTGGGCAAAAGCTTGTTGCTGTTCAGGGCCCCAGTGGAAATCGTTCTTCTTGCGGGTAACCAGGTACAGAGGGCTCACAATCTGGCTGTACTCAGGAATGTGCATTCTCCAAAAACCTATGGCGCCTAGGAAAGCCTGTGTTTCCTTCTTGCTGGTTGGTGGAGACATCGCAGTGATCTTATTGATGACCTCGGTGGGGATCTGACGCCGTCCGTCTTGCCACTTCACCCCCAGGAACTGGATCTCTCGGGCAGGTCCCTTGACTTTGCTCTTCTTGATGGCAAAACCAGCTTCCAGGAGAATCTGGATGATCTTCTCTCCTTTCCCAAATACTTCCTTTGCTGTGTTCCCCCACACAATGATGTCATCGATGTACTGCAGATGTTCCGGAGCTTCACCCTTTTCCAGTGCAGCCTGGATCAGTCCATGGCAGATGGTGGGACTGTGCTTCCACCCCTGGGGCAGTCGGTTCCAGGTGTACTGTACGCCCCTCCAGGTGAAGGCAAACTGAGGCCTACATTCTGCTGCCAGAGGAATGGAGAAAAAAGCATTTGCAATGTCAATAGTGGCATACCACTTTGCTGCCTTGGACTCCAGCTCGTACTGGAGTTCCAGCATGTCCGGCACGGCAGCGCTCAATGGTGGAGTCACTTCATTCAAGCCACGATAGTCCACAGTCAATCTCCATTCTCCGTCAGACTTGCGCACAGGCCAAATGGGGCTGTTGAAGGGTGAGTGGGTCTTGCTGACCACCCCTTGACTCTCCAGCTCGCGGATCATTTTGTGGATGGGGATCACGGCATCTCGATTCGTCCGATACTGCCGGCGGTGCACTGTCGAGGTGGCAATTGGCACTTGTTGCTCTTCCACCTTCAAGAGTCCTACTGCAGATGGGTTTTCTGATAGTCTGGGCAAGATGTTCAATTGCCTAATGCTCTCTGCCTCCACAGCAGCTATCCCAAATGCCCACCTGAGACCTTTTGGGTCCTTGTAATAGCCGTTCCGGAGGAAGTCTATGCCCAGAATACACGGGGCCTCTGGGCCAGTCACAATCGGATGTTTCTGCCACTCCTTCCCAGTAAGGCTCACCTCGGCTTCCAACAGAGTCAATTGCTGCGATCCCCCCGTTACCCCGGCAATGGAAACAGGTTCTGCCCCCACATGTCCCGATGGCATTAGGGTACACTGCGCACCAGTATCAACTAACGCTTTGTATTTTTGTGGCTCTGACGTGCCAGGCCATCGGATCCACACCGTCCAAAATATCCGGTTTTCCCGTGCCTCTCCCTGGCTAGAGGCAGGGCCCCTCTAGCACTGGTTACCATTCCCTTCCTGGACATACATACTAGAGGTTCCTTCAAGGGGATCTGTCAGATCATCCTCCCTTCTGTAATATCTGGCAGCTCGGTCCTGGGAGGTTGAGGCTACCTTCACTTTAGTGTTACTCCCCCGGTTAGTGTTTCCCTCCTTGAGTTGACGCACCCGTGCTGCCAGGACAGAAGTGGGTTTCCCATCCCACCTTCCCATGTCTTCCCCATGGTCGCGCAGGAAGTACCATAGCTCAGCTCGTGGGGTGTACCCTCTCCCTCTAGCTGGGGGACGTTGGGCTCCGACTTTGGGGCCTGTGACTTGTACCGGTGCCAAATGGGAACTGCTCCTCCTCACCTCCTGCTTTATTTCCCTCATCTCCTCTTGTAGGCTCTTAATCACAGCAGAAACGTTAGCCTGCATTGGGCCATTGATCATGCTTTCAAAATTTCTAAGCTTGCTCGTGACAGAACCCACTGTCTCTCGGTCGTTATCTGCATTAATCATTGCAATGAAGGTGGAGTATTCGGATGGCCCTAGATTTGCCAGATTCCACAACATTTGCCCTGTGCACCTGACTTTGTCAGGGTCATTACCATGCTGTCCATCCCTCCCAAAGAGTACCTCCAATACTGCCACTTCTCTCAGCTGCTGGATCCCTTCCTCAAGGGTCTTCCAGCGCATTCTATGATGGTGCTCCTGCATTCTCTCTCTGTGGACAAACCTCTCTCTCACACTCATTAAAAGCCGCTCCCAGAGGGAAAGGGTCCCCGGCTCCCTTACAAATACCAGATTGACACCTGAGTCCTGAGTCAAGGGTCCCAAATTCCTTGCCTCACTGCCATCCAGTTGCACACCCGTACCCATAAGATCCCAGACCCGAAGTAACCAGGTTGTAAAAGCCTCACGCCCCCGCCGTACGATGTCTTTGTGCAGATTACGGAGACTGTCATACGTCAGGGACTCGGTGATTATCTCAACCACTGGCTCGCCTGCAGGTTCTGAGGGCCCTCCTTTCTTAACTGAGTGGTCTGATTTCATCTTAGATTTCCTCGTTTCCACAGGGGCGACTGCTGCTGGCTCTGACTGCCCTTGCGTTTCAGCTGGAACCTGGACGGTTGTAACGTCTGTGGGTTCTACTGCTGCACCATTAGACTCTCCCTCTTCAAGGCAGGAGGAGGGATTCCCAGCAGCTGAGAGAATGCACTCCTTCAGCATCTGGCCCATCTCACGTATCTCCTTCACCCAATCCGAGTGGTTCATTTCTGATGTGAGCTGTGAGGCAGGGTCAGATTCTGGAGCAGCATTCCTAGTCAGGGTAGTTATCCAAGCCAATCTCCCCTGATCTCTGAATACTGAATAAAACAGGATTATCAGCAACACCAGCCACTGTATGATATCATTAGCACTTAGGAAAGCTCTGAATCCTTCGAAAACTGGTGGAGTAGACCCAAAGAGCTGGGTTAGGGGTTGGGAGAAAGTTTCTCCCGGTGTCATTTCCTCACAGTAGGTACCATTATTAAAGTAACCCCAAAAGCATACATTTAGTGTTTGATAGCTCCGAATCCATGTGCCCGCCTTCCAGAGGAAGTTAATAAGCCATGAATTCCTCACCTTATTAATCCATAAAACAAACTGGATAACAGTCACGGTAGCCTTAGTTATAGGACCCATGTTTAGATAAGGGCCTGCAAATGGGAGAAATACAGCCACCACCACATGCCACACGAATCGGGATAAGCTAGCCCACATGATGCCACTTAACAAGGAATCTATATCCAACGCACAAGAACCGTTATTCCTTTTATCTCTCGATGCCCTCGGGCCCCACGTTGGGCGCCAAAATCTGTCTTGGTTTGAAAAAAGACAGGTGTCTGTGGAGGAAGGCAGGAGCCTCCCTTGAAATGGAGAGTGCAACCCCCTTCCCTCCAAACTATTATAATTTTGAAATTAACGGGCCTTCAGGCAAAGATATGGGGAATAGGAATAACAGTTCTTTACTAATATATATATATATATATAACACAAGGCAGGGAAAAAACAAACAACCCACTGGTTTACACTGACAGAGTCAGGAATACAACCTGACACCCTGTTAGGGTGGCAGTAGCAGTCCGATAAGATGCTGGCTGCAGTCCTCCTGAAGTGATGGGTGTAGTTCTGTGGAAGCAGCAATCAGGTAAAAGAGTCTGGTCTTCCTCCGGAGGTCCAGTGGTCGGCAGGTAGCTCTCGTCCTCTGGAACTCAGGTGGGGGGAAAAGCTCCTCTGGGAATCCAGTGGAAGAAAAGCGGCTAGGGTGTTCAAAATCTCCGTTTTTATTTGGCATGGACTGCTTGGCTCCTTCCCCCCCCTCCCCGGGCGGAGCATCTCACAATGGGATGGGGAGTCGTGAGGCAGTTCCTTGATGGGCCATTAACAGGAGATAGCCCAGGAGCGAGTTACCGATGGGTCAGGCGATAAGGCATTGTTGTGCCCAGTAACAGGAGATAGTCCAGAGGGGGGGGGGGGGGGGGGGGGAGGCAGGGAGCACCGCCCCACCTGGTCTCAACAGCTCCTGAAGATGGTAATAGAATATATTTTTTTCTTTTGGCACATTTTACACTGTAACCCAGGACAATCCTATATGAGAAAACATTCTTTATTGTTGCATTTTTAGTGTATCAGTGAGTTTATTAAGGTAAAATTCATAACACAATCCTGGAGTATAATTAAATTAACTATTGGAAATGACATCATAGTCTTTGTCATCATTCTAGTGCTCATCTCCCACATTGCCATTAAAATGTGATATAGTAGAACATTATATTCTATATTGCACAAACAGAAAGAGTCTTTTAAAAGACTAAAATAATTCTCCAGAACATTATTCTGAAATCACTATAATGTCATTTTTAGGAAAAATAAAAATAAACTCTGAAATGCAGAAGTTGAGTTAAAAATATTTAATTTCTACATCTAAGCAAGAAAGTATGTGAGAATTTTACCTCTGAAAACATTTCTTATGTACATTGCATATAAACCTGAACATCTACAATGGCACAGAGAGCTAACACCCCACCCAAACCCCTTAAAATTATTTCTTGTTCACACAGAACATCAGTCAGACATCTTGACCTAGTAATTTCTCTGCAAAAATGCCCACAGGGTTAAATCTTTGGCCTAGATCTTCAGACATCCACTTCCAAGAAGGACATTTGCTTATGAACTTCGCTGTTCCCCCAAAAAAATCTTTGGGCTCAACAGAGATGATATGAGGATGTGCATAGAAATACGGAAATAAAGAATTAAATGGTTGAGGCAAAGTCCTTGTGAGCAGAACATCCATAGTAATGAATTCTTTATTATTCATTTTTTAGTGACATTGTCAAATTAGTAGCTGAATGCCACAAAACTGCTGAGGAAAAAAAGCATTTAAATTAGAGGTCAAAAACAGAGTTTGATGTTTAATACCACATAATGCTACAGACCTATGTACTTAAGAATTTTCTTCCTGAAAATCAGTTTATATTTGCCTTTCTTCTGTTCTATCCTGCTAAATACAGTTTGCTTCCCTATAACATCCCAATCTTTTTTCATTGGTTGTATCTTTCAAATAATTGTGAATAGATCTTCTGACAATCCCAAATTTTAAGATAATTCATTAAGATAATTTTCTTTTTATTTGTATTTATAGTAGCTACTGAGAACTCTATTCTCTTGTGTTAGGCACTATACAAAGTGCAAGAAAAATGTGATGGTCACTGTTCAGAATTATGTGCATTTCTGGAGCACATTTTACCTTGATTTGTGCATAGAGATAGGTAAAATACTGTTATCCTTTCTTTTCTCACATAAAATACACATATATTCATGGAAAAAAAAAGATTTGTACAACTTTAGACCATTTTTGAAAAATTTTAAGTGCAAAATATTTTTCTCCCAAATTAAATATCTTTGTTCTGCAAATAGCAACAAACCAGTGTCTATGAGCTTCTTTCATTTTAAGTGCAGCCAGGGCTAGCACACTACCCATATTTCCTGGCATGGTCCGTCTCCTGGAATAGATGAAAAGAATGTCAGAAAAAGTCTCATCCCAGCTCAAGCAAAATTCAGTGAGAGAACTTATAGAAGGGGAAGGCGACACACATTTATGAGATCTCCAAGCTGATTTTACTCTCTTGCAGTCTTTTTTTTATGTAATTCATGCCCTCACACACACATACACACACATGTATACTCACCAGGGTGCCATGTACCCGGTGATCTGTTTGGGATTGCTTGTGCACCACGAGGGACCAGGGACACTGGCTGTTACTGTCTCACCACATCTCTGAAGTTCTTTTGGGCTGCAACAAACTAATTTTGGACTTAATAGGGAGGTCCTCAGAATATTGCTTATTTCAGTCCCTAAAAGTCTCAGGTAATTTTGCTGCCCCTGTTTTTCCTTGTTTGGAATATGTGTTTGCTGTACATGTTGACAGTCCCTTTTTCTGGTGAGCTAACAGGAAAAGAAATGTTGTATGTGATATGTTGCAGTCCTGTTGCCATGCTCCTGGTGTATGGATGCAGGTCTTCCACTGAGAAGTCATCTGTGTCTTACCAGCATGCAGGCCTTTTGGTCTTCATGCAAGCAACACATTCCTCAATTTTACTGCTGGGAAGAATGTCCTGGAAGGAACTGCCTGGGGGACGGATTTTTTCATTAAAAATGCAAGCCATTTCTTTTAACCCTTTTCTGCTGCTCTAGTGCTTAAATGCACAGGCGTTTCTGTTCGTATTTCGTTTGTACCAACCTTAGTATTTGCCCTAAAAAGCTCCACAAGAGAAGAATGGAGCCTGTCTTCCACAGCAAAAAGAGCCATTAAGCGATAAATCTGATGGCCTATATAGCATTTTCTGATGTACTATTGTGGATGTCTCATATAGCTTGATATCCCTCAGCGCCCTTTGTCTTTGCAACGTCATCATTAAGAACAGACTTGCTAATACGCAACCTATCTTTATTTTTTTGTGTGTCATGCTAATTGTCACCATATTCTGATCAATGCATATAATGTAAATTAGGAAGCTATCAAATCATCTGACTGTTCCTATGGATTGTTTCAGTTGTCAGATTGGCATTGGACTATTTGTTATTTCCTTTCTTTTACTACTACTCTTCATATGACCTATCAATACAGAGTTGAAGGCCCATGAGTGAACATCTTCAGTTAACTTTTCCTTAAAATATCTAGGTTCAATGACAACATCTCTTTCTTTTATCTTTTTTTGCTTCCAATCATATATCACCTTTCTATGACCTTCTATGCAAACAATGTTATTAACATCAAAAATTAAGACTTTCCTTTCAAGACAATTTCCAACAACAACCTAACCAGAAGAATAATGATCATCTAGTCAGAAAAAAAAATACCATAATATATTCATTTATAATAAACCAATTTTAACTCCTTGCTTTTGCTGGTGTTAAGACCTTGCATGGTAAATCTCTACAGATTTTTGAGACACATTTCCTCTAATAATTTGTGAGCACCTTTGCATTTACTTTACCAACTGAAATGAGGTTGGGGCATTGAAAACTTTCCCACAGGGTTCTTTTTTGTTTGATTGTCTGTACGTCAATAGAAAAAGTGGTGCAATCCAAGTCAAAACTACCTGAAATGCATTTATTTTCCAAACATTTGAAGTAAAAATTGAATTTTTATCATAGAAGATTTTGATTTCATGGGAAGTACTTCTATGAAAAGTGAATACGGCAGAAAATGTCAAGGCTGTATAGGGAAATGTCTAGGGATTCATTAGTACTTACTGAGATTTTATTCCATCCCTTTCTCTGAATATTTTCCACTGATAACTGATACACTGTATTGTAATGCAAACAGGCATTGATTCCCTGTGAGTTCCATCTAATGTTTGGTAAAAAAATCCTCTTCCTCATCTCCCAGCTGCTGCCTGGACTGTTTACCTGGTTCATCATTGCTCCTCTGAGGTGTAAACCAGATTGTAAAGACGGAGGCAGAGTGGTTAAGTTTCTTCCACAGTTGCCACAAAATAGTGTATCTTGAATTTTAAAATACAAAGATAAAATGTAATGCATTAATGGAAAACAGCCTGAGCACCTCAAGAAACACAATCTGTTTTTAAACATGTTAATTTATCATCATGGATGTTACACAGAAGGCCAAAGGTCAAAATGTAGACAAATGTAGAGTATTCATTGGCTCTAGAATATGAAGAAATCATGATTATATCATCTGACCTCCCAGTTACCACAAACTTCATTTTCAGTAGCTCCTGCATCAAACCCTTGTTTTTTAAAGACATGGTTTTTACATTCTTTGCTAATTTATCCTAGTGTCTGATACTTCTTCTGTAAAATAGCTGCTACTAACTCTAACCTCGTTACCTAGTTTATCACCAACCACCAGTTTATTCTATATTAAAGTGCTACTATCAGAATCCCAGTTCTTCCAGACATGATCAAGTTACTTCTCCATTTATTTGTGTGTTTTTAGTGTTCTCCTATAAGCTAAAAACCCCAGACCTTATGTGTTTTTTTAACTGTCTTAAGTCTCTGTCAATTTCTCTACATTGTTCCCTAAGGTCTGTATGTCAGAGCAAAAGGCTTCCATACAACATAATTGAGATAATTTAAGTAGTGTGCAATGGCTTCTATTTTCTGCATTCAGTATTTCCTTGCTCACACACTTATAATCTCATTCTTCGAAGTTTACAACTGGGAGCTCAAGGAATTATTCATCATTTACCAAATGTACTTTTGCTACTAGAGCCAAAATGCATTACATTGCCTAGATGATATTACAAGGGACATGCTTTGATGCTTTGTTCCTACAAATTTAAACATTTTTTAATGAATATGAGTCGTTTGATACCATTTTCTGAGTTTACAAGTTTAATCATATCTTCATGAGTATGCATCTTGTCAGTACCAGTTTACTCTCTCTATATACACATCCAGGATCAAACTAGGTGCCCAGGTGCCCATCCCATTTCAGGACAGTACCATGGGCACTGGTAACTGCGCAGTAATTGATCATGTAAAAGGGTGTTTCTAATATATGAAGAAACAGAGGGAGTGAATGCCTTTGCCCCAACCTTTACGCAACACACAAAGCAGATATATGATTGATGTATGTAATTTAGCACATACATGTGTCCTGGTAGACTTACAGAGCTACATCCTTCCCTGCAATTGTCTTTTACCTTATTTACTATTCTAACAGCTTTTAAGTTCTTTTCAATTTTTACATGTAGATATCCGTATTGATGTAACTCTTACCTAACTAAATTGTGTATATTTCCCCGAGTCACTGGTAAGAGCACCTGATATGGCAACAAACCAGGATCAGATCTATGTGGAAGCCCACTGGAAACAGTCCTCATAGGAAGTTGATTTATTATTGACAATTAGTTTTTGAAATTGATCAGCTAACCAGATTTTAACCTATATATTTTTTGCTTCATTGATTTTGTATAGTAGATTTTATATTAAATGTCTCCCACAAGTGCAAATATGTCACCAGCTACACTTATCAAGCACATTCATCATCTTAGCTATCTTGTGCCTTTAGCAACATATTTTTCCCTCCGAGAATTCTGTTCACTGTTGCACTGTAATGGCAGCATTTCAGTATAAACTTCAGGAAAACTTTTAAGTTGTCTGAATCAGGATTTTATGACTACATGAAGCTCTCTCACTTTGACTTGCTGAATTTCAAGTGCATTCGTCTGCATGGATACATCTCTGTCAACACAGGCTGACAGAGGTCACACTTAAATTCATTTGACAGATAGGTGAGTGAGGCTTTTCAAAGTTTTTTACAGAATGACACTCAAAGAGGAGATGTAGGATCTTCTGTAGTCAATCAATCTTCCTCCTGCTTACAGAATTTAATTGGGTTAGGAAATGTTAGGAGATGTTGAAAGGACTAGGAAGAGATAGAGACAGTATCTGTGGAAGCTGTAGAGTGTAAGTCTACACTGAAGAACTGCACCAAGATACCCAAGGTAACGTTGTACTACGGTTGTGTGCTGAAAGCAGTGTTGTCATGGTAGCATAAATTTTCACTTGAACTGATTTTCAAATAAAAGGAGTATCTTCACCTTCTTCTGCACTGTGTAGTGCAGACAGTCTCTTAATCTTTTTTTCACCTCTTCCTCACTCTTTGAAGAGGAAAATTCTTCTAGTGAGTTGTTAGGCTGGTAAGGGTGATAGAGTTCACTTTGTTTTTTACAGGAAAGCAAAATAGGCATAGCTTAACTTAATCACTTTGGAATATCATTTTATAGCTCGTTTATTTCACATTTTCAGCACATCCATTTAGAAACTATAATTTACTGGTTTACAAAATAAGGTGCTTAGAGGGTAAGATAAATGAAGAGATGTAAGAAAAAGCTACAGAATGGTGCTCTACATACAATAGGACATTATTTCCTTATTGCTCTTTAAATTTAGCTAATAAAATGTCCTTCTTTAGTGACTAAATATGAAGACTAGGTATGTATTTCCAGAAAGCTTGTGCACTAGGAGACTTATTTTCTGTAAATGCTTTGCTTTCTAAAATACCTGGTATATGGCTTTATGATTTTGGAAGGACATTTCTGACCCTTTTGTTGATTATAACCTGCTCTACTTGAGTTTCTTGAAACAGGACAGCTGTTGGCACCTTTTTGAACTCCATAATAGAATTTACAGATATTAAATGAAAAATAAAATAGTTTGACCCTGTTCTTAGTTGTGCCAGTACAAACCATTTGGAAAGTATCTTTTAAGAACATGAATACATAGGAAGAATTGCTCATGATATTTTGAGAACTTAGTCATAATTAACAGCACAGGTTGGAATGAGAAATGTTGTCAGTATGAAAATAAAACTTACTTTAATAAAGCAAAGTGATGTTTTCAACCTACTTTTTAACATTTGAAACCTTTCACTAGGTGAATTCATAAATTAATGCAAAACATGGAAGACACTGGAAGCTTAGCACGAGTAATTGCACGTGCTTGTCATGTTGCAATGTCTTTACTAGCAAAAGTCTCAATGTATAACATCAATTCACTCTATCTTAGATTTTCAGAGCTTTCAAAACCTTTCAGTGAGTGAGCATTATTTGCCTAGTTTTTCTGAAAACTGATTGCTTAGCCAAGGTGTTTAACCGTGGTTCCAGAAACTTGACTTGAGAGATAACATTAGGAGATTGTAGCGAAAGTATTGGAATTGTAGCTACTCTAAAAACTATTATAAAATTTTTAAAAGCTACTTTAAAATGTCGTAGAATACTTCAAGTATATTACTACAATACTTACTGAAAGATCAGAAAATTTAGGAAGAAATCCACACTAAATCCAGTTTAAAATATAACACTGTATTTGTTTATCAAAACTATTCTAAAAAAGTTCTTATCGCCCACAGTTACATTAATGTCAGCTATATCCTGTATATTTGGCCATACATAAGTTTCTTTTCTGAAGTAGGAGTAACTTAACAGTTACAGTTTAGGAAGAAAAAGCAAAACCAATGCAAAACAAAACAAAACAAAACACCTCTGTTTTTTTAAGTCTGTCTTTGAGGTTTCACCTTGGAGCAAGTCTGGTGTCAATGTGTTTTTCATCTTCCTAGCTGTGCCCCAGCTGTGGCCCATTTACATGAACTAAAATCAATTTGCGAAAGCCAAAATTGGGCAAAACATTCATTTAATTTCATGCTATTTTAACATGTGCCTTGCAAAAATGATGAAGTCAGGGAAAAAATAACCCCAAATCCACCAGTGAGGCCCCTTAAACTACATTTGTTTGCATACTTTGGCTTTATGAGAGTATGTTTCAAAACAAGGTTTACAGAACAAAAGCAATCCGAGCTGCAGTTAAGTAAGATACACAGGGCTGCAGCTGATGTTTTCTTGTGCAATGCATTTAATTTTCACATAGTAAGTGTTGCTGATGGATATGTCATAGATCAGCACTTCTTGGATATTTGAGTGGTCAGAGAAGTTTAGAAGTATTGAAACTGGAACATTCTTGTGTTTCTCATGCCAAATCTGGTGTTATATTTAGAGGTGTGCATCATGGGCAAGGAAAAACTGCAAAGGTTCTGGAAGTAATGTTCTTGCCTGTTAACCCCCTGCGATGCTGTAACGATCTGGAATAAATGTAGGAGACTTCTGAGAACACATATTGATCATTTACTTCACATCAGATTTCTGCTTGTGAAGGCTGACCGCAAGACAAACAGCATAAAAGCAATGGATTTTGGCACTCAGAAGCAGAGAGTATGACTGACATTAGGATTGATAGGTCAGGCTGCAAGAATTAAAAAAGGTTATTTTCAGGAAGCACAAAAAAATTTTATTTCTGGGTACTGACACATAAGATTTTCAACATAATATTACAGGTACACTGGTTTATGCTTTGCTGATGAATACAGGTTAAAACAAAATCCTCTAGAGTTACCTTTGGGCAGTACTTAGAAACAGTCCTGCGGATTTAGACAACACCCCTCATTTGCCTGCTAGAACACAGGGAATCCACAGATCTCAGATTTTATGAAGGTAAAGTTATTTCCTCAGCATCCTGTGGAATTAAGTTCTGAATGTAGTTCAGGCAGAGATACTTCAAAATAACTTCATAGTTTTTGAGGTTGCTGAGAACTGGAAAGAAGATACTAAGACTCAGCTCTAAGGTAGCTACCAAACATGTTCTTGCACCCAGAGAGTCCATATTACACGAGCCACACATTGCAAAATTCTGTCCCAGCAAGCAGTGGGACTTCATTACGGTTGGAGGGGTTGCTTGGCAGGTAATCTCTCTTTCCTGAATTTTCTGAAATCCTGGTGCTGCTTAGCACCTCCTTATGAAACAGTGCCCTTAACGCTCAGCTGAATGTTCCAAGGTCTTTGTGGGTAGATAGTCTGTGGCTACTTTTCTAATTCCAAATGTTATGCTTTCTCAAAGGAACACTAAAATACAAAGAAAATTATATTTCTCAAGTAAAGCATGTATATCTTATACACTACAATCAGCAGAAATAAAGTTCTTGCCTACCTTGAGAGAAAAAAATCGTGTCCCTTAACGTGTACAATTCGTCACCAGAATAGTTTCAAGACTCTAGATCCCCCTAATGTTTATATGGCACATTGCAGTGCTGAGGAGACTGGTGGTAAGGGAATAGGCTGTATACAGCAGCACAGCACAGTTTTTCAATAACTAGCTACAGTGTTGGAAGATGAGAAGCGGGGTCATTATCGCAGTGTCACATTATGCCTTATATATACCTACATAGGGCACAACAGTTCTAATGATTACTTTCATTTCATAGATATAAAAATTGGAGGAACTTCATTAAGTAAATTGTATTTACAGATCAGAGGCCAGAATTCAAGAATTCTTGTAACTTAGGCATGTGCTAGGTTGTATAGTCTCACCCAAACTGCAGCGATTGTTATCAGGTTACCATTAATATTTGACACTTAGCATGTATAAATCAGTTTCTGTCTATAAAGATTTGTAGAATTCTGGAGTTCAGACTCCTAAAGCCTATAGCTTCCCACCTGTCCTTTGCTCATACACCCTTTTAGCAGCCATGGAATTCAGCTATTGCATCTTGCACTGTACTCAGTTTACTAATTGTTGTATACCTAAACCCCAAATTCTTCTGGCCTAACTCTGAAAAAGTGGAAAGTGACAAAAGGACGTTATTTTTTAAGCATCAGTCTGAATTGTGATTTAACCACCTGTAGTTAGGTTTGCAAGAAAATAAAGTGTTGATAAAGGGAACACATAATGATTTACTGATTTTTAAGTATAGTATCTGCCAGGCTGGGAGGTAGCTGGGACAACAAATATTTCCTGGCTTGGGGTGATCTTTTTCATATTTGGAAACAGCATTGCCCACTCTGGGCGCATGAAACAGCATGAAACTGATCTCCCACTTCCATAGCAATGTGCTTCTTAGAGACAAAATCACTCAAGAGCAGAGACCTCACTTTGTAAACAATGCTGTATCCTCACAAACCATATATAATTCAGTTGTCCCCTAAACAATTTAATTTTTCTTCTCTACCATCTCTACATCACAAGACAAAGCCAGCGGTTCATATACACCTATACAAATTGTGTATGTAGATACATACATACACACACACATGCATATACACACATCTATGTTTTCTGTATTCATATCCAGTATCCCTTTATAAGACAATATATCTAAGAATTCACAGTTTTAGACACCCACTAGCCTGTCAGACAATAATGCACTGTGTAAGAGCGAATCTGAATTTCTCTTATTGCTAAAGCAGATATTCAAGTTCTTTAAAGTGACCTTAGAGCTTAAATGAAATGGGGTTTGTTGCCTGTGGAGGAATTACATTTTCCTAAAAACATTTTGAAGCTCAACACCATATAGCATAGCTTTCTCCTTCTGCATCCTCTTTCTTCCACCTCTTACAAATCCAGAGCACAGGAATAAGACATGTGATTAATATGTTTTCAGAAAGAAAAAGGACACAGCAGGGTAAGAGAAGCCACAGGCTTTTCCACGGTCAATGGCCCACCTTCCTTGGTGACAAAGAGGAAGTGTATGTTCAGAGGAAATGACTGCACTGTGCAGTAGAGCTGTGTGGGTTTCTGACTATTCCTGAGATCTCAAGTGCGATTTTCATGAAAAACCCTGCAGGCAGGTTCCCTGCAACCTTAATCACTCCTTTCCCCTCCTAATGCAGATTTCTTGCACCTGTGAGTTTTCCCATAAGATGATTTATTGTGCATGAAGTTCCACTTTACACCTAATGTAAATTACACTGCCCAACTATCTAAATGCCAGCTACCCTACAAAACTCAGTCTTTTGGTTGCAGGAAGCTGTCTGGTCTGAATGCCTAAGTGCTTTCTAAAGCATAATGGGTTTTACTAAAGTTTCCTCAGGTAGCTACATGTCTATATTGTTTAATTAATATTGCCTGTTGTGAATAAATTCAGTATCCATTCATCCATTTTTCAGAAGGTCTACAGGCTTCCAGTCTTAATATTTTATCCCTTCTGGATGATTTTGTGAATTCTGCTAAATATTACAGCTGACAGCAATAGCTGGAACATCGTTAATACAAAGTAGTAGACAACTGCTGTTAGAATAAAGTTCCTTCTGGATATACGTACACCATAGCTCAGCTTCAGGTACATCTACAGAAGGAAATAAACAGAATGTATCACAAGGAATGCAAATGAAAAAACTGATCAAGAACTCAGCGCTGAACCAATACAATTATAAATGTCACACTACTGAAAAAACCTATCCCTAATTACAAAAGATGGTACAGAAATCGTGAATGAGCTATTCATTGCTGCTGATGATCAGTGCTGGGAAGGCTCTACTATCCATGCTGGCAGCCCTGCTGCTATAAGTAGAGCAGGAAGGGGCTTGGTGAGGCTTTCAACAAAAGTTGATCATTCTTCTTCAGAATAAATAACCGTTTATCAAATTAACTCTTTTTATGGGAAAGATGGAATAAATAATAGCTGATAGCCTCTATAGCCTGCAACATACAAATATTCAGGACTCTTTCAAATCAAACTATGGTGGCCCACTCCTCACCAGCCTCAGCTGATGAAGGCTCATTCTCATGCCATTTGACATCAATTTATCTGTCATTTCTGGGAGCTGAGAACATGTGTGAAAAAAAAAAACTTTATGCTTTATCTTCCATGTTTATATGTTCTCCTCCTTTTTCCATCTCTGGGAGAGCACTGTTCTGTCACACCTTACAATCTATCCTCTTCTTCCTGTGTTTGTACAGGACTTAGCACAGCAGTCCATCTGTGTAGTCTTTTAGGGGTGAATACAGCATGCTCTGGAGGCCTGTGGGACCTTCTGTACCTGATAGGGCTTTAAAGTTTTGACAAACTATTGACTATGCTTAGACAGGTTGTCTAGAAGGCAACTATATAGATAAGACATAGCAAATACAGAAAAAAACATGATGCTTGTGACTGTTAAGAAGGTTGCTCAGTCCACTGGTGCTCACAGATGCTACTACAATTCAAGCTGCAGACAGTAAAAGAAACAATAAAAGAGAGGCTTTTACTACTGTAACAATATTTCACGGAACCAAGTAATTCATTTTGATGACTTCCTTAGGTCAATACTGGCATGCCAGATTTTTTCTACTATAAAATGGCAATATCTTGGGCTGGTGGGAGTTTTTGGCTTTTTGGGGGGTTGGTGGTTTGGGGTTTTTTTATGAAAGGATTAGATTTTATTCATCAGTCAGTGTGGTGACAACTACTTCACTTGCTTTAATTGTTCTGGAAATATCAATTTAAGTGAATAGTTAAGAAGATGAGTTAGTCACAGGCAAAAATACTCTATGAGGATTATTTATGGTGTTATTTCCATGTTCCTGGCTTCAGTTTCCTGTTGGAAATGGTGAAGCTTGTTATGTTCCAGTCAGTGTTTATGCTATCTACACAAATAACAGGATACTCTTCATGTAACGTTACTAAATTCAACCTCAGAAGCAATGCTGGCTAATAGTGTTTTAGAAGGAGAAAAGTAATAAATACTGTGGTAGTAGCCATTCTGGCAATTTAAAATAATGTGTTAGAAATAATGCCTCTTGTGCTACCCTCAAAATGATAAGTAAATATACCATATTAAGATTTGAACTATAATAATGCATTCAATAAATATTTTATTGTATCAACCACTGAAGAGTATTTTCTTGACAAAAGTACCAAAACAGCTCATGTGCCTCATCAAGAGCCCTTGGACGTGACAAGTTCTTCCTTCAAAGAGCAGGACTGAGCTCTATGCCCTATCTGCATGGAGGTATGATGTAAGATCTGAGCTCTGAGAGAGTTTCTCTTGCTATTTTCCAGAGGCCTTCTCTGATAATGCCTCCAGGTACTGTGTATTTTTACTCTAGAATAAACTGATGCCCACTGAGGCCTTCTAATAACAAGAAGTATTGAAGCTAAGGTGCAGATCTTAGTAAGTTTCTACTTTTTTTTTATATAACAATTTTATTCACAGCTCCCATACTGGTAGATAACATTGTATGGTTCATTGCATAAGGATCTTTGATAACTAAGAAACATTTTGAATGATAGGTTAAGCATTCTGTTTAATAATCTGATAATAATGTGTCTCGCTGCGATAATCAGCAAAAGTGTCTACCTTTGGGCTCCAGAGCAGAGATGGCAATAATTCAATGACACATATAGTTTGGTCTGACTGAAACTAACAACTATTAAGGGCAGAGAGCCTATTTATCTTTATTGCTTCAACTTGAGCCATACAACCTTGACATATGATTCTGTCACAGGAAGCTCAGTGTCACCTACTGATACCACCAAATATTTCAGCTAAGGAGATGGTCTCATTCTAATTCATAATACATTTCTCACCTGCAAGCAATCCAGGAGACTCCTGGAATGCATAGAGGATAACTTCTTAAGGCAGGTAATAGACAGCCTTACCAGAGTGGATGCCATACTGGACCTGATGGTCACCAGTGCAAGTGAGCTAATCAAGATTGGAGGCAGCCTGGGCTGCAGTGATCATGCGCTGGTGGAGTTCACAGTCTTGAGTGACACGGGTCAGGCAGAGAGTAAAGTCGGGACCCTGAATTTTAGGAAAGCAAAATTCCAGCTTTTCAAGGAGTTAGTCAATAGAAGCCCCTGGGAAACTGTCCTCAGGGACAGGCACAAAACAGATCTGGCAGATCTTTAAGGACAGTTTCGATAGAGCGCAAGAGCTCTTGATCCCTATGTGTAAGAAATCAGGAAAGAAAAGCAAGAGACTGGCATGGCTGAGTCAAGACCTGCGGGTCAAACTAAACGGCGAGAAGGAAATGCACGGGCAGTGGAAGCAGGGACAGGTATCCTGAGAAGAGTATGGGGACGCTGCCTGGTTGTATAAGGATGGAGTCAGGAAGGCCAAGGTGCCGTTGGAGCTGAGTAATAAGAAGGTCTTCTACAGTTATATCAGCCAGAAAAGGAAGGAAGGTTAAAAAAAGTGAACCTCCTGTGATCAGCAGGACTGGCGAGCTGGTAAGAACAGTCGAGGAGAAGTCTGAGGTACTCAATGACTTTTTTTTCTCTGTCTTCACTGGCAACCTCTCTTCTCGCACCACTCGTGAGGATGGGCCACAAGACAGGGACTGAGGCAACCAGGTCCCCCCCACTATGAGAGAATATCAGGTTCGTGACCACCTGAGGAACATGAACATGCATAAGTCTATGGGACCTGATGGGATGCATCCCAGAGTCCTAAGGGAATTGGCTAATATAGCTGCCAAGCCACTCTCCAGGGTATTTGAAAAGTCATGGCAGTCAGCTGAAGTCTCTGGTGACTGGAAAAAGAGAAACATTGCACCCATTGTTAAAACAGGTAGAAAGGAGGATCCTGGGACCTACCAACCTGTCAGCCTCACCTCTGTGACTGGGAAGATCATGGAACAGATCCTCCTAGAAGCTAACCTAAGGCACATGGAGGACAGGGAGGTGATTCAAGACAGCCAGCATGGCTTTACAAAGGGCAAGTCCTGCCTGACCAACCAGTGGCCTTCTATGATGGAGTGACTACATCAGTGGACAAGGGAAGAGCTACAGCTGTCATCCATTGGTACTTCTGCAAGACCTTTGACACAGTCCCCCACAACATCCTTAAGAGTTAAGTCCGGCTGGTGGCCAGTCACAAGTGGTATTCCCCAGGGCTCAGTATTGGGGCCAGTCTTGTTTAATATATTTATCAATGATCTAGATGAAGGGATGGAGTGCTCTCTTAGTAAGTTTGCAGATCACACCAAGTTGGATGACAGTGTCCATCTGCTCCAGGGTAGGAAGGCTGTGCAGAGGTATCTGGACAGGCTGGATCAATGAGCTGAGGCCAACTGTATGAGGTTCAACAAGGCCAAGTGCTGGGTCCTGCACTTGGGTCACAACAACCCCAGGCAGTGCTACAGGCTGGGGGAAGAGTGGCTGGAAACTGCCCAGCAGAAAAGGACCTGGGGGTGCTGGCTGACAGCCGGCTGAACATGAGCCAGCAGTGTGCTCAGGTGGCCAAGGCGGCAAACAGTGTCCTGGCCTGTATCAGAAGTACTGTGGCCAGCAGGAGTACGGGAGTGATCATGCCCCTCTACTCGGCACTGGTGAGGCCACATCTCAAACACTGTGTGCAGTTTTGGGCCCCTCACTACAAGAAAGACATCGAGGTGCTGAAGCGTGTCCAGAGAAGGGCAATGAAGCTGGTGAAGGGTCTGGAGAACTGTTCTAACGAGGAGTGGCTGAGGGAACTGGGGTTGTTTAGCCTGGAGAAGAGGAGGCTGAGGAGAGACCTTATTGCTCTCTACAACTACCTGAGAGGAGGCTGTAGTGAGGGGGGTGTTGGTCTCTTCTCCCAAGCAATAGGATGAGAGGAAATGGCCTCAAGTTGCACCAGAGGAGGTATAAATTGGGCATTAAGAAAAATTTCTTTACTGGAAGTGTGCTCAAACATTGGAACAGGCTGCCCAATGGAGTCACCATCCCTGGAGGTGTTTAAAAGATGTGTAGATGTGGTGCTTAAGGACATGGTTTAGTGGGCATGGTGGTGTGGGGTTGACAGTTGGACTTGATCTTAGAGGTCTTTTCCAACCTTAACTGTTCTATGATTCTGTGATTCTGTTTGCATGTGCTCTTACTTATCAGAAGAAAAGTGGACTGATTTTGCATGTATTTTACTCAGAAATCACACCTGGCAGAGGCAGGTTCTGAGTTTGTTGTAGTTTACACCAAACATTTGTAGTTAAAAACATATCCTGATCTACCCTGATTTTCAAGGGGATTTTCTTCAGTCTGTAGCACTGTTGCCTCCTGTTTAAAATACCCACAATTTTTTCATAACACTGTAACATACAAGAATACTTCCTCCTCTCTGCAGCATAAGATCCTTATATCAGATGTTGTAAAGACAATGGCATGGACAATATACTGTAGGAATGGAGAATCTTCATCTAGAAGCAGAAAGGTATAGGAAATATCAGAAATAGAACCTGACTTTTAATTCAACTGTTTCCTGGTGCTACAGGCAAATTCATTGCATGCACAGAACTCTACCTGCAGTCTCAGTGGGTCTGCCTCTGGAGTTACCAGTGTTGGCTATGTTTTGTCATTGCTTCATGTCTTAAAGAGAGCTCCATCCTGACTAAAGAATAGATTTAATTACTACTGAAATTATAATAATAGTCATCATAATAATTTCTAATCTTCAGTCTTGATCTGAAAAATGTTTGACTCTTTCTGCCTTACCTTTACCTGTCTGGTCCAATTCCCATTCCATCATTTCTTTTTATTAAAGTTCTCTCTTGCATGTTTCTTGTAACAAAAAAAGACAGTGTCTTCTTGGCTAGCCCACGTATCAGCAGTTTATCATTTCTTTTGTTCAATCTTAGGGAAGAAAAATGACACTTATGGTTATTGCCCTTTAACCAGTTTACATCTCAGTGAGATAACTTTTATTTTGACAATGCTTTTTAAAACAATAATCTTTGGTGCTACACTATGTCAGGTGCTTTATGAATATTTAAGAATCACCTGTTTTGTCAATGACATTTTCCTCGCTTATTGCAAAAATAGAATTTCAATTTTATAATAATACTTTCACATTTTCTTACCTGCTAAATATTTTTAATTTAATATTTCCTCCAAGGTGTTTGTCTATTTGATCCAATGGAACATTTTAAAGATTTTTTCCTCAGCTAAGCAGTCTGTATTTTTTTCTCTACCCTTGGGCTCTTTCTCAACTCATGACACTACGTGAGCCAGAGTGCAGTCCCTCAGGATCTCACCAGAGACAGAAGACTTTCAAAATCAGCCTGAAGTTTCTGTAATTTTAATTCTCACTTCATGCACAATTCCTCATCACTGATTTTGAATCCTCAAATGTTAAGCCTACTTAAAATATATTTAACTTTAGATAGGTAGGGTGCATTAATGCATGACTTTTGACTCACCATTCAGAATTGGAATAAACTTTTCTTTCTTTTTTCTTCTTCATTATTATGGCACTTTTTTTTGTATATATGTTTGCAAGATGATATTAAACAGATGCCCTGAAAATTCACTATAAAAGCAGTATGAAATTGCAAAATAAATACATGCTAGATGCTCTATAGTGTTTTTTTAGAAAACGTTATAACTGATGTTGCTTTATAATCTGATACCTGTGAAAGAGATATTACAAAAAGCTTAACATTTGCAAACACAAGAAAATCACAATCTATTATAGAATGACTCCCTTATTAATTTCCTGGCAATTTCTCACTAATTCAGAATCCAAAATCCAGAGCATGCCGTGCCCATTTTTCAACTTGTCTTTCTCACAAGCAATCTTGTACATCATCGCTTTAAAAACTTACATGCACACACACACAGTTTGAAACAACACAGCTGTGATTTCAGGCTCTGCGTCTTAAGTAGTACACAGGTGGAGGTTTTCCATTATTTTGAATTCTTTTAGTTCAGTGTACAGGAATCTGAAACCAAATTGATGCCTGTGAAGAAAAATAAAGAGATAGTGAAACAAATCCCCAGGGACCAAGGGCACTGTATTCGTTAGCCTGTGCTCAGTGCGTCCAGCACGTGAGCCTTCACTACTGTGTAGGAGTGTTACACTGTGTGGGACAGATAAAGCAATTCATATGGAGCTACACTGGGTGTAGTTTATAGAGTGTTGCATCCAGCAGTGAACAAATAATTCCAAGACTTACAGTTATTGCAGACTACTCCCGGCAAGACAATAGTCTGATAGTTCATATTAGGTGAACATATCTTTCTCAAATAATCCTTATATATTCTCCCCAAAACAATTTTGCAGCAGGTATTGGAAAGCACAAGGTTGAAGCTCCCAAAAAAAACCTCAAAACCTTTTCCTGACGAACACTCTACAACTTGTTTGAAAGAACATTCAAAATACGTCTTCTATAAACTGCCTCAAAGTTGAGCTGAATTTCCTATAAGGTAAGTCAATCTGTTAAAGAAAACATGCATTTTGAGGCTTAGTGCTAGCAGCTCTTCCATCACACTATCAAGGAAATAACTAAAAACTCCAGAGTTTTAGCAGATTTAGGAGATTACTGCACATCACATCATTTTTGATGCCATTCATTTGATGTAATTCATTAATAGAGAGTAGGTTTTTGAAAGAGGGAGAACTTTCATGTTTGACAAGAATTGCATGACCATGGCAGAGCAGCGCTGACTACCCACAACTTCCTAAATTCTGGTTCTATTAACCGGTTATCATACCAAGAAGATACTACATTATCACTTTGGCCATTTTCTGGGAAACAAGTATTCTTAAAAATATATTCTTTATTAAAAGAAATGATGTAAATTAGTAATAGGAGAAGTGGTCTTTATTATAATGAAGGGTATTAGGCTTCACCTGTGTTGCCAAAAGGAACAAGGAACCTTCTTCCCTAATAGGTCACATGCTCATAATTTAGGTACCCTTAACTAGACGAAGCCTGTCTGTGCTTACATATTCGTCAGCACTGAGATTTCTAAGGATATAGTAAAGTACTGAAGATCTCAATTCTCAATGAACTCAGGAAAAGTTATGCAGGATGACAGAAGGAAATCTGGCTGCGTGCTTAAACAAATTACAATATGCACAGCAAAGATCAGAGTTTCTTAGAATGGTCTTGATTTCTTCAGAGAGTAGCTGATGCCAGTATTCCTACTACTAAAAGAAATACTTTGTAGAAGTCTTGCCTCCCTCACTGTTTTCAATAGGATTAAGTTAGGTATCAGTTTTCCCATACTCTTCAAACACATTATTTATTGTGAAGGCTTGCATCCTGTTAGCCAAATGAACTTAGTCCAAAGTAACACCCCTGAATCACCAACTCTGTAGTTCACAACTCACGTTCAGCTGCTGTGATCTGAAACAAACTCAATGTTAAATCAAGAAGGGAATAGCCCATTGTATCTACAGAAGATTTTTTGAAGACAGTGGAACATTAACCAATTTTGTGCCCTGGTATTGTTGGTGGGCAACAGCCACTCCTAGATATTTGGGATTCTGCAGGTGTTTTGTTCTGCAACTTCTAAAGGAAGAAGGAACATAAAAACACACATTCCTTTCTTGTGCCTCAGCTGCACATATATTCCACAGGCAGCCTGGTAACTAGGAATGCAGCTCTCCCACAGAGACTGAAACAACTGCAAAAACAGCTGAAACAAAACCAGAATAAAATTTTGCTCCCAGTAGCTAACACTTAAAATGTCACTGGAAAAAGGTCGAAGAAGGGAGTCTGCTTGTATGGTAGTTGGGAGGGGAGTTGTTTAGTGTTTGTTTTCCTTCAAATGACTGTGACTGACCTGGAAAAGGATGGAAAAAGAAATTATGCTCCAACCTTATCCTTAGAAAAGATGGATCCAGTTCATTCCCGGTTAAAACTTAGGGTAACTGCTTATCTCAATTAGACTAAACCCAGAGTGAATGAATCAGTGAAAGCTTGATTAATCAGGTAGTGTAGTGTGTGTCATTGGTGTGCCTGAGAAAAAAAATTAATCTCACAAAGTTTCCAAAATTAATTTATATGGCAAAATAGCTTGTTTACAACTAGAATACAAGAGACAATATGGTAATGTTTTGCTTCCTTCTATTTTTTTTCTGCTATAAAGGATAAATAATGCAAACAACATGCACGGGAAAAATAATTTTGTATATGTTTATTTTGGCAAATTAGTTTAAATCACAAAGTGCGAAATGTAACACAGGAGTCTGTCAGAAGATATGGCTTTCCATTCGGAACAGAAATATCTTAAGTGCAATCAAGTAAAGTATTATACTAGTATGGGTAATTTGCAAAACACACTTTCTCCACTCTGAATTTCACTTTATATAGAATCTTTATCTTCTATACCTAGAACAGGAAACATCAGAATATAGTCACACATAAAGATTTCAGATGCAATACTTATAGCAGTGCCCAATATACGGGTTTCGATTCAACTGTGATTTTCTCCAACTTAACCTAATTTAAATGTTAAACTCTCCATGTTACTATGAAACAGCCTATGAGAACTAAACTGCCAGCATAAAATCTGCTAGAAATACAGTGCCTACAGCACAGGCCTCTAAAATATGATGGTTTCCATTTAAATACGTTTCAGTTTTGCTTCATATGAACCAAATCTAAAGCTTTTTTCCTTCAAGATTTTAGTTGGAATGAGCTTAAACTCACTACCCTAAGTGTCACATGCAGCCCACACTTTATTCACATTTGCTCAGTGTTTGACCCATTCCCCTTTGTAACCTTTGGGGAACCTCCTGTGAAGCTAGGAAGAGATAAGTGTATAATGAAGACAGGTAAGTTGCCAGTACCTTAAAAGTTCATTTTGAGCTGATTCTGTACAGGAAGAATACCTTGGAGCTAGAGAAGGTCTTGGAGCTTTTTCAGCCTGCCAAGTCTGTATGATGCCAAGTCTGTATGATGCCGAGTCTCCAACCACGGTCACAGATCTCCGTTCCCTTCGGTTCATCTGAGGTGGCCCACGGGGGTATCTTAGCATCGTGTTTGTGATGGTTTCATTATGGTTCATAAATATAGGCCATTCTTTCCTACCTTCACCAAGATGGAAGCAAGAAGTTTCTTTCCTTTCTAGGATGGGAGAAAGACAAGTAGATTTTCTGACCAGGTCTTATCTACAGTCCTGTGTCACTGCAGGTTCCACAGCAGATGTAGAGGGCTGACTGTGGACTGTGCCTCAGAAAATTCGAGAGTCCCTGATCTAGGTTTGGTGTTAAATATTGTATTTAAATTTATGGGTGACTCACAAGTTATGCTCTTTCTACCTCTCTATCTCTCTGATATGCATTTTATCATACTCATCTTTGTATCTCTAGTGTATACTTGAAATACCTTTATAAACTTTACTGTGCCTTCACAAAACTGGGCAGAAATTCTCCATGACATGGTTATTTCAGTAGATATTTTACTTTGATTTAATATCTGTATCTTAGTTTATGTTTGATATCCTTGAAAGATTTTGTGTGTCAGAGTTATTCCCAGATTTTCTGCCTTCTTGTGGCAACTATTGAGTCTTTGTATGAAAAAGAAAACTTGCCTGATGTACAAGAAAAAGCAATCTTAGTACTTCCCTATGAAAATACGATAATTTTTTCTTTTATTCTGGGGCAGTTTTACTGTCAAACTAGTTCTCATTCAGTGAAGACATTAAAGTGACAGCAAAGACTACTGAATCCAGTGGAGAAATTCTACAGAGAAAATTAATGCAAAGTCAGTCCTACCTATAGCCATGCATCTGTTATTTATGTTCTCCTGTGGGTGTCTTGGTTCCAAGGAGCTCTGGGTATTCAACAAGCAAGAAATGGACTTCTTCTTCACAAAGGTAGGAACAAAGACCTTAATGTTTATATTGATTTCAAGGCCTTGAACTCATGAATCAAAGTATTTACTGAAAAATTGACTCTTTTTGGTTTGCAGAGATTTTTATTCCCGTTGCCTGTATTGTGAAATTACTAGAACAGTTGCGTCCTTAGATCTGCTTGCGATCTGAGCCAACTAGCAATCTCCTAAGCAATTCGCAACAAAAGTAAGGGGCTGTATGGGTCAAGACCATCAGTAATGGGTAGCTTGAATGAGACTGGTCTCATTCAGATATTAAGATTTTAATATTACAGAAAAACACGTTGACTACAGTGCCAAGGAATGCTACCTGAAACATTCAATATAGATATATCCAGACGATTCCAGCTCCTAAATCTACAGGACTTTGTCTAGGTGTGTTTTGGATATCTCCAAGGATGGAGACTCCACAACATCTTTGGGCAACCTGTGCCAGGGTTCAAGCACTCTCACAGTAAAAAGTTTTTCCTACACTTAAGTGGAATTTCCTGTGTTTCAGTGTGCACCATTGCCTCTTGTCCTGTCACTGGGCACCACTGAAAACAGTCTGGCTCCACCTTCTTTACACCCTCCCATCAGGTATTTATACACATTGATAAGGTCCCCCTGAGCCTTCTCTTCTCCAGGATGAACAGTCCCAGGTCTCTCAGCCTTTCCTCATACAAAAGAACCTCCAGTCCTTCGGTCATCTTTGTGGCCTTTTACTGGAGTCTCTCCAGTTTGTTCATGTCTCTCGTACTGCAGAGCCCAGAACTGGATGCAGCACTCCAGGAGTGGCCTCACCGGTGCTGAAAAGAGGAGAAGGATCACCTCCCTCTACCTGCTTTCAATGCTCTTCCTAATGCAGCTCAGGATGCCGTAGTCAGAATAATGATGTTCTTCTAATAATCACTACTCAACTATATAATTTGAAAACATCTACAACTATATAATTTGAAAATACCCATTACTGATTATCAGCTGCACTTTATCAAGTCATTGTAATTTACAAGCTTTTAAAATCATGAATACAGATGATAGCTACACATACTGGAAAAAGATATTCTTTTTCCAAGGCTTGCCTGACAAACAACTGTCCTGTGGCTATGCTATCTGTATATAATTCAATGTGCCTGAGATTGTTTTAAAGTCATTTTCTTGCTCCACTTTCTCCCAAAGTAAAAACAGCAGTGAGGTGTGGCCTCTGTGCTTATCACAGACAATAAGAAGGCAGGTCTTTGCATATTTGTCTCCCCTGTGACTGTGATACAACAATTGAAACTTGGTCTCAAATTCTTCAGTGCTTATAATATGTGCCAGTGTGCTTTTCAGAGATACCAAAGGGCCCAGTTTGCAGGCAAATTCATGATTTAGGCTAGTCTTACCACCATTATAATGTTTATTACTCAGGAATGATTACCTTAATGCAAACACATACACACACAAATTGCTGGTGTCTGTTTTATTGTATGCTACAGTTTGGCCTGGGTGTGCCTAGACTTAGTCTCTGGATAAGAGATCAAGTTATGCTAGTGCAGCACAGCCTGTAACCCTTTAGCATCTGAATCTTTCAGACATATTGAGTAGTCTTGCAGTCAGAATTAGATCTGAAGAAAGCTTGCTGCACGCAATCACCCTGATGGGATGGATGGCTGTGATGTTTGCTTTTACAGTCACTGCTGAGACAACAGTTCCACCAATTTGCCAGATGTAGAATCCAGTTTGTGACCTAGTTTTTGTAACCCAGTAGTTTGTACGAAGACTCTGCAATCATGCAAGCCTTAAAATACTGTCTTGGAAGATATTTTGTTTTGCTAACTTTTGTTTTGCTAACAACCAAACAGCAAACTATAGAAATTCCATGCTGCATTATTTGACAGAGAGTGGAGACAAAAAGAGTAAAATAAAGTTAATTCAAAGCCAGTTGCTTTGAGAAACAACAGACTATGTGTATTTTCAAGTCATAGTCAGTGATCACTCTGTAGGTTTTGCAGGAGTCGGTTTGTTTTCATTTTAGAGTCAGCTATGTAAACAGTAATTCTTTATAATAGTATTTACTTGCTAGTGAGAAATGCAGCCAGGTTAAACTTTACATGTCTATCTTTTTTAAAAATTGTTTCTCTTTGTTTTATAATTTAGATTTGCTGGCCAAAGTTAATTTAAAGGCAACAATCAGATGCCAGGGAAGAAAACACCTCAAAGGCTCTGTACTTGGAAAATGTATATTACTTTATTATTAGCTCCCATAAAATTACCAACCTGTATTTTTCAGTCTGGCTTCTCAGAAAAACAATTGCTCTTGATAGCTGAAAATTTAAGCTAAAATAGGGATATAGGAAAGAAAGTAAATGGGAATAGTTACTTTTCGCAATAGTGTTTTTACAAAACCCAAAAAGCATGGTTCAGAGGACTTGAATATTCAAAATCAGTGATGGAATCGCGTAGATTTTGGTCAGGTTCTTATTTTAAATGTCAAGTTGTGAGTGTGAAAAATGAAACTGGAAAATGGTTTTGGACATTGTGTCTAACTATCGCTTCCAAAAAGGAAAGAGTGTCTTGAATATCAATTTAAATAGGAAAACAAGTTATAAACATTCCTTTCCTGGTTACCAACCTTAACTTTGTACCACAGCTAAATAGTATTGCTTGAATGGGTTAAAAAAATAAAAATCGGTATTTGTGGTTGCAGATTGCAGTTTTGTTCCCTAAGATAATTTCCAGGTTAACTTTCTTCAAAGGCCATTTGCATTCCAAAGTCAATATTTTTACTTGTACATTTCTTTAACAGTTTGCAAAAATGTCTAGACTTATATTTCAAATACCCTTCTTATGTTCCAGCTACATGAATAAGCACATTTTTTTGCTTAAACCTAACATTTTCTCGCAGATTAGACATGTAGGAATGTTAAATCTTCTACACTGTCAGTAAATATCTCATTCAGAAGTTAATAAAGCTGTAGTAACACTAATAAAGTGTAGCAATAAAGTCTTATTAATTATGCAGCAAGTTATTACAAACAGGCAGAAGAGAAAACCATGACAGGTCTGACTGTTCCTCACAGCAGCAGGGTATTCATGCCAACATGCTATCTGCAGTTGGGGTACGTGTCTAAACTAGGGAGCTCCGACTCCAGCCATAGTTTCTGGAAAGATCTGTATTTCTCCAGAGGCTGACTCTCAGCCCCTGAGAAAGTGCCCATGCTCCTTTGTGGACTGTATAAGGGGCCTACATTTAGCTGTCTGATATGCAATGTGCGGATGAAGGCTTGGACAGCAATGGTGGCAGACAGCACAGCACGCTGGGGGTACTGCTGAGTGCTCAGGTGAGACGGACACCTCTGCAGCGCAGGCACAGCCAAGCACCGCATGTGGACGCAGCTCAAGGAATCCCTGTGTGCAGCCTCCAGAATGAGCACAAGGCATTTTTGGAATAAGGTGTCAATATTTGCACCAGAATTGGGGTGAAGTGTGCCACTGAGAAAATAAAGCACTTTTGCCATGTTGCATCCTTCAGGGCTCATTATTATTCTGGACCCAAATACAGAGGCTGACTGACAGGACAAGGGTTAGAAGAGGTTCTAGAATGTATCTTTGGATCAAAGGAGTAAAGTTTGCACCCTGATTCTCTGGCTTCAGCCTTATTAAAGAGGAGTTTCAGTTATGGGTTTTAAAGGAAGAGCCAACGATGATGGGAGGAAGATACACACCCACGATTAAAATGATTACTATGTGTGTCTTTTGGAAAAATTAAGTCACAGTGATTGAAATAAATTGTCTGGTAAAAAAATAAGCAGTGCTGATGTTGTGAGGAACACTTTCACCTCAATTTCTAGTGTCAAACTGGAAAAATGCTTTGACGCTTGCCTAGTTAATATTCAGCAAAAAACCCCCTATGTGATGTTATCATGGGCACAAGGTAACATAAAATGACTCCGACCAAACCCATGAGGTCTGCCATTCTCACTTACTGCCTGTGTTCTTCCCAGGCCTTTTACTTTTTACTTCTTCTGTCTCCTTCTCCTGTTTCTGCTTTTGTTCTCCCTTTTACTCACATAGAAGTATGTGTCACTGGTCAGATGGTACACTGAGTCAGTCTCCAAATCCTTATCACTGTCTCCATCTTCCATAAGATCTAAGCTTCAACAAGGAGCAGTTCTTCTAAAAATTTTCCATTCCTATCCACCTCATTCTCATTCCTAACACCACACTCTGTATAAATTGTTTTCCTGAGTCTGGTCTTCATTTATCTTTTCCCTATCTTAAACTATAAACACTTCAGGGCAAGGAATGTATCTTATACCACACTTGTAAAATGGTGTGTACATTTACAGCTGTCTATAAATGACTTTTTAATAAGAGAAGCAAAATCCTTCAATCCCTAAACAGGCAGAAATCTTTCTTCCCCACATAAGTTTTACTTCGGTGAAGTCAAACAAATGCAACTGTCACTAGTGTAGTAGTAGCAATAATAGTAGTTTAGCGTATTGATACTTTATTAAAACAAAAATCCTGAAACGAGTCCTGCACAATTAAAATACTGACAGCAGTGCCTGTTTTATGTGAAATGTAGTAATAGAAAGAAATAATTTTCAACATTTCAACTGCTCTAGTAGGTCAAAGCAAAATATTCTTCATCTGGAATTTAAAACTCTCAAATAAGTCCCAGGTCTCATGGGAGTCACTCTGTAAAGGAAATATCAGTTTTCACCAAGATTTTCTTTCAATTAAAGTTTTACTTACATACCAATAAGTTAAGGGGGACACAGTGTAGTAAAAACCCCCTACTTTAAGATCAAACTATCATTTCAACATGATTATATGCATGCACACACAGTGGTATCTCCACAAGTTTGGGGTTTTTTTCCAAAGTTTATTCATAAAAATTCTAGACTTGCCATTTATTTTCTGAGGTTGCTGTTGTTATTGTTGTCAGAGGTACCAATACAGCAATGAGCTGAAGGAACACATATCTCATATTTTCTATGTGCGGTATTAAAAAATCCAGACTTCTGCAGATTTTTCAAGCATTGGTTACTTTACAATTTCCTTCCTTCTCTTCCATTTCCAGCCTTTGTCTAGATTGTATGCACGCCAGACATAATTTTCAACAAAGAAATATTGAAATAGGAAATACTTCACAGTATATTCTTAATATTGAGTCTGCAAATTCTGTAGTGTAAGTCTTACACTTCTAAGATATGCTCAAGTGGTAGGAGTCATTAGGGAGAACAGACATACTGCAGATTGGAAGTGGAACCTGCACCATTCGACTTTTGTGTCAGGACCATGACTACCATACGTGCAAAAAAGCCAACCTTGAGAAAACTGCAAGATGAAAGAAACCCAAATGAGAACAACAGTTGTCTGATGTTTGAAACAGGAACAAAGACGGAATATGGAAGAAATTTCAGTAGTTCACTGCCAGAAGGACTTGACAAATCCTGGCTACCAGAAAAGACTAATGTTTGAACCAAAAGAAAGGCTAAGGGTCTAATTCCTTCTGACATCAAATCATGTACTGTCCTAGATAATTTTTCATTGCTCCTGGGCTATGAGACTTAGTCTGACTTCCATGGAGAACTATGGGAGTTAGATCAGGCTGTACACAGAGAACATCTTCCTTTTGGGATGCAAAAGGAGAAGGAGTGAACGCAATCTCTGTGAGACCGGACAGAAAGAAGTGAAGAAAACCACTCCAATGTCTCTACTGATTACAGAAGGTCAT
This sequence comes from Leptosomus discolor, assembly GCF_034619465.1. Classification (NCBI taxonomy): domain Eukaryota; kingdom Metazoa; phylum Chordata; class Aves; order Leptosomiformes; family Leptosomidae; genus Leptosomus; species Leptosomus discolor. The sequence continues at coordinate 48,655,601 of NC_141395.1, read as the reverse complement.
GGTTACATCAGTATGGATTTGTTGAGGAACACTCTTTTTTCATTTGTCAATTTTGTCTTTTCTTGAAGTATTTTAAGATAGGGTCCTATTGACATTCATGTTAAAACACAATTACTCTGAGGAGTATAACAACCTTATTTTCATAGCTTGCTCTGTGTCTTCAAGGACTCAGATTCTCCAGTGACCTTCCTGGTATTAGTGCACAATGGACTGCACAGTCTGAGCTCTGGGGAATTTCTGGAGGCTGAAAGGCTGCTTGTGGGACATGTGTACAAGTGGGGACCCGACCAACACTCACAATTTTTTCTTGTGTAATAAGGCAATGAATGAAAAACAGGAATTTTTTTCTGTTTTTTCAAAATGCCAAGTCTACTATAAAAAGTTATTGAAGACTGCAAATAAAGTGTATGTTCATGTTTCATATCAGAAGTCCATATTAGAATGCAATGGCAAAGGGCTGAGTTATTTGTAGTTTGCTGGCCTAGGATTAGAGTATGGAAACTTTCTTCGCTTGAAAGTAGGTTTTGATGGTTGATGAGAGCTTTATAGTACTGGCACAATAAACAATATCTGACCTTGACGGGATCCTCCATATTTCTAATTTTTTGAACTTTAAATATTTTTTTTACCACAAAATTTCTTAGAGAGAAAGAATTTCAGCTTTCATTTGGTATGAATCAATTATATAGCCCTTATTATCTGGAAATCAGAAATCCCCTGCTTTTATCTTTACAGCAGAAAAATACTGTATAAGACACATTAGACTACTATGCACTTTTCCCTTCTTATCATTCCTTGAAGAATGAGAAGACTGAACAACTGCTTAACCATTTGTTTCTTGTATTGGTCTAAGGATCAATATATGAAATTTTGGACATATGGCAAACTTAAATTGCCAGTTCCTGATTGAAGTTTGATTTATATTATTTTTTTAATCTATTTACTTTTTCCTGAACATGTCTCACCATGTTCTTGGAAAAAGTTTTATCTTGCGTTTGTGCTGGGGAGACTATGCTAAGTTAATTAATTATGAAGCACAACTTCAGCAGCATTACTGAGGAGATGACAAGGGAGACAAGAAAGAACATAAAAGCATTGCAAGGTTTGTTAGAGGTCAGATGCGTACACTGGGCTCATCTTCCTGTCTCTGACGCAGGCCAGCAGCAGAAGCCCAGGGGAGAGTATGAGCACAGCGAAGACATGGTGGTGGTTCCACAGAATGTTGCTGACCCTTAACATGATTTTTTTTGAAGCAAAGTGGTACCTTGGTATATAGTAAACATCAACAGATTTCTCTTCCATGCATTTTTCTAGTTTCTTTACAAATCTATAAGCAGTGTCCTATCACAAGCAGTTCCACAGATGTGAAAAAATATTCATTTTTTTTGTTTGTTCAGAAGCTTCCCTCTTCTGCTTTCATTCCATGCTGCCTAGCCTATTCAATTTGGTAAGGCATAGAACAGCCCTAACACTAAAATATTGCTGTTCCTGCTGGGCACTCAAGTGACAACAACAACAAAAAAACCCCAAATCATTCAGATATTTTGCACAATTTTGTTTTGGAAAAGTCAAAATTTTATGCATGGCATTTTGATCCTTTTTAACATTTTTTCCCCTTTTCTCCTCCTTTGGCTACAGAAAAATTTTGGTCTCCTTACTATATATAATTTTCCTGTAAAATACTGCCTAAATCTGCTGAAATTTCTTGGGGGATAAGAAAGATGATTTACATAGCTTCCAGCTAAGGAAAGTTGACAACATTTTAGCAACCTGACTTAGGATGGAAAGGTGCTAATGCAAATCTGTTTTTTTGAATATATGCCAGTCAGAAACCTGTTTGCCCTGAATAAATGTGTTAAGAACTTGGTCTTTCAATCTGGAAAATCTAGGAATCTGGATACTTGACATCTACGTTATTTGTGCCATATGGGCTACAGAAACTGTCGTGTCTTTACTGCACAGACCCAAAGAATTATCGTCTTAACTGTATAAAAAAGCTAAAATTTGACATTGTTTACTGAGTGAGCAAATAAAACTAGAAAGATCTAAAATGCTCTGAGTTAACAGGAAAAGCATTTGTATGGAACATGGATTTCTAAGAGGAAAACTGTGAAGATGGTGAGTTATTACAGCTAAAGATAAAGTTATGCCTAAGTTCTGATTAGATCAAGAACAAGAAAGCTTCTTTTTAATGCTCTCTGCCCTATCCAGCATGAGGTGGCCCCTTAGCCCACAAAACAAGGTTGTGCTAGAGATTGCATCCCATCTTTGTATTTAAACTGGAATAAATACCATACTTGTTCCTATCATGTTTTTCTTCACAAATGACACAGATATATGTTTCTGTAGAATCACATCTGTATTTTAACTCTCCAGTTCTGAGCCACTGTTGGAAAAAACTCAGCTGTCTGTATTTGGGCATATTTTGTTTTGGTTTGAGGCTGGGATGAGGGACAGTGTAATGAAAGTGTTGACTTCACTAACCTGTACTAAAATGCCCAGAACCTTCCTGGAAGATAATGAAAGAGTAGGACATAAATTGTTTCTTTTATCAGGGGTAAATTTATTCCAGTCAAAAGTGACTTCAGCTGGAAATTAATGCAAATCAGAGCAACCTATGCAAATGAAGTATGTTCATAAATTTGCCATTACATTCTATCTAATATATTACAAACCTCTTTTTTTAACTCCCTTTCTTTGTTTATCAGAGAGGAAACAGGAGTAATAAAGAATGTCAGTCATCAAATATTTGTGTTCACTGTGTAGCTTAATGGTGAGCAGAACAGGACAAATAAGAGAAATCTACAGTGATAGTGTGTGTGAGTCACAGCCTTTAGAAAGGCTGGAAAACAGTTGCCCTTTTCTAGTAGCAGCACTGATTCATGATAATCAGAAAGAGGCAATGGTAAACTTTTCATTTATTATTCATTAGAAGCTGGATTCAAAACCCACTGAAGGAATTTCAGTGGTGCACCTAGCTCTTCTGGTGATACCTCACATAATCCAGAGAAGATTTACTTTTTCACGGCTGTGTCACATTGGGGGCTGAAAATATATGAAAAAAAGAAGTCTGAATTCCACTTCCTGAAAGATCAGGGAAAGAAATGGGAAACAGAGATGACTTCAGGTAGTGGCCTCTGTCCATGATAGGACACATTTACGTCATGGAGAATCAATACATTACCTGTCTTCCTGAGTTGTTTCAAGTCACATTGTTTTCTGTGGATAATAAAACATCCTGTTTCTAGCAGATTCTTCTACATTTTTCTTCATTTCATTGATTTCTACCCCCACACTCCTCCAGTATCATTACATTAATAATATTGGGCAGTACATACCAAACCTAAACTTCTGAAGGTCAAAAGACTTTGTGAGATCTGTGTAAGCAGAACTCACTCTTCTGGAGTCTTTTCTTTAGAATGATGCACTTAATCTGGAACAGGAAATTACTTCTTTTCATTGCTGAGCCTACTGCACAAAGGTGTCCTAGACTACAAAGAAAGGACATCCAATATGATACAGAATCATTAAAAATGTAATGGAAAAAAACAGATTTAGTTTTTGTTTGCTTTGAATAGCTAGTATAGGACTAGCATTGGGAAACAATGCCAGACTGGACATCGGTTTTGATAATTCACTTCTGGTAAGTCTGAGTGAGATCAGACCTTGACAGACTCCACAAAAGTTTGACAGTTTTTTGACATTTTATGACAAGAGAAGGATAGAAGTTCCTCTACTAAAAAAAAAGCTAAATAAAATATCCTAGAATAACATTTCCTTTCTACACCACTCTGATCTCTCATAGCCATATCAGCTGCTGCATCTGGTCTTTCTTCTCTTATATTGTTTCTAATGGAGAAGATCCCAGTTTACAGCGTAAATTCTTGTTAGCAAGCTTAAATGCATGACCCTGAATTTGTATTCTTGAATTGTTTTCTTGTTTTATTATGTCAGTCCTTAAGGCATTTAGCAACACAAAGGAATGTTTAAAAAAATTCTGTGAATGATGGAATGAATGAAACTTGGCTACCAGAATTTCTCTGCCATATGGATTCTCTGATGTCTTATCAGGTTTTCATCAAGGCTGTTAATTGTTCCTGCCTTCTTCTATCTAGCTGCCCCAATGCCTATAATAAGTCTTGAGATTCTAAACCCCTAACACTCTCTCAGATAAGTTTCAATCTGATCACTTAATTCCAAACAGACACATACAAAAAATGCATCAGGCAGGCTATGAGTTTTATTTTATTAGGAAAATTAAGTGAAATGGGATAAGCAGGCAGCGATAGGAGCTCTTTTGAACTAGAAGTACTGGAGAGACTTTGAATCTATTAAGCAAACTGTTAAGCTTCTCACTGCATTACTATCTAGTACTTCTTCAAAGCTACTTTAAAATGCCTGAATCTGTAGATCTTCCATTACTTCCCTTGATATACTGATCCTTGACATAATATATCTCACTGATAGGAATTTATTCCATCTTAATTTCATCAAATTATTCATAGTTATATTCCCCTGTGCCACCATAAATAATTTCTCTTCATCCTTGGGGTGAAATCTCAGCCCCTCAGAAATTATAAGAGTTTTGCTGTTGTGAGGCCAGAATTTCACCCTCGGTTTTGCATGCTTGAGATACTTTAGGATGTTATCATAAGTTATCATTTATGTAGGCCATAAATATATATCTGTTTTAATCAATCACTGGAGAGAGGTTACAAGAGATATGAAGATTGAAATATGAAGTCAGAGCACCTCATTGGAAAGGCAAAAGCATTCATCCAATAAACTGTCATACATGATTAAACAGGTTAGAAAAGAAAGACCACCTGGCAGGTAGAGGCTAAAGAGAATGCTGAATGTTGATTAAAAAATATACGTATCATAGAGAAATGAACTCTAAGAGCATGAAATCCTTCCCTTTGTGAAATGTCTTTGTCCTTCTATATGACGATTTTAGACTATGAGGAAAAAAAAAAAGGAAATATTGGGGCGAAAAAGGCATTAAGTAGCAGAAGTGAAGGACAAATGAATTCCAGGGAAGGGAACAGATGTAATTTTCCCTAATGTCTTTCCACATCTTTCTCCAGGTTCCAGGACGCATGATTATTCTTCCATTATCTTTTCCTTATCTCTTCTCCCTACCACAACATTCAGAAGCAATAATTATTGTGGCAGCATTGAAAAACACAGCAGTAAGATGAAGCGGAAAATAAAATTTGGAAAACAAAGAAAGAGCTGGCTGTTATAATTTCTTGTATGTGTTTTTCTCATTTTTATTCTTTTGACTTTTCTAGTATTGTTGACTTTTATCCCAGTGTTAGGTTCATTTGACTAGCCTTCTGCTGCTGCACAGGTAGGTAAGATGTAGGTAGAGCGATATAATATTGAAAAATCAAAGTTATGGTGATTGTGCAGTGCCACAACATTCACCCTTTCAAAGAACTTTCAATTTATTGATGAGGAGATAATTAAGACTGCGAAAAGGGTCTTACAGAGAGCAAACCCTTCTACACTGAGGTCCTTGTCATTATGGACTGAGCAATTCGTAAGTGTTTTTTGTGTTATGTATAGTTTCGTTTCTCATTTCTTGGGCTTCAAGGCTAGAGGCACAACTATTACAGAGATACACAGCAAAGGTGAACATTATATTGACATCTGACAATGGAAGGCTTTCCTATAGGACAATGATGACATGATGTCAAAGAATGCAGAACGGTTTAGCAGAATGATGGGGTGGCTTTACCTTTGAAAGAGATGGAATTAAACTTCAATATAAAAGACCCACTATTTTCAGATTGTATTTTGCAACAGAAACCTAAACAGAATATTTATACAACATGATGTTCTAATGTTTCCACTCTTAAGCGAGTATTTTCAAATAGTTCTAAGAGACTCACGTAAACCAGACATATCTAATCTCTTTGCTTACAGTGTTTCCCAGTTGCTGGATCAGAATGACTCAGAAATAATTTATCATTGAAAACAATTGACAGAAAAAGGCCAAATATACCGTCATTCAATATTAAATGCTGTAAACAACCAAAGTTACACCAACCTTTGTAAGTTAGCCTGCCAATCCATAGTTACTGCCAAACCTCATAAGAAAAAATAACTCTATACGGCTGTGCAAACGGACACAGATGACACATGCTACATAGTTTTCATTCTATACTTTGCATTAGTCTTCTTATCCTTTCCCTATGCACAGAAATTACTCTTTCCAAACATGCAGGCATTAAAATAACTAACTGAATCTTTTGCATACTCGTTGGCTTAGGAAGGCAAGCCCATCTAGTTTGTATTTTGTATGTGGACATGTTAAAATTCTGGTAACCCTGTTCAAGGCCCAGGTCCATGCTTCTCACAGGGATCATTTTATGAGACATATTTTCACTGCTAAATCCTTGCAAATTTACCCTGACATCTTAAATTCAAATCACAGACTTTTTATACTCCGTATCCTTTTATCCCACTGCAGCTCGTACTTATAGTGTAGATGTCATTTGGGTACTGTCTGAGGAACCAGCCCGAGGGCAGCGCTCAGCTCCCTGCTCGGCCACACTCTGTGAGACTTGCTGCTAGTGGGTAAGGACTTGGTCCGAAGGTCTTTAATGTGGAGTTTAAGTGAAACAAGGTGCCTAATTCCAAACTCTGATCAGAAAAACTCTTTTCAGCCCTACCTGAACCTGCAGGAACCTTTTTTCTTTTCACTTTTTTTTTTAATTTTAACAATAAAATTTCCCATGGGCCTATATCTGTGAACATCTAGAAGCACCCACTCTGAAGAGAGTGGTGCAGTTCTCTACATTGTTCAGAGGGCTAAGCCTAGCTGGAGCCCCAAAATGAGACTTTCCACAGCCTGACTGCCCTGAATGGTTTGTGTGTCCTCTGGACAGAACTAAATTCAGGAATAAGGCTAGCTTCCTTGTCTAGTGAAATGTTTCCACCCACTTTCTTTAAAACACAGGTAGAAGAAATACTATCAATGTTGCTGGCATCCTGCACATAAGGCCTACCTCAGAATGTGTGTAAAATAATCATACTCAGTTCTTGTGAGGAAAATCCGCCACATCACCAACACACACTGAAGCACGCCTGTCACTGTCCATCTGTAAGCTGTTCAAGGCCGAGCCGATGCTCCACTCTTCTTGTCAAAATTATACTGCCCCAGGAAGAAGTTTAAGCAAGTGAGGCATGAATTGCATAGTAAGCGGGGCATTCATTTGAGAAGATGACTCTGAAGTCTCACATCTTCATCCAAGCCATGGTGGTGAATTTTAAGCAAGGACCAGAATTTCTGGGTAGGCAACCTTTTGTGAGGATTACATTTATAGATGCAGTTAAAATATTCAGGATTTCAGGTTAGCCAACCTTTTACTTGTATCCTAAAAAAGTATGAAAAATAAAAAGCTCTAATTTAAAGTTTCATTGGTATTTCAATTTCTCTGCACTCCAGAACTCTGCATAAGTTTTTGCTGTCCCCATATTACATGTCCAACCCAATGTTCCTATTGCAAATTTCATTATCCCTCTAGCCATGAAAATTTAATCTCAGATATGCCAATAGAAAACACAGAAGAGAGTTTAACAGAGTTTTAGCATTAATCTTCAAGGTATTAAAATTTTCCTCAGGTAGAAAAGAAAATGTTTTTATCTCCTGAAGTCATACTAAATGTTGGTAAGCATCAGAAATAAATTTTTTCTTTTTTTTTCTTTTTTTTTTTTCACTTTATCCCCGGCAACAGCCATTAGGCATTCTGTAAAGAATCAAATCTGAAGTCACTAGATGTATTTCCAAAGACTTACCAGAAGGGCTCTCAATGTTGTTCTACCTGAGAACTTCTTATTACAAATGATGGAAATACAGTTCAAAACAAAGGAGTTTTCCATAATGAGCTGAGTTTGTCATAACAGATCTTTTCTAAAAGTATTTCTTAAAGTTAAAATGTAGATAAATAAATACATCACCAAGGTTCATTGCCTTTCCAATGATTTTTTCATGAAAGAAATATATTAATAAAAAATCAAGAAGAATGCATCAGATTAAAATAAAAATACACCAAAGAATGGACATTTGTTCTTACCAGGCCAGATTTCTAAAATCTTTCAAAGTAAACAAACAAAAATAAGGCAATCAAAACTGATTTAATATTCCCTGGTGTAAGGAATTCAGTTAACACCAGGAATTAAGATGCAAATTACCTATCAGAGATGTAGGACAATGTATTTTGTGATGGAAGAAAAAGAGGAAATTCAACTGCCAAATATAGAAAATTCCTACATAGAAAATTTTTTTGGTGAGTCACTTGGAAAAATGCAAAAAGAAAAAGTCTGCAAGAACTCAGACCCATTCCGTATGTTGTCTTCCCAGAATATTTGACGTACCATTTGTATTCTTAGCCATAGGTACTCCCAAGCATAGCTGTGAGCTGGCTTGGTAAACACAGCTTGTCACCATGGTATGCGATTGCTAGTTACTTTATCAAAAGAGTCTGGAATAGACAGATGATGAGTCACCTTTTTCACTATGAAATGCATGGTAGATTAAACTTTGATTTCTTTCTGGAATCAAAGGTTAGAAAACCAAATTTCCAACACTTTTACGATATAAACTTCATTTTGAAAGTTAGGTATACAAGTTTTAATAAAAATTTTGGGGGGAAATATTTTACTGTTGTTTTGATTTACCAGCTTCCATCAGAAATTTTGCCAGAACTTTTTCTGAGCTTAAATTTTAGGTTGCATCCAAACATACTGCATTTTTCTCCCCTCTCCCTCTCATAAGAGACAGTATTAATAGATGATGTTACTGAACAGAAGGAACCCAAAAATATTTATAGCTCCAAACCACTGCAGATGGTCCTTACTTCTATATAAAGCACATCAAATTTGTTTTGAACCAAATCTGTAGACAGGACTTTTTAATGTAAGGAAAGTAATTTTAAATTGTGTCCTTTCTGCCAGGCTTTGTTTATTCTATTGAAACATATACTATTGTTCCCATCTATCTCATGTCAACGAGAGATAAGGATTATTTTTGTCTGTAGGATCTTGTTGTCATCCTTAGCCACCATATTAATGATCAAAATATAAACAATACAAATGATAATAGATGGCAATGTGCACTTAGCTTGGTAAACTTAGGTCAACAAATGCCTATTGTACTACTACTTTCTGATAGGTTAAAAAAAAGCCTGAAGCCATTTTTTAAAAAGTTGACAAAGTCAGCGTATTAATGTTAGTGTACCATAGCGTGTAGGGAAAAATTGTGCTTAATTACATGTTCGTGAGCTTCAGAGCCACTCATCTGCATCACCACTTTCTCCCTGGCAATAAAAGTATTATTTCTGATACATCTTTCCTAAATCAGTCATGTGGTTTTAAATTTCTCAGTGTTTTGTCAAGTATGTCTGCCAATTGCTTCAATTTATTTCTTCATTCAGTAGATTTCTCAATGGACAGTGGGATCAGAGATCATTCAGATCTGTGACTGTTAATACCAAGGTACAATGCAACAGGCTTTCTCATGCAAGGATGAAGCTGAGTATAGATACAAAGGACAATGTTTCTCAGCCAAGAGGTGATGCGAGTCAGAGGCACATGGAACGTGTGCCACCTTTATATACACCTGAATGTAGGAGGAGGCTGCAGGAATTGGTATAAGTGATTGCAGGCAGAATTTTGTTCTCTGAATAAGCAAAGAAGCTGTGGCTTTCCGTGGTGTTGGATAGATACGACCTGCACTTGTTTTTCTGCAGCTAAGTGTGCTTTTTGTCATAGTCAGAGGAAAACGGTTATTAAGGATCAATATAGAAGTGTCTTATCTTTCAGACACGTGTTAGTCTCTAAGAAGACTGAGAAGGAGTTGCTTTTACTTCCCCGACACTGAATTTGTTGCCATGGCCATATTTCACTATCCCTGTCAGGAGCATTGTTCCAGTATCAGGAATAGCTCCTCTTCCCAAACAGTGTCTTGCCTCTGTAACGTGTACAGGGGTGCCAAGTGCTTGCGTGACAGCAGCAATCTGGCAGCCCCTCCTTATTCATACATCCTTCTTATGCTGTCATGCATCCAGCAGGAATTTCTGCCACTGCATCTTCTAGCCATGAAAGATTGCAACAGCATCAGGTCTGGCAGCTGTGGTGCCTGTTCATCTGTCACTCCTTTACCTCCTCTGCCTGGTGGGCCACAGAAAGGTAAGGATCATGATGAACAGGAAAGGAGTCATCCTTAGAAATCTTCCTTTGCCCTAGCAACTTTACAGACGACCCTACTCAGTGAAGAAGAGTCACTCCAGGTCTCAGCCCCTCACACCTTAGCATAATCCCATGCACCCCTGCTCATGCCAGCTCTCACAGCTCCTGTGTCTGCCAACACCATAAGCCTGTCCACCAAGCACCTTTCTGTAAACACCAGAGACCACGGAGTACTTACTCTTTCTCTGATTTGTAAAACTCCTCCATTGACACTAAGATGACCTGCTGTTTAGGACGTGGAACAAGGTGTGGGCACAGGCTGAACCACAGAATCACAGAATGTTAGGGGTTGGAAGGGACCTCGAAAGATCATCTAGTCCAATCCCCCTGCCAGAGTAGGACCACCTAGGTCACTCAGGATTGCATCCAGGTGGGTTTTGAATGCCTCCAGAGAAGGAGACTTCACAGTCTCTCTGGGCAGCCTGTTCCAGTGCTCTAAAGTTGGATTTGTGTTGAAAAGACACAATAGTCATCCTAGAACTGAGGCAAAACCGTAACAAAACATGGGAGTTGTGCACATCTACACTAGAGATGTGATCTCATTTTCCATGTACAATGTATCTTTACACATCAGAGCCTGTGAGCTGTCACTGAAGACAGGATTTACAGTGGAAGTTTATACCCTGCTTCCTACCTCTGCTCCCTCACACTATTGTTCTAATTTCTGTATTTATTTTTCATAATCTGAGGCAAGAGTCAGACCTGCTATGAGAACATACCTCTCTTAAACCTATAAGGAAGGGAACATTTTATGTAAATATTAATTCTTACTAGCTCAAAGGGAGAGTTAGAAGGCAGGAACCACCCCTACATAAAACAGGCTATAGAGACCTGGCTATGTAAAGTTGAAAGAACCAGTCCAAGAAAATGAAAGGCAAGTGTCCTAGGTTACAGTGTAAAATGTGCCCCAAAAAAAAGTATTCTATCACCATCTTCAGGAGCTGTTGAGACCAGGTGGGGCGGTGCTCCCTGCCTCCCCCCTCTGGACTATCTCCTGTTACTGGGCACAACAATGCCTTATCGCCTGACCCATCGATAACTCGCTCCTGGGCTATCTCCTGTTAATGGCCCATCAAGGAACTGCCTCACGACTCCCCATCCCATGGTGAGATGCTCCGCCCGGGGGGAAGGAGCCAAGCAGTCCATGCTAAATAAAAACTGAGATCTCGAACACCCTAGCAGCCTTCGTCCACTGGATTCCCAGAGGAGTTTTTTCCCCCCCACTGGAGTTCCAGAGGACAAGAGCTACCTACCTACCACTGGACCTTCGGAGGAAGACCAGACCCTTTTACAAGATCGCTGCTTCAACAGAACTACATCCATCACTTCAGGAGGACTGCAGCCAGCATCTTATCGGACTGCTACTGCCACCCTAACAGGGTGTCAGGTTGTATTCCTGACTCTGTCAGTGTAAACCAGTGGGTTGTTGGTTTTTTTTTTCCTGCCTTGAGTTTTATATATATATATATATTAGTAAAGAACTGTTATTCCTATTCCCCATATCTTTGCCTGAAGGTCTCTTAATTTCAAAATTATAATAATTTGGAGGGAAGGGGGTTGAATTTTCCATTTCAAGGGAGGCTCCTGCCTTCCTCAGCAGACACCTGTCTTTCAAACTGAGACAGCAAGAAATGCCTAAATGATGCACAGTGAAAGGAATGGGGCTCACAGGGAAGGGCTCTGAGGTACAAGCCTGAAGTACATTGTATGTGTTGTCACCACAACACCTTGATCTTCATTCACAGCCCTGTAGATTTAGTACCCCCCAGATGACACAGTATTTTTCCATTTGTTTTAAGACTTCATACTTCCCCCATTAGTGTGGGATGCAATGAGTGGAACTATTGTATAGGATTACTGTGCCCAGTTAAACAGTTCTTGGTTTTCAACTTACCAGCTGCTCTTTAGAGAGGTGCGAAGAGGTACCTCTGTATTAGATTCTGCAAAGCCCTCTCACTGATATTATATAAATGCAAAATACTACATTACTTTAAAGCGTGCTGACACTGGAACCCAGAGGAATGAATACATTTTTGTTTTTTATTTTCAGTGGAAAAGAAACTGAAGCTGAAAATAAAATATGGTTCCTGGATAGTCAGCCTACTGTATACAGGGGATGGGGAAACTAAATGAAACCCATTCACAGCAGGATAAAGTTGGCCACAGGAGCAGCTGACATTGGAACATTACTAGAGAGACCATGTTGTTGTGAGTTTACTGATGGCTCCATGAACAGCAGAAATAAACAGAGCACTGCATTTTAATTTTAGGGTATATTTGTACCCTACTAAACTAAAGACCCTAATGACGTCTGTCTCAAGTAACTGACACCACCTCTGTTTTTTTTAATGGACACTGATAAAACATGATTCAGCACTGAAGAGGTGTACTGTACAGCACATGTGCTGTCTTCACCTGAGTTGTCAATAAGCACTTCTTTCAAGGACTGCTACAATCTTATTTTTACATGTATTCATCACATTTAAAATAATTCAGCTTTGAAAGTAAGAGGTAGTCTCCTATGATGACAGTCTGAAAAAGGTTGGCTGCATTCTCCAGCTTCCTCAGCACTGTACTCCTGCAAAGGGGTAGTACAGCTCTGGTGAGAACTTGGTGCATGGTTACAGCATTTTGTACCCATAAAAAAGTATAGAGTGAGCGCTGAAAGCACATAACCCATGCCAGATGGATACCTGTAATCAAACAATGGCAATTTTTCCTTTTCTTAAAAGTGCTGCCCTTCCTTGGATACGGAAAGAAATGAGGACAAGGATTTCAGAAACAAGGGCCTGGCAGCATTCAAGAAAATCTCCTTCGCAAGTGTTTGCACACTCCAAATGTATTTAAAGCTTAAATTTTACAATTCTTTCTTAAGTAGACAATCTCACATAGCTTCTCTCATGTTATTTAATTCCAAACTTGCTGCTTTTGGGTGCCAGGCAGCTAAGTAAGTCTAAGCGATCTGCCTGGATCAAGATACACACAACAGTAGTCCGTCTCACGCAAATTCTTTATGGATTTGTTTTCTTCTGCAGTATAAGTCACAAGACATGAATGTTTCATGGTGTGGTCTTCACCTTGCCCTGGACATATGACCTGGAATACAGATCATTCAAGTAAATACATACATTAGTAGCTGAGCTTCTGTGGGGACAACAACTGATGATCCTTCCCACTCATTCACCATGTCTGTCCTTCTCCATCACAAAACATAGTCCCAGACGGCAGATCTCCATGCCTCAAAGAAAATATATGTCTGCCTGAACCCACAATGACTGTCCTTGTCTTGACCTGTACAATACAACTGCACCAGCTGTGGTGCATTTCTTCGCTCGAGAAGAAATCAACTTACTTTTAAATAACATTTCTGGGTAGCAGATCCAGGGTACTTGGTTTAACTGTTTTTTGTATCTCAAAAGTCTGCTAAGAATATTTGTAAGCAGTTTATAAGTGTAAATAAATAATGCGTAGTTAGCAGGAGTCAGTACTAATTATGTTCACCAACTAGTAGTAATGACACAAACAAAATTTCTCTTCCATGAGGAATTCTTAGTGTTATGAACTCAGAAGTAAAATAAACAATTGCTGGCCAGGGGAGAGACCTAAAGCCAAAGTGGCCTATTTTTGAATGTGGGAACCACATGAACTTCTGAGAGTATCTGAGGTTCACTTTTTTGTTGTGATCTTGATGGGAGAGCATTTACACAGGCAGACATGTAAGAAATACAGCATGCAAAAGGACAAAGTATCATCACTATATACAATGCTTTTTCTGCCATAAACTGTCTGAAAATACTAACTTGCTGTTCCACACTTGCCACCTTCTCCAAGCACAAGAGAATAACTTGTATCTATTGTACCAAACCTTCTAACAGGAAAAGAGTATTTTAGTGACAAAATGCCAAAATTAAAAGTTGTCCACATGACAAGTTGCCTCTCCACAATTCATTCAGAGGTTTGCCATTAAAAGAATACAGTCAGAATAAATAAAGACAATAAACTTTATTAGATAGAATAGAGTATAAATGTACTGAAAATTATTTTAAAGAAGGGGTGACATAAATTATTGTTTTAGAGATAGGGTCTTCTAATAAGGCACAGGGGGGATGGTCTTTGTGCTTAAAAATATTTAGGCATCCTTAAACATACGTTTTCCCAAATGAATTATTTACTGTCTCACATACTGAATGTATTTTACTGTTCAATAGTGTTCATTAGTTAAGTGCAATTTCCTTGACTTACTCATTATTCAACTATACTTCACACTTATTTGATGAGAATTTGCCCACCAGGGATTGATCACTCATTCAGTATTTCAGTCTTAGATAATCCAAATTAAAGCTGTGTTCGTTAATTGTAGTTATTCTCGTATGTCACATGCTATTTTTCCTGAATGAATGAATTTAGTGATTATAATCTGAACAAAGGCTTAAAGAGGTCAGTAGAGTTTGATTTTCCCAGGGTCAGGCACTCATTTAACTAGCAGTTAAAGATAAAAACTGCATCCTGAGGATGCTGACAGTGCTGTCTTAAAGATCCATGTGAGAGGAGGCAGGTCTGTTTCGTTCTCGCACCTTGAAGGAAAAAAGTCACACACCAGATCACATTGTAATATCTATGGGCCTCAAAACAATTGGGCTAAAGAACATGATTTTTTTAGCTGAACAGGGTCAAATTTCTCACTGAAGCAAAGCAAATAACTGTATAAGGTTGTTTTGAAATATTATGTTACATAGTCAAGGTTAAAAAACAACTGAGTTTCCTAATTTCGTATCTTTCGATTGTTTAACTTAGAAGCTTAACTTCTGAATTGCATATAATAACTTTTATGTGACTTGATTACAGTTATATAGTAAAAAAATTTTACTTGCAGCTGTTCCTGAGGGTTTTTTTTTTTTTCCAGATAGTTTATCCCTTTTTCTGAAAGCTAAACAGGGTGTTCAGAACCTTGGGAGAGTAACCAAAATTATCATAGGGCAGCTGTTACTGTTTTCTGTACCTGTGATAACTGTTTCAGTAACCTATAAACTGCAAAACTGAAAAAACACACAAAAGCAACCACATGCTCAACCCCATCCTTTAGGAACTTTTAGAGTACTAGTCATATTCACAGGTGATATTTGTTCGATGTTTAGCAGAGAAAAGAAAATCTTTCAATTACTTCTCTCTTTCATTGCTGATAAGAAAAGTGTAGGCTTCTGAACCTTTCCCTTTGCATAGTTGGTTTTAAGCTTGTGGCTTAAACGTGATGCAATCCTTAACACACTCTTAACTTTCACTGCATACACAATTTTAATTAACAGAGGATCAGAAAAATTCTTTAATTATCCTGTATTGCTGTCTTCCCCCAAATCAGCTGCTTAAACTCTCCAGGAGTGAGAATGAAATTGGAAAAAGAGATACTGGAGCAGTACGCTGGGTTGTTCATTTCTTTCTTTAGCTGTGTTTCAACACAGAAAGAAAGGTTATTGGAACAGATAGCTTATTTTTTTACAGTTCTTCTAGGGTACTTTTTCTCAAAGTATGTTCTGTGAAGAGCCTCTGGTTCTCAGTAAGTCAGAAGGTTGCCTGAGAAATGACAAAGAGATCACACATTTACACTCAGGAGGCAAGCAAGTCAACAAACAGAACGATATAAAGAAATAAATAAACACTCAAAATTTAACTTAATTTCTAGCTATAACAGAAAAAAGCAGCAACTCTGCAAAAGATGATCTGTGGAATTTTCTGGAAAGGTTAGACAATTGTTCGAAGAAAAAGGTTTTAAAAAACCCTGCTCTGGGATGCACTGAGGATGAGAAGGAATCCATCAGTCATTCAGACTTTTCTCTAGACTAACTCACCGAAACTGCTGAAGACAATCAGTTACCTTTCAAAAGTTTTTTTTTTTTTCCCTTGCAAAACTCTCATCTCTGAATTTTCCCGAGGAAAAGTCATTCATCCACAGGGTTCACAGAATTTTGCAGTAATACTTAAGTTTTACAAAAATCTCTGTGAGTTATCGATTTTAGTGCTAGTCATATTTTGTAATTTTATTTCCAGAAAACTTTGATGAAATGTTTTCGCTAATTAAAGAAAGAACAGAACTCAGCTTTTCTGTTCCATGTTGCCCTCTATTTTCCCAACAACTATAACAATGACACCCAGTAAAAGCTGGATAAATGGTGAAAATGAGATGTTAAATTACTGGCCTGAGGCCTAGATGTGAGATTTTCTTCCATTTCTGTGATTTTCCCTGGAACTCCTGTTGTTTTCTGCATTTCGTTTCCCAAGATTTGACACCATTTCCAAGTTTTTCTGTATTTTGAGTTACATTTTCTTTTTGTCTGGCCAAATAAGGCAGAATTATTCTATAGGTTAAAAATTAAAAATAATTTCTAAAGATAAATCATCAGTCCTTAATCCCAGACATACAATAAAAGTTTAATGTTGTTGTTACATACTTCTGTGCATAACAGAGAATATTTCCAGACAATGCTGTCCTTCCTCCTCTTACTTCCTGAGGAAAGGTACAATGTTCTTTCACCAGAAAACTAATACCATCCTCTTAAAGCCTTCTTTTAAGGTTCTGGCATGGCACAACCTCTCAGCTTCTAAAATAAGATGGTTTTAAACTATAGCCTAGAGTCCCTGGGGAAATCCTCTGGACCACAAGTGGTCCACAGAGGGTAACTAAGAAAAAGATGCCTACTGAAATCTTACATTCACTGTCCTCAGCCCTGCTCCCTCAACGGAAAAAAATCAAGAGTGTGTTTCTTGTAAATGTCAAAATCCACATCTAGGCAACCTAAATTGTCTGTAAACAAACTTATGACAGGAAAGATTTACGTTTATTGTTTCATTTTACATGTAACTATCATTATTTAAGGTACATGCTAGCAAGAAAATGCACATATTAGAACAAACTAAATAGACTGTGAAGGAAAACGTGCATTACATTTTTGGTTAAAAGTGGAATAAGCCTCACAAGTCAATGCTTGTAACGCTGACTATGGAAGTAATGAACTCTAAGATGGTCTTTGGAGAATACCTCGTCTAATTAAGTGCAATGCTTAAGGTCATTTGACGAATATTTGGCTACGCGTAAATGAAAATTTTGGATCTCGAAAAGAGAATCCATATCCAGGAATTAATCTGCATATGGTTTCATAAATCAAAGCCACATGACAAAAATTTTAAATTACAAAATTACTTCTGTTAAGAAGTCTACTGCCTACCCTCTGCATTTCAGTAGTTATGGTGCCTCCAGAAGTTCATCTGAGTGCCTCCAGAAACTCAGTGCTCAAAAATGGGTGAATCTTAATCACAGATGACTTAACTTTTGTCATCCCTTGGCATGGATCTGTTACCACAGAGGCAATCAATTTGTCTGAATCAATGCAGTCTGAACAATGCAGTAAATGGAAAACTCTTCACAGCAAGAAACATTCAATTTCATTCCTGAGCGAAGACAACTCAGATCGTCTATTCTGCCTGCCAAGCAAGACAATTCCATTGTTCAGGACTTAACAGGCATTGTGGCAAAGGACGTGAAAATTCTTTTTGTTTCCAGCAGTGTTAGGGCACAGCACTCTGAATCATAAATCTCAATAACTATTTTCCATTAGGTCTTGTCAAACTTGGAACATAGTATTTGCCACAATGATCTGGTCACATCTCTTCACTCCTGTTGTCACAAACCATGTATCTGTATTTTGGTATTTCTGTGCAAAACAACAAAGAGAACAGAGTGTAAGGTATTAACAACCTTGAATAAAAAAAACCACATTTATTTATTATCACTTGAGGAATTTAGGGCCTGCTCAATATTCTTCCTCCAACAGACATGAAATCTCTCTTTTTCAGCTTCTTTCCCTTTCTAATATTTTCCTTTTGCCTGCTTCCAAAAGTAACCATAGCTAGATAAACCACTATTTGCTCCATCATTAACCACATTTAAGTAATAATTTTACTCATGAGTAATAAGGAAAATACATATCGATAAACAAGGATTGCATTTTTTCTCAGTAAGCATGAGTTTCTCTGTTTATAAAATACATGGCTGTCATCCATTTATTATCAGTAACTCAAAGGCTTAGACTCTAACACTTAAATTTTACTATCCGGGCTTCTCTTCAACAATGAACATTTTTTTCAATTTCAAAGCCAACGGATGAAATAAAATTACTTTGGAGTACTAAAGAAGATCTGTGTGAAAACCCCCTTGTTTTATGCCACTTAGATCCTGCAAAAAGATTTACTTGCTGAAAGAATACATCAGTTTTTTCTTTTTTCTTTTTAGAAAGCAATGGACTAAAGTTTCCTTAGAAATCTAAGTGTTCCAGTTAAACACCACTCCACAGTTCTTGCTCAAAGTTTGCCTTATCTTTGAAGGAAGATTTTCCTAAGGAAAGGCTGATACTAGTCTCAAATGATTACACAGGTGTCTGAAATATATTTTGGTGGCTTTAGTTTTTTGAAAGATGCTAGCATGATTCCAATACAGTTTAACCAATGGGAGCTTTATGGTACAATATTCACCATAGTTATTAAAAGCATAAAGTAATGAAAGATGTGAACTTTACCAGAGCAACATTTTTGTGGGGAGTAAATCTTTTACTTTTGAAAAATAAATATTTCTTTAATCGCATATTACAGATATTTTGACCGCGGATTTCTGAACAGCACATCTGTTCCTATGTCCACAGTGACGCATCATGTGGTGACGTGTCCCATCTATTTATGTCAAGTAGGCCACGTTACATCAGTAGGACACCATGTTTAAGAGAATGGGTAATGCTTATACATATAATACAGAGGAATATATACATAACTGGGAATATGCATGTTTGTAGGCGTGTGCCAAAAGAAAACGATTGCCTTCGTATCAAAAAGAAAGGTCTTGGATCCAATTCCGATTTCGGTGGCAGTTTTGGCCGGTTAAGCTCAGGATGTGGGCTCACGGAAGAAAAAATCTGTGCATGTGGTAGGAATGCAGGGGGCTTAATCTAGTTTTTAATGGAAATGCAGCAAGTAAAATATCTAAATATGGAAGGGTATTGATGTCTTCCTGGCTACATTTAATACTACCATCCCATTATATATCTGATTCTGATATCCAAATTCTTTTAGGTTTTCCAAGCTGTTTTTAAATGTGATCTGCTGTTACTTGTCTCCTATTTGAGATACTGGAATTTTACATGTCTGGTATTTCTGATTTCGTGGAATGTTTCCAAAATGTTTCTGGCTTGAAACCAAATAACTTGGCCTAAAAATATCACATTCTTTTGAGTTCAGTCAGTACTATTGACTGTTAGCTACATCAGAAGGTTTTTGACAATGTGCTGGTTTGTTCATTGAAAGCTAAACACCACAATATTCACATTTCAGACTAAAATCACAGAAGCAGACAGAAACTTTAACGATACACAAAAGAGAAGTTAGTTGGGTCTGCAGCTAATCCTATAATATTAACTATACATTGCTCAAAATGAAAAAACTGTTATACAAATCTAAAGTTGGTAACAAATTTCTCAACCTATAAATGAGTGATCAAGAAAACAGAAAAAAATTTACAGCTCTTAAAAATCCACCATCCAGTGTTTTGTACATGGCTTAAATGACAACTTAAAATAATGCTGTGAATGTTTCCAGATAGACATGGCAGAGATAGCCCAAAGGTGAAGTAATAAGAGGCTTTGTTACATGCTACTACATGTTCTAGTCTTCCTTCCAAACTCAAATAAACTTCCCATACTTAGAACTGAAAGAATGTTTAAAGCTCTAATATACAGAGACCATACATGGAAGAAGACAACCTAGATACATCAAAATGTAATACAACTTTTTGGCACACTTGAAATTAAGCTCAGGGACACCTACTTGCTATCCTACTTCCTACATTTATGCATGTTTACCTACAAAATGACCTTACTGTAAACACACCTAGCCTTTGCAGAGTTCATGAGCAAATTTTGCAAATATGCATAAAGTAATTTAAGAACATAAAATTTGCCCTGTTTAAGACCCTAAAAATAAATGATAATATTTTGAGCTTACATGCAAGCTTGCCAGCACAAATAAAATTGGCTAGCCTTAACAAATTCCCTCTCCTCTTTTCTGCAGGCTTTGCTCCCTGCAGCATGGTGCCCTTTGACACTTATTTACTTCTTTGCAAAATGACTATAAAATACCACTTTTCTGATAGTAATATGCGTGTACTTCGTGCAAAGCTGATACAAGTTTACTTGTATTACTTTAAGAATGCGTTTCCAGATTTGCAACTTTTTCTTTTTAAATTACAAATTAATTTGTTGAAGTAAAATACAATGTTCTATTATAGCACTTTCTTGAGAGCTACCAATGTGTCGAGTTCAATTTCAAACTTAACTAAATCTTTTATTTCATAACTTACCCATAAGTCAGCAAGTAGGGCTATATTTGGAGCTTCTTAATTTTGTCACAAAGAGTTTACAGAGTGCAAAAGAAAATCTTCTACCCTCTCATTTCCTAACTTCTCAAGCTGCCTTTTTAATACACTATTATTTTCAAAATTAAATTTAAACAGGTAAAAGCTGGCCTTTGCAATTATGCAGCCAGTAAGAAAGGATCCATTTCCAGTCATAATCACAAGGATCTGTAGTATACTACAAAAAAGGTGAAAGTTAAATATTCACTTCAGAATTTTAAGACTTGGCATCTATTCCACAACTGGGACCCAGTTATTTCTGCCTTTACCAAATAATCCTCCAGTTTTATTTAAATATTCTTCAGTATTTGCTTCTTTCCTCCATGAACTATGTTAAATGAAACCATCTGAGTTAGCAGTGGTCTGTCTGAATATATCATCAACGAACTTTGTAAAATCTGTTTTCTAAAGAAAATTCCAACTCATATCAAAATTTTCCTCATGTTTTCAAAAAATATATGGGAATTGTTTTCTTCCATGAAACAAAGATCAAAGGCACTTTAGAGGTGACAGAGAGTCCATTACTTTCATGACATTGAGAAAATAAAATAAGCAAGAACCAGTTATATAGCAGGGTCATTAAAAGCACAGGCTTTTGTGGCAACAATGAATGCAGCTGACCTTACATCTACCCGACAGAGATCACCCCATTTTGGGACATTTTGAACAGTGTCTAGAATAGCAAATAAAGAAAGTAGTTATCGGATAAAAAGAAACATTCTTCCAGGAACTGAAACTCAAAAGAGTCCTACAAAATGAAAATTAGGTCTAACAGCTAAGAATGATTATTACGTGAGTACAACATGAGCATGAATGTAAACAACTCATTGGAAGAAGCTTACTGGTAGTTTACTATCAAACTAGAGGGATATATTCAGAATCATTCCACAGCTGCTTGTCCTGGGTGTGGTCTATATTTCATTAGGGACACGATGAAATAGAGATCATATTTGTTCAATTTACAAAAAATCATGCAGGGACAACCCACAAGCATTTGGCAAGGCAGGATTAGAATTCAAAGTTGTTTCAAGAGAAATGGATTGAAAAAGAACAGGATTCAGTTCAGTGAGTACAACGAGAAACTAGGAGGTAGACAATGATCAAGAGGGGTTTTAGAGGACTATACACTGAATGTGAGACATCACATCTACATCTAATCTGAAAAAAATATTATCTAAATTCTATAAAGAACAACGTATTTGAGACAGTAAATTGACAACATTAAATTTAAGAAGTAGCCACCAGAGATAAGAGCCTGGAAGAGGAGTTCAGTTTGGAGTACCAGCAGAAAAGCTCTAGAAGAATGATTAATTGTCTAGAAAATACAGTAAATCAACAATGATATAGCTAAATAGCAAAAGGCATAGGAGAGAGATGAGAAATATCTTCAAATAAAAATGTGGTCACAACAGAAATGAAAGAAGATAATTATTTTCCATGTTCATTGGAAATAAAAGGTAATAGATTTAAACTAACAGGGGACATGGTTGGATAACACACAAAAAAACTGTCAAAGGGATGGGAAAGCTAAGCACAGGCAAAGAAAGTTCAGGAATATTGCAGTATCTCCATCCTAAGGTAAAGTTTACTTGTGGTTTAGATATAATCTATCCTGCCTTAGTGAGGGAATAGGGACTAGACAAGGACTCACACTATGGTTAGACGTTTGTGTCCATTTTGAAAATACTTAACCAAATTGCTGAAGTCTTGTGAATATATTGCAAATACCATATTCATAGTGGTAGAAAGAAGCCACTACAAGCAATCTTACAACAATTGCCCCACTCTAGGCCAAAATCTAGCAAAAATGTCTTTCAAGTTTTTTCAACTAAAAAAAATAAAAAAAACTAAAGAGTCAGAGTTTTAGTCTAACCAAGACTGCTGGTGCATTTCTTGAATGTGAAAGATGGTTAGGGGATCAGTGGCAACTCCCTACCATAAACACAACACAGTTTTGGGGAAAAAAAAAAATAATCCAAGTGCACTTTGTAGAACTCATTTCTTCAAGCCCTTGGTTCTTGCATCTGAGCCTAACTCTGCAGCAGGCAGCATCTCAATTCTATCTTCTACCTATATCAGGCATCTTTAAAATAGAAAAGGGTTACATTGCAATTCTTCAATGCTCTTGAAAGGCCTACCTCAATTAATTCACTCTATTTGGAAGTGGACACCAACAAACAGGATAATATAGATCAAAACTGGAAAAAAGAAAGTCATGGTACAGATTGGAAATGCATCCTGTAAACAAGAATGAGTGGATACATCATAGGTAGCGATATATAAACTAAATACTTTTATCAAAATGTGTCAGTATTTACATGGTTTCAAAGACAGAAGAAATACTCCCTTGATACTGCTGTCTTTTTATAACGTTGTCTTTTCTTTGCTAACACGCAGAATAGCTGTAAGCATATTTTCACTTTCTCTTCAAAATTTTGTGTCACCAAATTGTAAATCATAGCTAACATATTTTTACCCCATCTATAATTAAATAACTCTTCTCATGCACACAATGATTGAGAAAACTGTGAAAACATAAAACACAAATGTCCTGTATCTGTGTTTTCAATTACTATTTATTTTATTTTTGTTAAACCTTACTAGAGTTTACTTTAATACAAATTGCCATAAAAAGTTCTAACTTTAGGTATTTTTTTCCATTGTAACTTGATATTTTAAAGCTTTCAGTCAGAGTTCCACTTACTTTTCGTATGGATTTTACGTTCAAAATAGTCTGTGGTTGCACAACTAAAGCATTTTGTCTAGCCATGGTGGTTAAACGGTCAAACCCAGATTTAGTTAGTAAATGGATCCAAAGCTCCAGGGGATACTGAGTGCTATTGGAGCAATACAAGAAGTGTTGATTGTACACTTGGTAAATATTAAAGCATAGAAACTGGATGGGTTAAATGATTTTTCCTTCAGGCTTGTTTTTGCTGCTAAACTGAAAGATGAAAATAAAAACAAGCAGTAACAACAGGCAGGAATCCTATTCAGTGCCATTCAAATAATCCCCCTTAGGAAGAAATACTAAAGAGTGATCGTCTTTTATATGTTATTAATACATTGTCTTAAACAAGTAAGTACCGCTTGGATAAACTGAAATTCCTTATTATTCCCCCAAAATCATTGCATTTATAGACCTTTTTAAAGCAGACAAAGAACTTCTAATTTTTGGCACAAATTGTGCTCTTCGTTATGGGTCTCATCTCTTTTCATTCCTTTGGTTATGAATTGCTTACACAAGAAATAAAGAATCAAGAAACCAAGGTTATGAAACAAAGTAATTTCATCAATAATATTTCAAAAGTAAGATAGTAGATAAAGAAGTAAAATGAAAAGCCTCTGACTATATTTTTAGCTTTTTTGCTAGTTTTTGTTAGTTGCGCACAATAACGAAATATTTGGAGGATCTATGATTTTTACCATTACTACTTAAAATATATTTAGTACTTCATTCCTGCCATTCCATCATAGCAATGTGGCCCTTACTGAGCTAGCAGCTGATGATGAATTTAAGGAAAGATAGTTCCTAAATGGAGACAGCTCCACTTAAGTGTAAGTTAATCACAGGCTGATTTGAGTGACATATAGAGCCCGAAATGCATTAGAATCTCAGAACATTCGTCAGTTTACTTTTCTTTGTACTTTGCATTTCTTCCCAAACTAGTAACAGCTGTTACCATGCTTTTGGTCAAAGCCAGTGAGCAAGCATATGTGGGAACAGAGATTCTAGGATGAAAGAGTGGATTACTCTAAAACATCCTCTTAAATATTCTTAATTGTCTCTAATGAGACATTTAAATCTTGCTTCATTTTAGGTGCCATTTTACATGATAAGTAACTGGAAGTTTAAATTTCTTCTCTGAATCTTGCAGAATTTTTAGTTATTGTAAAATGCCCATAAAAATTAAGCAGGAGATTTTCCAGAATAAACTATTATTTATCATCCATCAGTTGATAAACCTATCAAGAAGTGTTTTAAGAGAAGTTTTCAGTGTATAATAAATTGGGGAAAGTCTGCTTAATGTGCACTATCATGAGAAAGTAATCAGACAGAAATCACAAATTTCAGTGTTATGGTTCCCAAAGCAGCTGTAACTAATCCAGGATAAATCATAGATGCTTCAGGACCTCTATTTTTAAATAATTCATCATCTTGTTTATACACAGCACTTTATGTCTCTATAAACTGTACCTTCTTTTATTTATGTCTCACATACTCATAATGCTAACAATGTTGCTGTGGCAATCAAAATTTGGTTGATAAGTTTCTGACTTGTGCTGTTTAAGTTCTCAACATGTCTCATGACTAATGTTGCGTTAACATATTATTTGCACAAAATTCTCTTGCTCTTAAATCTGTGGTGAGTAATTGCATACAAAATGGAAAAGTATTCTGTGTCTCTTTTGAGTGTGTGCAATATTAAAATGTTAAAAAAAGAGATAAATCCAGCAAGGTAAAAAAAGAAAAAGCTTACTTGATTGCAAATTGATATAAATGCAGGGAGTAATTTGTTTCAATGTGCAACGTGAGATTCAAATGGGATAATATGAATCCACCTGACATTCTGCCAAATGCTTTCTGAAATGGCTACACACTGAAATAAACATGATGAATTTCAACCCAAAGAATAACCTTTCCAGAAAGTTATAAGAGCTTGAAAATTGCTGTTTGGAAAGAATATAAATCCTGAACCATAAAAATAGACTAGTTTGCCTAAATTTTCTGAGGTTTTTTTCAGACCAGTCAAGGGCTACAAAGAAAAAGCCCGTTATGAGTGCTTTTTAAAGAATAAATTATTTAATTTTTTTAATAGTTTGAGGAAATGAATGAAAGAAGCAAACAAAGTTCTAAAGTTCTAAAATAGTTTCTGTAAAGTTATTTTAAATATCTTGGGGGCTCAAGAAATTAGATTGCAAACTTCTTGCAAAAACATTTCGGAATTGATAGAAAATGTTACTTTCCAACAGCCAAGCTCTTGATCTTGCCAGAGCTGTCAGTCCAGAGTAAAAAATCCCTAGCATGGGTCCTAAAAGATAATTACAATGTTGTCTTCACGTATATGTCAAATGTATGTAGTTTTCTTTACAGGTCTTACCTTTAGATCTCTGCCAATGCAGATCTCATCCTTCAAACCTCATTTGTTGTGAAGAAGCTCCACACTGAAACATTCATGATTCAAAACAAGAGTCAGTTTGTGATCATCTTCCCCGCTATTTTTGCACACCTACCTGAATCTCTTTGCAGAGGTACATTTTACTTCTTAACCAGTACAAACACAGATGGGAATTCTGAACACAAATGTTCTTAACTTAAGAAAGTATAAACAGGCCCATAGCCTCCTCACATCATATCATTATACTACAGACTTTCCATAAAATTACTTCCCCTTGCAGAATTCTGGGTAACTCCATCATAACACTCTACATCAGGTGTGGAGTTTTTTCTCTCAGTATCTTTTGGAATAGTACTTCCCAAAAAAAGTACTCCAAGTAGCATCACTCTTAAATGCTAGATAAACCTTCTGGGTTTCTCGGTAAGAAGTTGCAAACTTCTCTATTGATAGAACAAATGTAAGTACAGATTCGTGTGGTGGGAAAAAAAAAAAAAAAAAAAAAGAAAAAAAGAAAAGGACAGGCTATAACACCCTAAGATAATCTTCTGCTTCCTATCAAACCTAGTGGATCACATTCACGTCATGAACACTTTAACTGACTGAATGAAGTTATTTCCTAAAGGTTTTAGATGTACATTTTCGTTTCTTCTCTGAAGCAGGATGCCTTTTTTGAAAGTCTGAAGGAAACAAACTCATTTATGTTCTTTGTGATACCTGGTCAGGAGAGTACCTTTAAGCCTAAAGGTTACGTGGAAGTCTGGTGTCTTAAAAGTAAAGTACACGCTTAAATGGATTACAAATACTTATGCCCTTGCTTAAAGGCAAGTATGTGCATAAACACCGCTGTACTGATAATTTTATGATTGCTCATTGTCTAGAATAACTGCTCTTTCAGAGTGTAAGATTCTTACGTAACTCCCATTTGCTTCGCTGGGAGTCTTTTATTAGCTTCAAGGAAAATGGGAAGGAATTTGGTATTTGTATGCAGAGCTGGATGCCACCACTTCCCTCATCACCTGACACTCAATGTATGCTGGAACAGTGTTCTTAATGAGGAGAGGAGGTAGGATGGAGGGGGAGAAGGGGATAAACCCCATTAGCTTCTCTGTTAAATCCATGCCTGAGCTTTTATGAAAGGACTCAAAGAAATTGTAATGCAATACTATCTGGTCCTCACAGCTATTTGCTCAACAGCCAGTGACAAGTTCAGATGACGTAATGCTTCTAGCACGTACACTGTTACTTAAGTGAGTTGCTAATTAACACCACACTGAAAGAGCTTTGATTGGGTGTCAAGCTACTCAAAGTTGGTCTCTGCAGCTTAGGGAATGTTTCTGCTTCAGCTCCCTCTGTTCTTACTGTGTGCACAAAGTCCTCTCGAAGCAAGTCTTTTTTTCTTTCTTTTTCAGGGTTAGGTTGGGGTTTTTTTCCCCTCAGTTGCCTCAGGGCTCTTAATTGCTACATACATGGCACATTACAAATGCTGCTCCTAAGCGACTTCAGCAAAATAAAATTTCTTGTGTGTCCTGGCAAATTATCATTAATTTATTGCCACCAGGAAATCATCCTGGCAGTAACTTTCTGGGACAGGACCATACGAAAATTTTTTAAATGGAATGGAAAAGCTGTTTGAGTATGATCCTCTCAAAATACCCGTGAGAAAGCATGATGTACACATCACATGCTTTAGTGATGCACGTGATTTTTTAATATGCAGCTGTTCTTCAGTATTTGGTGTGTAAAGCAACTCTAGTGATAAACTCATATACTAGAGATAAAATATATATCCAGGGTCTGCAATGAGCTTGGTAGATAAATTGGAAAAGGCCTTCAACCACAGTGATGTTTAGAGGTCTAATATCTACATCCACTGCATATTTCCAACTAAAGCAATGGAAGTTAAGCACTTACATAAGAACTAGTCACACAAATACTTTCAAGAAACTAGTCCTTAGCAGCTCTTTGCAGTAGTAATACTTAATTTCTTAGTGATACTTCCTGATATGTAATGAACATTAATTAATATTTAGAGGAAAGGAACTGGAAATAGAATATACAATGTGTATTAACAGAATCTCTTTTTTCCTTCCAAAAACAGTGATTATTCTCTGAAGTGATGTAAAACAAACTGTGATGCTCAGCCTTAGGCCATTTGTGTGTTTCTCTCATATAACTGACCTTTTTATTTATGAACCAGAGACAAGTCTATAGCTGCCTGCTTTAGGTAGAAGATTAATAAACTTCAGCAAGCTTTTTTAAAATTTTCATTTAAATAAAGACAAAACAATCAATAATGAACACTGAATTACACACATACTTCTCATTGCTGAAGTCACTGACCAGAGTTAATATGAAATAAACCCTTATTAAAATGTATTCACAGAGTTAGAGCTGTCTCTGTCTGGGACTATCTGCTCTCATAGGTATATGAAAACATCAGCATGCCTGCATCAGGATCATACTTCCGTGCCAAGGCCTGGCACTACATCACAGGTTACTAAACAAAGCTTCCAGCAAACAGACAAACTTTTTTCGCAGATCAGCTCCAGACAGTAATACACCTAACTCAGTCATTGAATTAATAATCGGATGTGATCTATTTGTAACACTGGAATTTCATTCAGGATGTCTACCTTTTTTTTGGAGAGCTCAGAGGAACTGGCTGAAACTGTATCTGTTGCACTTGAATTCCTATTGTCTTGCAAAATTACCTAGACCCAGGACACATTTCAATTCATTATTAGGAATTGTAATATTTCATTATAGCTGCTTAAACATGACTGGCAAATATCCCACTTATTTTATCGGGAGAGAGATAATATTCCCCGAAAGAGATTACTTTGCTGAAAACCATCTTCTCTGAAGAAGTTATGAAATGTTCCCAAATGCCAATTGGATTTTCTACTGGAAGTACAGCACAACCCCCTGAATGCCATGCCTATAAAATGGTAACAGCAATGCTGCTTCAAATGGTTGGTCTATATGGTTAATCCATGAAGGCTATGAAGGTTAATCTAAGGCAATATGACACAAATCAACTACTAAATGACTAATACACAACCCATGTTATATTTATCGTATTTTCAGTTAAAATTCTGACTGTATGATAACTCATGAGAAAGGGATTGTGAAGGGTGGAGCAGGAAGTCCTTGGTCAAAATGCTTGAATGTCCTGTTTACAAACAGTAAGATAAAGCGACTTCAGGGAAAAAAATACACTGTTGCCCCTAGACCAGGTTTCTTGTTTAGAAAAATTATAATCCAGTAGGTTTTTTTGTTAATATTAATCCTAGACTGACTTCAGAGGGCCCTGGATGTATTAGCAATACGTCCAGTCTTCAGAGAAATAGCGAAGTGGCAGAATACCTGAAATAAAGCCCACATGTAATTGCATCATGTCTTAACTGGGCTGCTGTCAGGATGATTTGTTAAATGTAAATTCAACAGGAACAGTGTAGAATTATATCTTGGCAAAAGCTCCAGGTAAATTCTTTGCAGTATATGTAGTAATGACTCAATCAGTGAAAGAAAGCATTAGGAAGGCTTAGATGAAATTTGCTTAAGTTCAAGCTTTCAAAACTAGAAGACATCAAACTGCGATATCAACACACTATTTTTCTGATATTAAAAAAAAAAAATCTTCAGGTACATAAGGCTAGAAACTACATACTATGCTTGTTTACACCATTTCAGAAAGCCTAAAGCACCTGAAGGCTCCAGGAAGGTTTTCCTCTGGAAGCTGACTATACTACAGAGTAGTACAGAATTTTCTTTAGGGGCATTTAGGTTTTCATTACACATGGCTAAATTTTTATTCCAAAATCCTCTATCAGGAGACTAGTCCTTCCTCTGGGCAGCAATACAGATATACTGAGACGTTATGAGGATCCTGACCTTACGAACATGTTTTTCCTCCGTGTCAGTTCAATGCTTTTCATTTAATAACCTGAAACAGCTAGAAGAAGATGACATGATAAGGTAGACCACCCCTAATCCCCATTTACATCTAAATGTGACTTAAAAGAGATGGGACACAAATGTAACTATTAGTAAACTAAAGGTGGACCACGGGTAAATTGTCTAGCACTGAGGGTGCGTTGCACAGCACAGCCTGAGTACAAACAGTTTCATATATTTTCTAAACCTATATGTCTTTCCTCTCAAAAGATAGGGCAGACTTATTCTCACAGCTCATTGGGAATAATCTCTGGACAATGCTATTCCCAAAATTTTGCCAAGGCAGTACGTAGAATAATCCAGCCAACTGTTAGGAACAGCAGTGCTAGAGACCATGACTTGGCCCCACAGTAGCTACATCAGTAGAAATACTACAGGCTTTTAGTAGTGTATACTGTTTGGTATCTAATAGTGTATAATACTTCTAAAATTTACATAGTATATAACGATGTAAAACCGGTCATGGTGGCGGATTAGACACAGGAGTTATGGGAGACCATCTGCCTCCTCAGTAGGATGCCCAGGAAGTCCAAGATACCCTAAGTGTCACAAAAAATGAGTGATTAGACTCCTTGGGAACAGGCCAGTAGGTGTGCACTTGGGGTGAACTAAATTGCTTTTGTGTCTCTGTTAAACATATTGATGAGTTCTGTGTTGACTGTAATGGGACCTGGCATGCATGCAGAAGTCTACCTAAATTTAGGTCGGTTTAATTTCATCCAATACACAATTATTGTAAGGATTATAAGGATTATCTGGTTTGTGCCTAAGACATCAGACATGAGGTAGTTCTTCACATTGTAAGGACAAACAGAATGATATAGAGTCCAATTGCTGTTTCATGGTTTTCTTAATGAAGGTAGTGAATGCTCTGCTTCTGCCTGTTCCTCAAATCCGGCTGGACAGGCCTGGGCATGAAAACAATCTACAATCATCTAACGCAAGGAATATTTCTCTCAAGAAAACATCTGTATTTTTTTCAACAGCTATGATTTATTTCCTAAATTTGGCCTAGTTTGTTCCCAACTTTGGGATTTTTTTTTGATTAATATTTACTTGAAAATTGTTTGGAACCCAAGTCTAACATCTTGTACAATATATTGATCCCAGGTTAGTAAAAATGAGACAAATTAGGCAACATATTCAGAACATGTAAACTATCATAACTTTACTGACATTTGCAATTTGTTTAAATTGTATAAGTGGTGATCCTGTTTTCCTAAGTTGGAGGTGCTAAACAATTCAAGTGTAAGCACAAAAATCCTTGGTGGTGTAATGAATCATGCCCACCTAAACCTGACGCAGCACAGTTTCAATCCAGCATCGTGTACTGTTAAACGTTTTCATATATCTGGCTAGATAAAGTGATCAAGCAATTAAGCAATTAAAGCCTTTAGTAGTCTTCTGGTTTAAAAATGCAAGTTTTTACTGTTGATGGTTATTCCCTGAATGGGAATGGCATGACTAATGGAAGACATCTAGTTGTGTAGAGATAACAGCACACAGCTTGCATAAGACCTTGTGTACAGTTGGCAGCACATAGTAAGATTATTGTTCATAATAGAGACTGATTATTAAATGGTGTAATAATTTAGAGGAGACCCTGAATGGAAAAACACAGACAATGGGAGAGACTGAAGCCACCGTATCAACTAATTTTTGAAGGGGATTTGCCAGATGACTGAAGAAGACAAACAGCAGCTTCTAATGGCACAACCATTTATTCTCCCTGCATATATAGATGGGAAAAGCACAGGCAGTTTGTGCTTGTTTTAAGTTGCTTAATCCCCAAACCTGATCAGCTGAGAGTAAAGCCCTTCTAAAAATACTGTAAATTCTAATTATTTTAAATATCATCCAGACTAACTCGTCTATCAGTGAAGGCCTTATTGAATAGAAGCCTCAAAGGACAGTTTTTAAATGTTCCATTGTATGAGAATGCTGTTTGATTCACTGATGAAGCCCTTTTCCATTTTACTGGCTTTTGATTCTCCTGTTGCTTATGGAAAGGCTTCCATTAGGGTGTTTAAAAACAAATAAGAAAGAACTAAGAGAGCGTTATTTTGTTTTTGAAATTCAGGAAATAATATTGAGTATTCTAGTCTTGAAACGTACTAAATTCTCATACACAGTGCTTCCTAGCGTGGCCTAGTAACTGACACCTCTGTTAGTGTGAGAATAAATGTACAAGGTTAAGGTTTCTACCCTAACATTCCTGAGTAATTCCAGGTGGAATCACATGTTAAGTCTTTGACAGTGGCATGCCAGTTTCGGGAAGTTTTTGTCCCTGTGCTACCTGCCTCTCAGATCTGTTTGATTCCAGCTCTTTCCACCAGAATTAAATGCAACTCTCCTTTACACCAGAAAAGCCTGATTGTGGGACTGGGGAATAAATAGAATCTCTCTAATGAGCTGGATTTTAAGAAGACGGTATTCTGGGGGAAGGGAGCTGGAAGGAATACTGAGAAAAATGTAGTATATAACTATCCTCTGAAAGCACAATGGAGAACAAACTCCAACTACGGCATTTACATGTAAAATCCAGAAAAAAATCTTATCAGTCACATACTGGGTAGAGTGTAGAGCACTGTCTTAGAGAACAAACCAAACCGCTTTTCACGAAAAATGGAAGACATTTCCATGAAGTAAACGAGCAGGAATATATTTGTATAGAGTAAGCCAAGATTTGCTGACATCAAACAGTTTTTCACGTGTGAAGCCTTCTTTTTGCATCCTGTTGTGTTTTTCCACCCTAAGCACAAACATACAGCTGAATCAACTCCTAAAGCTAAGTATCATTTAATTAAAAAATTAGCAAATTATTTGGGTTTTTTAAATTTTTGAAGTTGTTGATTCTATGTAGGATGTTTCCTACATATACAATGAGCAGTGTTTTGCAAGCTGAAGAAAAGCAGAAGAAAAGAAAGAATAAGAGGAAAAATATCCACAAAAACCGTTCTTCTTCTAAAGGAGGCTGTTAAAGGTATGGGCTAAGTATACTAGAAAACATATACCAGTGGCTGGGATTGATCTCTGCTTTTGTCTCAGCTGTGTGTCCAAGTTGTATTGTCTGAAGCCAGTTCAGACAGCAGATGATATTCTGCAGCAATTAATTCTGAATTAAGTGTATTTTAATTTGTACAAGGTATTTTAAAATCACCAGTGTTAAGTTGTGTGATTAAAGGCCCACCTCTGCACACACAGAGGAGCCCAGAGGCACATGGGCAGGTGGGGAAGCCCCAAAAGCCAGGTCAGAGAAAGGGTTCCCCCGGCCTGATCCCACCCTGAGCTGTCTCAGGGGAGCCTCAGCCCCATGGGCCAGGGGGCCACCCAGCACCAGCTGTTGAACCAAAGGCTCTCCAGAGCACCCCATGTCTGTGGTGGGTTATGAGATGCCTAGGGAACGTGGGACACATTGTGAGATGCTGAGAAGAGCATTTTGGGGTTGCACAAGGCTTATTAGGGGATAGTTAAAGGAGGAATCAAAAGTAGAGAAAGGGAGAGATTAAGGTAGTTTGGGCCCTTGCGTCAGGAGCGACAGTCACTGGAGAGAGTGGAGTGTGTGTGCATTGTGGGGTACATATGTTGGTGCGTGATCACTCACAAGACATGCTGGACTAGCTGGCAAGTAAGAAAGGAGTCTTGGGAGTCAGGCTGAAGAACTACTGGAGGGACTAGAAAGCCCAAGGCAGCTGCTGGGAAGACTACAGGTCTGGGGGTTGCCTGAGAGACCTGTGTGCGTGAATGCTGCCAAAGGCCAGGGAATCCAAGGCTGGCTACTGGACAGACTGGATGTCTAAGGCCAGTTACTGGAGTGATCCACAGTGCTCATGAAGGGATGTGCGTGTATATGTGTGAAGAGGTCTGAGTACCAGCAACTGGAGTGGGGCTGCAGCCTTGGGGACTTGTATCCCCAGGTGCTAGCAAGTGGGGAGACTGGGATCCAGGGGAAGCTACTAGGTTTCTCTGTATCTTCTTCAAGACTAAGTCTGTGGTGACAGATACATTGTAAACAATAAGTAAATCTATTCTTTAATATCAAACCCAGGAAAGTCAGCCAGCAGGTTTATCCCCTCCATCTGTGAGCTCTGGAGACTTGTATTCTTCTGCCGCCTTCACAATGAATGTTTCTCCTGATCGTACCAATAGTAGTCAGGGTCATTGGAGTTACTTGCTTTCTTATTCTAGAGAAAATTAATTGGATATTTAATTAAACATTGATTTGGATCATCTTCTGTGAATGGAGAATTAGTGGACTTGTTTCAGGGCTTATTCTTTGATACTAATCTATGTTATCATCAGTTTTATTATATTAATCTTATTTTGATGTGTTAAAAATAACCGCTTAGAACAGTAAAATCCAAAGCTCACACCTGCTTGTACTTGAGCAAATAAATCTCTTGGACCTATTTAAACATTTCTCCACTCTTCCGTGCTATGGCTTATCACAACTTTAATACAGATGTCCTGAAGCATTTGTCTATCACAGATTTGATCAGTGCACAAGGAAAGAGAGGGTTTCCTTGGCATAATGATTGCCTTTCCCTGGCAGCCTGATGACAAGGTTTGATTTGGAAAACAAATGTGTGGGAAAAGGTACAGGGGAAAATGTTTGTATTCTGTCAGAGAAAATTGGTAATGGACAATTTTAAAGGAGAGTCCAAACACTCGATAAACCTGTTAAGCCCTTTTGCTTACATCTCTATTGCAATTCAAATGTAACTTTGCATCCTACCAATACGAATCTGAGCTAGCTTCACATTCCTTGTTCAGATATTG
Organism: Leptosomus discolor; assembly: GCF_034619465.1. NCBI lineage: Eukaryota > Metazoa > Chordata > Aves > Leptosomiformes > Leptosomidae > Leptosomus > Leptosomus discolor. The sequence continues at coordinate 48,621,041 of NC_141395.1, read as the reverse complement.
AGAGAAAAGAAGCCTCAGGCCCTGGGTATTTTGACTGAAACAACCTTCCAACAGACTCACAGATTATAGGCACAGTATATGTACATAACACAGACTTTCAAGGGAAGTATCTTACATCACTCTTGGAAAGTTTCATATTGATATGCTGGTACAGGTGTTCTAAGAAAATGTATGTGCAGTGGGTACTGATTGGCACGTGCGGGTGGTTACAAGGATGTACAGTGTTCTTCAACGCATATAAGTTTTGCCAGACTAAGTTTTTTTCACATGCTTGTTCTGAGTATCTAAAGAAATAAAATGGCACGGCCCACTACTTCTTTTTGGAGAACAGAAATTGCATACCTTTGGAATTGTAGTGCTAAACCAAATTAATACCAATCCCAAGCCCACTGTATAAAGATGAATAAACTGCCATTTGGCTAACTGATTGCAAAAGTCTCAACAGACATAATAAGTATTTCTCTCATTGGGGTTACTGAGCATGCTTTCAAACATAATATGAAATGTATGGCTTGATATAAGTCTTGGGTTTTTAAAATTCTTTTATGTCTAAAATAATCAAAAAATACTTTGAAGAAATTAAAAAAGAAATGAAAACTTGTAAAAAAAAAAAAGGTTCAGAATGAATTGCGGTTCTCTGAATTATTTCTCCACTACATGTATGTGGAGGCAGTTCCAGCATGAAAATAACAACGTCCATATCACATTCTTTTTTTAATTGCAGTACATAGTTTTATTTTTTTCTTACATGGCAAAGTGTGAGTCATAAACAATGGTTGCTAGTGTTCAAGGGTGGTTTCTGAACAAAATTTTTTCTTACATGTTCAAAACAGTGAACAGATTGTGATATAAATATCCCTCACATAAAACTAGTTAAGAATGAAATTTAAGTCAATATTATTATCCATCTGTACAGAGAATTTGTATGAGGGTCTAGATATACAAAAGGAATTGGTTGCTTAAAATTATGTCAGCATTCATGCCATATTAGTCTAAGACCAAAGAAACACTGAAGTCCTAAGAAATGAATTTCATGCACAAATCTAAAGATAAATTGATTTTGCAACACACCTATTTAAAATATACAGTAAATCTTCCTAAGAGAGTACAGAAAATAAAACAACTATTGTGGTTTAAGAATGGAACTTATCAGTCTCTACCAGCAGTACAAAACAAAAGGCAAAGGCACTTTCCCAAGTAACAGACGGTATAAAAATGTCAGAAACAGACAGATGAAATAATAGCAGAAGACAAAGGATTCCTTCCTCTGTCTCCCATCCACAGACAAGAAAAAAATATTTCAAAATAAAAACCTGGTTTAGCTTTCTTTATATAAAAGCATATAAACAGGCATGCAAGAAGCCACTAGGTAGGGATTTATTCTGAGACATACGCAGAGTAATATAAGTAAGTCTCACCAAAGGTACTTAAATAAATAGGGGTTTAAAAATATATTACTTATAACTTTTCTTTCCTACACTAGAATCTGTTTGCTCACAAAGAAATACATAAAATGGTGTGGAAGATTGCTTTTGTAAAATTGTCAGTGTTGGGCATTTAATCGTAATTTTTGTTATATCTTTTAACCTTAGCCACAGCATGTCAAGGGGCAAAGTAGATTCATGCAGGGAAGTTTGTATAAGAGTCCTTTCGTTCCTCTTATGGAATGAATAATATTTCAATGATGTTTTAGTATATATTTCATTATCAAAAAAAGGGCAAGAGGCAAATTTTCACAGTTTGATTGTCCTCTCCAATCAAAATGTTCAATAACCACAATGAAGAGAATTCTGCTAACACTGCTTACCTTTGTTGAAGAGACAATAAAAGGACTACAGATGATTATATTGCTTATCAAGCTCAGTAGTGCAAGCAATACAGTCTTTACACTTGGTGTCTAAACAGGGGCAGATTTCACCTGGAGACAACTTTGGCCTTTTGTACTATCAATTATATTATTATAAAATATGAGTTTTACAGATGAACTAAATCCCATCTAGTATCTTCATCCAGAAAAAAACAGTACTGCTGTGCCTTGTTCAGAATTTTTCTATTCCAGAGCTGGCTTCCAGGTGCGTACTTGAAAAACATCTTTGATTTTACATCTACAATAAGCATAATACAATTTAAAAGCATAGATGCCACAGAGCCTAATTTAAAAACTGCTGATTTTATTAAATTTAGCTACTTTTCCCCTGCAGCGTTACATCAATATTGACTTCAAAGTGCTAGTAGCTTTCATTAAACTGAATTACTTTCTCGTGTAATTTGAAAAGTAATGAGGCAGCTACTAAATGAAGCTGTTGACAAAACAAGAGCAGAGGCTATTAAAAATTACATGGCAAAGTGTGAGTCATAAACAATGGTTGCTAGTGTTCAAGGGTGGTTTCTGAACAAAATTGCACAAAACCCACAAAACCAACAACTCTCCTCAGTCACCTTCTGTGTGCATCTAAGAAATGTGAATTCTGTCTGATTCTTTTATTTATGTTCTGTTTCAAACAGGTTCTGTAATGATGCCCTGCCCATTGTATCCAAGTATCTTCCAGTTGTGCACTGTGATACAATCAGCATCTGCTGTGATTAGCATCTGTTCTGTGTCATTTGTTCTTTCATTCTCCCCAGAAAGAGAGGTGGAGTTTCTTGTTACAGCAGCATTTTCGTTTTGGTGTGCTTTGGAAGTGCCTTTCCAGTGGAAAGTTCTCTTGGATTTATAGCAAATATATGTGTATGATTAAACCTGATTAAAACTACTCCAACCAGAATAGGAAGCAGAGGATGAGTACGATGTACTTTCTGCATTCTTCATTGCATCACATGCAGCAGCATTCACAATAGGTGGAGCTTTCCAAATCCTAAGGCCCTTATACCTGAAGCTGATTTTCCTGGATTACTTTCTGTAATCGTTTGCTACAATGCAGAAATGGGAAACTGAGGCCCGGTCCTCTTTTAACAGGTTACAAAGAATAGCCCACTCAAATACAAATAATTTGAGCACACTTTCCTTCCATCTTGAGCTTTACTTCTGTCTTGCTTGGGATCAGTGTCAGTTGCTTATTTCATGCAAGTATTGACTTTAACTTTGCAGGTGGTCATTTGGCTGTAGTACAGCCATCCAATATGATGGAGGTTTTACCAGTAGCACACGTCCAATTGAACATTGGACATTTAACGTTACTGAAAACTCTTCAAGGGAGGAAACGGATGCACGGATGAAGTGATAAATAACAGAAGAAAAATTTCCCATTGGTACTTTTTGGGTATGTCTTTCTTTCCAAATGGTGTAGGACAGCAGGTGTGATTTCCTGTGATCTGTTATGTTTTCAGGAGCAAATGTCCACATCACATTTTTACCAGGAAGGAAGTTTATGTCATTTGCCATTTCTAGTTTACACCATATGTCAATACCGAGAAAATTGTTGAAAAACTTCATACACACAATGCAAGCAGAGCATTCTAGATAGCACCTAGGTGCAGGGCTTCAACCTTGGTTCCATCCGAGGGTGCATCTTCAGAGCACCAGTAATGCACTTCAGTTTACACACAAAGATTCCAAGTGCAGGAGTAAAGCAGACTCACACCAAAAATAACCCTTTTCTGCACTGTGACTAACATAGATAGGCCCTTTGTGCATATTCCCTTTATAAAAATTCAAACTATCATAACACTTTGTCTAAATTATTCATTCTGGAGAACCAGGATTCTTCTATAATCAAGTGTGAAAAAGAGGTCTAAGAGGTTAAGAATAAATACACATCCTCTTTGCACGGATAGAGATGATATCTATTGGTGTGTTCAAGTTCTGCTGTCTCCTGGGCAGGAATTTTTTTTTTGTGAAATTTTAGTGTAGTGCCTATTAGTTGGGTGGCTAGAACATAGGCTCAAATGGAGGACATGCCTCACAAGAAGCAGTGGAAGTGCACCAGTGACCTGACCTGAGCCAGCTTTGGTGCCCAAAAACTCCATGCAACACACCAAATTTCCTGTCCTGAGTGACAACCATAACATATGCGGTACTAAGTCATGAACTAAAAAAACACTCAATGGACTTTTTATGGACATTTTACAGACATTTCACAGCGATGGTTCATAGACCATCATGGTGGTTAATGAGGATGTATTGGATAGCATGGGTTACGAACATGATGTAAATGATATAGAATAAGGGGATGAAGTATGTACTGGTTTTGGCTAGGATAGGGTTAAATTTCTTCATAGTAGCTTCTATGGGCTTACATTTTGGATTTGTGATGAAAACAGTGATGATAACACAGGGAGGTTTTTGTTATTGCTGAGCAGTTCTTACACAAAAAACATCAAGGCCTTTTCTGCTTCTCAGACAGCCCTTCTGTGAGTAGGCTCGGGGTGCACAAAAAGTTGGGAGGGGACACAGCTGGGACAGCTGACCCCAACTGACCAAAGGGATATTCCATACCATATGACATCACGTCCAGCAACAAAAACTAGGGGAGGAAGGAGGAAAGGGGAGACATTTAGAGTTTTGGCATTTGTCTTCCCAAGTAACTGTTATATGTGATGGAGCCCTGCTTTCCTGGAGATGGCTAAACATTTGCCTGTCAATGGGATGTAGTGAATAAAATCCTTATTTTGTTCTCCTTGTATGCGCAGCTTTTGCTTTACCTATTAAACTGTCTTTATCTCAACCCACAAGCTGTCTCACTTTTACTCTTCCAGTTCTTTCCCGCATCCCATGGCGGGAGGAGTGAGTGAGCCACTGTGTGTGGGGCTTAGCTGCCTACCGGGGTTAAATCACGACAAATGTTAAACAAAAATAAATTACAAAAATCAAAGAAAAATAAATTTTTATTTAGATTTACTTACTCTTTATTAATGTTCTTATCAAAACTAAAATTCACAAAGAACTCCCAGTGCTCAGCAGCTGTGAACGTTGAGTCAATCACTCAGTTGCCCAAGTATGGATTCAAATACCTCATTTTAGACATTTCCTTTAGAAAATGTAAGATTCCATATCTTCCCTGAAGAGTTTAAATTGGTGTCAATGTCTTGATCAAAAGAAAGAATCAGCTACTCAGCTGGAGCATTTCCACTAACTACTGTGAACTCACCACTAAAACCTCTCAGGGGAATCAGCTCCCCACAACTGCCCCCACCCCAAGTATTCACATCAATGTTTAAAGATTTGGTAATGTGACTCTGACTGTGGAGCTGTCAAAAATATTTTAACTAAACGCGGTAACTGCTGTACTATTAAATAGCTCCCAAAGACCTTGTCCATTAAATAAAAAGCCTGTTCATGACTTCTAAATAAACTTGTGTCACAAAGAGGTCTTACTAACAGGTATTGCATGCTTGGCATTTGTCTCCAAAAGTTCTCTGAAACAGGCACTGAATGCAGTAATCACTAAGTATTCTTCTTATGTGCTAGACCGCACGGAGATTTACTCATGAAAAATGGTTCTTAATTATGTGTTTCATGGGTGATAGCCAACACTACTATAACAAAATGAATGTATGTGACAATATTATTGACTCTTCTTTCCAGAAGATCATGTTAAACGCTTAGAATACAGCCCCACGTCTGCAGAGGGCTATGGATCTGACAGGAATTTCAATTGATTTTTCAGTAGCTGGCTTGTTAGGAAGTGCAGAGCAATAGAGCTGAATGCAACTGGGTAACTGCTTAATGGGCACTCTCAAACCTTAGATCTATATAGAGTATGTTATAGATAAACTACCAAAGAGGAAAGGGAAAAAGAAAAACTATTATTTGTCTAATTTGTCTCCCATTTATTTCAGTGTGATTTGATAGCCCCTTTATGGAATTTTTGTCAGGATTACAGGGGTTGGTTTTATTTTGTTTTAAAGACCAGAACATAAAGGATACAATTATTTCTTTAGTAACTTTACTAAGAAAAACTTTACATTGAGGGAGGACTCAATGAGCATTTAAAAAATAAAACCTCTTCTGCTGGCTGAACATGACTTTGACAGTAATTGGTTCTCCTGAAGAACAACTCGATGTAATAGTTAACATTTTTACATTTCAAATAAGTAATTGCATCTCTCATGGCATAATGCATGCTGCAAAACAGGACTACCGAATTTTCGTTATGATATGTATCCTCCCTATTTTTACTGCCATAAGTCATATGAGGCTAGGGCATAGATAGAATGAAGACAGAAACAGAGGAAAGAAGAATAGTTTTATACGTGTCTTGGTTTGAAAGACAGGTGTCTGCTGAGGAAGGCAGGAGCCTCCCTTGAAATGGAAAATGCAACCCCCTTCCCTCCAAATTATTATAATTTTGAAATTAAGAGACCTTCAGGCAAAGATATGGGGAATAGGAATAACAGTTCTTTACTAATATATATATATATATATATATATATATATATATAAAACACAAGGCAGGAAAAAAAAAACCAACAACCCACTGGTTTACACTGACAGAGTCAGGAATACAACCTGACACCCTGTTAGGGTGGCAGTAGCAGTCCGATAAGATGCTGGCTGCAGTCCTCCTGAAGTGATGGATGTAGTTCTGTCGAAGCAGCGATCTTGTAAAAGGGTCTGGTCTTCCTCCGAAGGTCCAGTGGTAGGTAGGTAGCTCTTGTCCTCTGGAACTCCAATGGGGGGGAAAAACTCCTCTGGGAATCCAGTGGAAGAAGGCTGCTAGGGTGTTCGAGATCTGTTTTTATTTGGCATGGACTGCTTGGCTCCTTCCCCCCGGGCGGAGCATCTCACAATGGGATGGGGAGTCGTGAGGCAGTTCCTTGATGGGCCATTAACAGGAGATAGCCCAGGAGCGAGTTATCGATGGGTCAGGCGATAAGGCATTGTTGTGCCCATTAACAGGAGATAGTCCAGAGGGGGGAGGCAGGGAGCGGCGCCCCACCTGGTCTCAACAGCTCCTGAAGATGGTAATAGAATACTTTTTTTGGGCACATCTTACACTGTAACCTAGGACAATATGGAACTATTTTCTTAGTCTTACATGAAGTATATGTAAATTTTAGTAACATACTTGGTTCAGTTTCAGAACAAAAATACTTTTCAAGGGACTTTTTGTTGTAAAATGACGTTCTGTAGAAGCCATAGCAGACAGAATGGGAAAAGTCAATCTCCAAAGGCACTGTGCTCATTTTTATTGAGTAATCTTTATCAAAAACTTCCTTGTAGCAGAAAAAAAAATGAATTCAACTTTAAAACTGATGCATTTTGAAGCTATCAATCAGCTTTCTGCCTTTTTGTGGTCCTCCATCTTACTGTAGCCTTTAGGGTACCATCACACAGCTGTGGTCTTTTTGTAGACAGCTTCGAGAACGTTGCAGCCACGCTCTGATCGTACAGGATACAAGCTGTCATGGGGCAAGAAGCTTTGTAACCGCACTGTCACCATGCCTAACCTCATAATGTCTGATGACAAGTCACACAGTAGGGCTGTTCTCCAGCTCCACACAGCCCCGACCTGTCTGGCTGTGAGCCCTGCTGAGCCAGGCCCGTGTCCCAACCCGGCCTCAGCCTATCCCCATCCCCTGGGAGGTGCCCGATGCCTGGGGCTGGGGTTCTCGCTGTGTCCCCCCAGATGCCCTGCTCCTGGTTGGGTTTCCAGGCTCTGCCCTTCACCCCAGGGACCCCCCACTGCCCCCAGTCCCCTGGGCTGAGGGACCTTCTGGCCTGAAGGTGTCCAACAGTCTAAAAGTCCAGATGTTGATAAACTCCAATTGATTTCATAAAGGGACTGGTGAAAACCAGTGACAGCCTTTTTATTCTCCATCAGGGTAGGATGTCTTTTCTAACTGGAGGAGTTATGCTAATATAAAAGAAGGTGTGGCTTCAAATGAAACCCTTGACAGGCATACTTACTCCAGTCCAAACCTCTTTAAAGGTATTGCTTTTAAAGTTCTTGAAGGTAATTTGAATTACACCAAAAACATGAATCGCTTTCTTGGGTAAGTGTAGGAGAATTTTATTGAGATATTAGTGGTTCAAATACATCAGTAGAAGTTTACTGTTGTAGCCCATAAAACTTAGCTCAGACAAGTTCCAATCAAACCGCTATTTTGATTTCAATAACTTTTTATTTTCAATAGCAACCAGTAGTTTATACAGCAACTGCAGATTTCTGTTTTGTTTTATAGAGTTTATTACAAAGACAACCATACCTATTTTTTTCATCAAATGTTATTAGAGATCCATCTTGCTGTATTGACAGATGATTTTGCCTACATTCAGATACATCCATTTGCTTTTACCTCTTACATTAATAAGGCTATTTTTGCTGTGTATACAAATTGCATAGTTTTGATTCTGTTTTCACTGAACCTGGCAACAACAAAATCAAAATTAAATTGGATTGCTTACACATCTGAATAAAAAGCAAACACTGCCTATGGGGACAGAAATAATCATATGCAATTTAAACTACCTCTTCAGGAGCCTCCAAATACTGAGAGGGTGTTAAACAACAAGATGTGGACACAAGGCTCTCTGGGTGATGATATTCTAGAAAAAGCAAATGTTGGCATGGGAATATAGTCAGTACTGGAAAGGAAAAGAAGTAAATTCTATTTTAAAATTAATCATAAGCTCCTACCTGTTTCTCAAGCAGTACAATTTTTGTCTCTAAGAGATGAACAATTATTCATGAAAATGTTGGAAATGTTCACATAGCTCTACATAAAAAGCAAATTGAAAGGGATTCTTGAAAGGGATCCTAAGAGCTATTAGAAAGCTTCATACATATTTCTTTTCATATATGGCTACTTTATTTTTAAATCCTAGATTGTGAGCTCTCTCTGGGTTGTCTTATTGTTCAAAATGTGTAGAATGCACTATGGCTCTAGTCCATCTAAGTTTCGATAGGGCTTCTCTCACTAATGTGAAATATAAGGGGTTTTCCTATACTTTCATCACCAATATGAAAAAGAGAAGGCAACCCATAAGTCACAATAGTCGTATTCTGAGTAATGAATAAAACCATTTGAGATAAAGGAGGAATCTCTAGTTGAATTTCTAGGACCTAATTTACATTGCTTACCTCTGTAAAAACCAGTACTCCGTCAAAACACATCAGTGTAAGAGAAGAAAAATTAGACCCTTAATGGGCAGACTGATCTTTAACATGTTAGATTTTTATCCTTTACAGATACCCAAAAGGGTAGATCTTTATTGCAATGTCTTCTTGTCACAACTTCTTTCATTAAATGAACTTCAATTTTTCAAATTCACATGACTCCAGGAAGCAGCATTCTAAGGCACCCACCAGATATGACAAATCAAAGAGTAAAATTTGCAAGAACCAACAAATAAAAACTGCCACTTTCAAGTATTGTTTGTAAGAATAGAATCAGCATCATGAACCAAACTAAACTTCCAATCTAAAATAATGTTGCAATTATGTAAGTTGTTATGATTCAACAAGCCTCAGCCTACCCAAAATGAAATGAGGCCCTAAATGTTCTATATTCACACCCTGACATCAATAGGCTACATCTGCACTATATGCAGCAGCCTGTTTGCACCTGCATTGTCTTTTTGGCAGTCTAAAAGTCTAAGCTCAAGCTTCCTGTAAATCCCCTTTGTCTTTTCCAGGTCATGCTGCAGAAGCAGGCAATGTCACAGAAAGCAGAAATACAAGAATAACTCCCTTCCTTTACACAGACTATTTTATCTGGATGATATCAGTCCTACGATAACAGCAGAAAAATGGATGTGATACACGGAGAAGGACCAACCAGACAGGGTACCTGGAGGTGCCTTGACCTGAATTCTGCCCTCCAGATTCCCATTGAGTTTCGCCTCAGGAAATACAGCCAGAGCTGCTTTAAAAGGGTTCCCATACAGTCAAACAGTATGGATGACTGGCAAATTTCAGCACAAGCTGTCTCTGACCCTGCCACAAGAAATTCAGTGTAAATGTAGCATAAGATTTTCTGCTTTAAATTCCTAATATGTGGGAGGAGTCTTCGAACTCACTGAGACCATCATTCAACTCAAAACCCTGCAATCCCTTCAAAAAAACTGCTGTAATTAATTTATTTGCCCAAGTTCCTCCTGTAAAAAAAAAAAAAAAAACAAAAAACAAAAAAAGAAAAAAGAAATAGAAGGAGAAGAAAGGTAGTTGCAGGGTAAAGATACAGTGAAGGGTTCAAAAAAACAGAAAGATCAAAATTTGTTCACAAAATACTGGGAGAATTCTCGAGAGTAACAACCACAGCTAGAGAAAATCATGATCAGTTTGTAGGCAATCCAGAAAAATATAAAGTGCAACAATTGTCACACATCTTTTAATGTGGAAATAATGCTGCCAGTATATAAAAATATATTTCTCTTTTTCTCTTTTTCTCTTCTCCTCCTCCTTTCACCACCCCTAAATATTTTCTGCATAGATATACATATACTGGTTTACTATTACCAATAAAAATTGTACAGACAAGAAAGGCCAATGGAAATGAACACAAAAAAATATGACTGTCGCATTGTTAGTTTCATTATTTCAGTTTAAATGTGTTCATGATTTGGAGTAACTGTTCTTTCCCAGAAGGACGTATTATAATGACTAGGTTTTCAAAAGACCTCTGATCTCATCTAGTGCCTTCTACAAGAGGCAGATTTTCCAAAGCACTAGGTGCATTAGGTGTTGTTTTATTCTGCTATTCTGTCCTTACCTGTAGTTTCTAACCATGTAGTCCAGAAATCAGACGTTTTAGAAAATTTTTCCTTAAATGTACAGGTTGAGATATACCAACAAACAGAGATAAGAATCTATTTAATAAAAAAAAAGCCACCATTGTTGCTTCATTAAGGTTCACTCTGGAACCTTTGCATGATTGGATTTTTGCCCTGATTAACAGAAAACAAAAGGTGTGTATACTTTGCCCTCTGAGTGCTAATGATGAGAGGTTTAGGTTTTGCAATGTCACACATAATCATAGGATGTAATCTATATTCCACCTAATAATAGCAGAGAGTAAATCCACATGACTAATTTAAAGAGGTCCTTGTTCAGTCCTCATAAATATTCACTAGATGCAGGGGAAAAAAAATCAGAGCACTCCCATGGGATTTGGGACACTTTTGGGGCCAGGCAAAATATCATCTAGAACGGACTCAACAGGAGTCCCCTATGTCTATAAAAACAAGCATCTATTAGTTTGTGTGAGACTGCTCTAAACAGCTGGCTTTTTACATTATCCATTATTTTTACTGTGCTTAGGGTAAATTTTGGCTCTGTGTTCAGCCCGCATAAATAGGCTGTGTGCTGGGGGCTCTGCAGGGGTTGCCAAAAGAGCTCCTCTCTTATAGTCAAAGAAAATTAATGACAGTAAAATTGCTTTGTGGTGCAGGCTAGAGTTTCTGTCCCATCCATCCGGCAAATCCAATTCTCCCCTGCTTTGTTTCCTGAAATCTTCATGCTGGAAGAGATATGCTCCACTGTATAACCAGGTATTTACGAAATATTTATTTCAATAGTAGTAAATTTTTAAAAATACCATCAATTTAAAGAGAGTCTTGTTTGCTTCCTGCACTACCATTTTGTGTTGTTGCCCAGGAAATGAGCCTGGGAACAGGAAATCATGCATGCTCTGTTGTATAAGTTTATGGAGGTGACAGACTATGAATCCAAATTAGATGTCCTTTTAAGAAGGTTCGCCAATGTTTATTTTTTGTTTGTTTATGAAGAATGTAGACTTATACCATCAGCTTGTGTCAATTAGCAAATTTCCTTTGAAGTCAAGATAGCTGGCCTGATTGACACCAGCTGAAAATCCGGCTTGAGCTTTTAAAAATCACTGTGATTAAATACTGGTGTTATTTTTCTTGAGTAATACTGTTTGCCAAAGTAGAAAATGAACCAAAAGCTTCAGAGACAGAAAAGTTTCAGTTATGCATTTCAAAGGCAGTTAGGACAACGGGCCATTACAGGGAGCTGCTTCTTCCACATGACAGTAAATTCAGAAGATTTTATTTTACTAAATCTGTGTCCCTTAAACTAATAAACCCTGTTCATTATGCCAGGGCATAAATGCTCTGGCAGAAAGAGGTCAAGGGAGCTGTCAGCTGTGTCAAGCACATAGATTGTCTGAAAGCCAAAGAAACTGTAACTTCATACCCAAAAGATTCAAGCATGTGAAATTTGAGACCAGCCCACATTCAAGAAGGCAGGGAATGCCAAGTTCAAGACTTATCTTGGGCAGAGAGGCCTCTTGCAATGAGGCCATTCCCATGTCTGCTCCATTCCTATGGGTAAAGTAAATTCTGCCTTGCTTGAAAGAAGATCTTCCTGTTTCTTGGTGTACTAAAGTTATTTACAGAAGTAGGAGGTACCAAGATTAGTCAGCTTGCTGTGTGAAAAAGCTGGCATCCAGAGGGATATACCCAACTGGATCATAGCATAGCACCCCAAAAAGACATATGGGGATAAGATTGTTGAGAAAATGTGTGTAGTGGAGGGAAACGAGCAAGATCTGAGAAGACTAAGCCTACCCATGGAATTATAAACAGTCTTACTCAGGCTGTTTGAAGTAAAATGAGAACTAGTCATTCTTATGTGATAGAGAAGCAAATGATCTGCCCCCAAGAGAAGTATTTTGAATAATCTTGATACCTCTTTGTTAGTATTTTTTTCCTCTGAAATAATCTCCCATTGTTTTCAATGTTCTATAATTCATGCCACTTCCTCAAACATTTCTAACCCTGAATGCTTCACTTCCTCTGTTTCATAGAGCTGTTCCAGCGAAATCACACAAAATCATTTTCTTACATCAGTTCATTCATCACACTCAACTCTGTTTTGTTTATGGAGCTAATGTAAAAAAGGTTTGCTTTTTGCAGAGTATTATCTCGTGGTATTGCAAGACTTCCCACTTTTACCTTAAATCTGAGTTGAGCCTTCCGCTGATGTAAATAGTCATGACTAGACTGGCACAATACTTCAGGTCTGAAGAGGTCTGCCAGTAATTACAAGACTGAGTAGTGCCCATCTGAAGAACAAAACTGATCATCAGTTTCAGCAGACTGAAATTTTGTAAAGGACATGTTCTCAGGTGGGCTTTTGGGCTCCTGGCAGTGGAAATTTAGGACACTAGAGCTAGATGAAGGTCACAGGCATAAATCCAGACTGAAGAGCCACATTATGAGATCGAAAGGTTTTTTTTTTAATGGAGAATGATACGAAAATATGACTGTAGAATAACATCAAGAATAGTGTTTGCCAGTGTCTGTAGACCGCCCCCACCTAACGAATGAAAAACATCAACTAATCCCTACTAATCCCTGCACTAAATTTCCTGATCCTGGAGCCACTGTTTGAGCAGATTATTTGCAGACTAGTAGAAAGCACTAGAGGCAAGGCATAAAGATGATACTTTCTGTCAATAGATCAGCACTGACTCCCTTAAGATCCCCACTGAGAAGGCAATGAATTATGGATTTAATGGGCAGATAGTGAAGTAGATTAAAAACTGGCTGAACGACCACACCCAGAAAGAGATGATCAGTGGCACACAGTTTGGTTGGAGGCCAGTAACTAGCGTACTCCAGGAGTCTATACTGGGTCCAAGCCTGCTTAACATCTTCATTCATGATCCAGATGAAGGGGGAAAGTGTACCCTCAGCAAGTTTGCTAATGATGCAAAACTGGGAGGAGTGGCTGATATGCCAGAGGGTTGTGCTGCCATTAAGAGCGACCTCGACAGGCTGGAGAAATGGGGTGACAGGAACCTCACGGAGTTCAACAAGGAGAAGTGCAAAGTCCTATACCTGGGGAGGAATAACTCTTGTGCACCAATATGTGCTGGTGGCCACCCAGCTGGAAAGCAGCTTTGAAGAAAAGGACCTGGGGATCCTGGTAGGTGTCAAGTCGAACATGAGCCAGCAATGTGCCCTTATGGCAAAGAAGGTGAATTGTGTCCTGGGCTGTATTGGACAAAGTATTGCCAGCAGGCTGAGGAAGGTGACCTGCCCCTCTACTCAGCACTGGTGGGGCCACTCCTGGGCTCCAGTTCTGGGCTTCCCAGTACATCAGAGACATGGACATACTGAAGAGAGTCCAACGAAGGGTAATAAAGACACTGGAGCATCTCTCCAATGAGGAGAGGCTGAGAGAGCTGGAACTGTTCAATCTGGAGAAGAGAAGGCTCAGGGGGATCTCATCCATGTGCAGAAACACCTGAAGGGAGGGTGCAAAGAGGACAGAGCTGGGCTCTTTTCAGTGGTGCCCAGTGCCAGGACTGGAGGCAATGGGCACACACTGAAACACAGGAGGTTCCCTCTGAAAATTTTTACTGTGAGGGTGATTGAGCACCGGCACAGGTTGCCCAGGGAGGCTGTGGAGTCTCCGTTCCTTGGAGATATTAAAAAACTGCATGGTCCTGAGCAGCCTGTTTGAGCAGGGGGGATGGACCAGACAACCTCCAGTGGTACCTTCCAGCCTCAGCAGTTTTGTGATTCTGTGATCAGCCTACACTTGAATGTCCCAGTGAAATGGATTAGCTACATTTTTACAAGGGTTTCTTCTTATTACAGCACCTAATACCAACATAAGTCATTTTTCAGAACAGGCAATGCTGATCCTTCTTCCACTAAAAACGTTTGAAACACTGACATAGCTAAAATTGTATGATGATGTCATAATTTGGTGAACAACTTGCTTCTTCCAGAAGTATTCTTATAATTAGGAAAAGCAAAGCTAACCTTACCCCAGTTTTTGAGGAGTGTCACAAATATTGGTAGGATCGTTCTGTTAAATGATTTACATCAGTTTAACTGAAAAGATAACTCAACCTTTCATTTATCAAATTTGCAGCATTATATCTAACAATAAACATCCTGACTGCTTCATAATACAGTTTGCTAAATTTCCTAGTGCACAAAACCTGTCTGTTGTCAATATTGTTACTGTGCTGAAGGTGCCTTTGTTATCACACTTCCTTGTATATGCTCATGGTACAGCAGGACTCCCTCCCTCTATCTCCTCTCTCTGATTTCACGTGAACATTTCCAGTGACAGAGCCCTGCAAGGAGTCTGCCATCCCTCTAGCCCCGCTGTGCAGTGCAGTAGCACTGCAGACATCCTCTCAAGATTTTATCTTTCTTTGTAACTCCCACCTTTGACTAGGAAGGAAAAGAGGCATTTATGCTCTTGCTGAGACTCAAAGCAGCTGGGTTAGGTGGGAGGAGAGACACTACCTCTACTTCACAGTCACTTCTGTCACTAGGCATGAGTTATGAGAGTTGGGTAGCAACTTCAACTGTGCAGATACTTTTAGTAACTACAGGGTCAAACCCAGAAGTTGTACTGAATAACAAGTCTTTCAGCTAGCACATGCCATTCATTCAGTAGGTTGAAAGAAGCTATTTCCTTTACATTGGCTTTTTGGGGACACAAACTGCATTCCTCACGAGCAGATTGTCTTCCTTGCACTGTGAGGATAACCCACATACCACTGTATCTTTTATAACTTTTTACTAATGCATATTCTCTGGATTTTCACTCCCAACACACTGCTGTCTAGGAATTTGTATGTCTGGACAGTATTGCTGACCAATGAACTGGTGGAGATACACAGGGAACTACAGATTGGAAGGAACAAGCAAAAGGAAGAGTTTTGGGTTGAACACATTACAGAAATTTAAGTTAATTTTTAAGTCCTTTGTAATTAATTCAAAACAAAATCATGGGCTGGCACCTTTACATCTACAAATTTAAATTAACTAAATATCTAGCTCTAGAAACTGAGAGAAACTTGATGGTTATTCAGTTTAGAAGACATCATAACATGTACTTGCTAACTAATCTAAGCAATTTGGGAAACTCTCTATGGCAAAATTATAAAACAAACCACCCTCCATCCTGTCTTCTGCTTAACAGATACTTTTCTGAAGAATTTGACCTTCATGATCCATCACCTCCAGACTCTTAGAGCAGTTCTAAAAGGTACCAGTTCCCTAACCATTTTTATTTCATTAGAGGATACTGAGAGGTGTAGCTATGTATTGTAAGCAGCATCAAGGCATAAAGATGTATTTCTGAAATACAATGAGGACTATTTCTTATTTCTCCTTACCACTAAATAACTTTAATGCTATATTTGCAAAAACTCATTGCAAATCGGTTTCCGCTGCCAGTCCTACAAAACAGGTAAATGTAACTCAAATGGACACCCATTTAAGTGATTTGTTTGCACAAATAACATAGCTTCCTGGAAAACTGTTTACAGAGAATTTGGGTGCTTGTGAATAAACGTGAAGATTTGCATCTGATTTTTGTGCATCAGTTTACCTCAGCAAGCTTTTATCCACCTACCAGTCAAACCACGGAAAAATCCTCCTTCTCAGACCCACCGACCTTGGTATTTGCCTGTTCTTACACACCAAAGAAAAACAGTGAGCTTTAAAATGTTATTTGAAGGTTATTTGGTTTGGGATAGTAACCAGGCAGGTTTAAAGTACTGTGATCGATCTTTATTAAGATTTATTCTTTGTACTGTAGCAGCATCTACCAGTTCTACTCATGGATCATGTG